>NC_079504.1:93368607-93689225 GCF_030052815.1 Hevea brasiliensis
AACCGTTGACTAGCCCGAGACCGCGAGAAACCCTAGAAAATATTTTTAAGACTTAAATAAACATCCATTGAAGTATAAATGTCATTAGAAATATCAAAGAAAAATTAATTAATTAGTACAAAGAAAAACGAGAAATCGAGAAAACGACAAAACTCGGTGTTACCGAAAAATTGGGAATGCAACCCGAATAGGGGTATTGTGGTCAATTGACATCTTGAGCTACCTTTTGACCTAAATTTCCATTAAAAATAAATGATATTAAACTTTGAAAATGTCATAAAAAAATTAAATTGTGGTACCTAATATAATTAGTGAAAGTGTGGTGGCCAAATTGCAAATTTTGGAAACCTTGTATAATTAAACATTTGATTATTGTTTAGTGCTCCACTAAGGTAGATTTGGGACACCTAGTTAAGCTAAATGGAACAGCAAAAACTCATCTTCAACCTTGAATCATCACATTGCCGAATTATATTTCTCTCTCAAAGGAAAACTCCATGGATGTCCCAACCAAGCTTTCTCTCTCCATGATCCAAGCTTCCATTTGTTAAAGTTCCTTCACTAAAGTTGTTCTACATACCTTGGGCAGCATACTTGGAGTAAGAAAGTTAAGTTTTGGTAAGGTTTTGAAGAAGTTCAAAAGTAGTAAGTGTGTATTTTTCAATCTTGGTTCCTTAAACTTTGAGTGGATGTTGTAGGTAGTTGATTTATGGAAGAATTTTTGATATTTGATGACTTATTGGAGTTGAGCTATTCTGGCAGCCACGAAACCTCACCATGAACAGCTTGTCCTTGCATCTAAATGGCTGTTTGAATGTTGATTTAAATGTTTAATTATATTAAAGTTGAATCCCATGTGTAAAGTTTGATTTGTAAGCTTGGAAAAGTGAAAATGGAAGTTGATGGGTATGTGTAAACTTCTGGCAGCCTCATGAAGAAGATTGAAGTGTTTAAGTTCATGAAATTATTGTTGAATTATGTTGTTATTGATGGCAACATGTATATGTGTATAATGATTTGGAATTGGGTATGTAAATGGGGTATGTTCATGTGGTTAAATGGTGTAAATGGACTTGGGATAATTCTGTGTTATAGTGTGCATATTGAGAATGGTTACAAGCTGTCCAAAATGACCAAAATGTGTTGTTAAATGTGTTAATGGTAAGGTACAAACCAGAATTGGCATGAAGGAAGTAATTTGGTGAGTATTAAATATGTAATTGGTAAGTGATGAGGAGTGTGTAGTAGGGTAGTGTATGTTTTGGCTTAGAACCTTAAGTGTGTGACTCCAATTGGTATGAGACCAATTGGAGGTGAAACTAGGCACAAAATGTGCCAACTTTCATGAAAGAAGCTTACCTAAATTCTACCTAAAAGGTAACTTGAAAAATAACCAAATCCGGATTACTGACTTGAAAGCCTGAAAATTGACCATTTGGGCAGTAGTTAGTGTTTTGAACATAACTTACTCAAAACAGATCCAATTGACCTAAAATTTTTACCATGAATAGTTTAGACATAGATCTACAATTCTTATGAAGGCACCAAAGACCAGAAATTGCCAAAACTAAGCCAAATAGCTTGCACAAGTTCAGGTACCAAAACTGGCCGAACCAAAAGTGATCTAAAAATGACCTAAAGTTACCATTTTGATGCATTCTGTCGAGCATTGGTAAATTGACCATAGCTTGGCCTACACAACTCAGAATGGCTTGAAATTTTTCCCCACATGCAATAAGACACAGACCTACAAGTTTGTAGTTTGGACCGAAACCTGAAAACTGAGGGAACTAGGTTGTCCGGCTAGGTCAAAATAGTATACCGAAATCTGGTAAATTGCAATAAAATGCAATACACTTGAAAATAAATTTGGTAACATATACCAACACTAAAGAGCTCTAAAATGTGACATATTGGTAACATTGGAATTGATTCACTTAGAGTGCATCAAGGGTCAACATTATAAGTTGACTAATGAAATAAATTAAAGGGAATAGTACCAAGAAAATTTAGATATTGGATTTTATGGTTGGAAACAAATTCATTGAGTACTGAAATACTTTAAATTGTGTGTTTCAGTTGATAAGGATATTGAGAAGCATAAAGAACATTGAGTCAAGGCCTAGGAGTGACTCAAATCAGGTTTGTGCACAACTAGTTTTTAACCGATTTTGTTCTGAATATTTCATATGATTAAATGACATATTTTTCTTATGTATTATGTTTAACAAGCATTGGATTTAATTCAATGATTATTGAAATTGTTATAGTATGTATGAATTTAGCTTTGTGAAATGGTATTTCCACAAGTATTAAGCATTGTTGTGGATTGAATAGATAATGTTTTGGAAAATTGTGATAGAATATGTTTTGAATTGTGATGGGCAATTTGCATGGAAAAATACAAATTTATGATTTGAATTGTGATGAGCATAAAAATTATTGGATATTGGAATTGACTTTGAATCGAATTGTATTGTGATTTATGCTCACTAAAAGGATTGTGATATTATTTTATATCTCACTATACATGCTTAACTAGGTTATTACCCATCTCTCTTATTTATTGAGAAGACAATGGAGTTAGTTATGTTTTGATTACTATGGTACGTGCACAAGCTTAGATTCTCCTCTTATTAGAGGTTAGATCTAAGTTCTTATTTGTTATGGCCATTTCAGAAGTTTAATTATTGTGATGTGTACTGTGCACGATGATTCAACCTCCCCGACCATAGGGAGTTAGAATCTGATTCGACCTCCCCGATCATAGGGAGTTAGAATCACCCCAAAGATAGCCCTTTCGGATTAATCTTGCATAGTTAGTGAGATAAAAAAAATATTTTTGAGTAGTAAAGAATTGTGATTTCAATTATGATTTATGTATAATTGATTTTGTTGGAATTACCTTAAATGGTTAGTTATGATTTGATATATTGAATTTCGTGATCAAAGTCATTTTGTACAAATAATTTATATTATTGGCAATGAATATTTTGAATTTTGGAATTTGATGAGTATCCAGATTTCTAAATTATTTGCTGTAATTTTTGTTAAGGTATATTGTACTATGTTTTAAATTATAGTTGTGCACCACTGAGTTCACCATTCAGCGATAGCTTTGTATCTTTATCGCGGTGAAAAGAGCATAGAGCAATTGAATAAGCTTCTTTGAAGAGACATTCATATCAGCTCCAGGTATACCTATGTACACACGTTTTGATGTATGCATGTAATAATATGTATGTAAATTATTTGAGCAGTTGTATAAAAACTCTTGTAAAATATTTTGGTATGTAATTAAATGTAAATTATTGTAAATGAAAATTTGAGATTTCATTTACATGAATAGTTTTGTAATATTAATATTGAGTCTTGTAATTAATGAAATGTTCTTTATGATGAGATTGGTTTGAAAGTGAATTGATTTGATTATTGAGATTTGAATTGTGAGTTGAAATGAAGTCATTGGAGTTGTATTTGAGAAAACATGTTGGGAGTGTTTTCCTTTTCAGGTTTGAAGAACTGTTTTCTCAAAACACAGCCCGCACTATGCCAAAATTTAAAAAAAAAATTATAACACCAGATTTTAATCAATGATATAAATTTCACGAAAATTATTTTAAAATCCCTTGTAGTATATCTAATGGGTTATCGGTAAGCGAAGTACAATAATTCATTAGGTGTACTACGGGATCATGTTATATCTTACGGGGGAGTAGGGTGTGACACTGAGGGATACCAAAAGTGACTGTCTTCAGTTTACAGTCAATCATAGTGTGATGCTTGGCTAACCAATCTATGCCTGAGATGATATCATAATCTTTAAAGGGCATTTCAATCAAATCTGACAGAAAAATATGTCCTTAGATCACCAAAGGATAATCTCTATACATTCTGTTGACTCTGACCTCTTGTCCTAATGGACTTGTTACTTGCATCTCAAAACCCATTTTGACACACGGAACTACAAGAGAACTAACGATGCTAGCACTAACATAGGAATGGGTGAAACCCGGATCAAATAGTACAAATACATCTTGATCAGAGATAGAGAAGGTACCATCCACAATATCAGAAGTCTTAGCCTCTTATCTTTGTCTCTTCGTGTAGACTCTGGCCGGAGCACTGCCTTGTTTAAATTGATTTATTGTACCCTGACTACCAGAAGTGCTGCCCCTACCTCTGCCTCTGCCTCTGCTAACTGGTTGTGAACCTCTGGTAGCAGAACTCTGAATAGATCCTTCTGTAGTAGCAGGAGGAGGCCCAAATCTACCGGTACTAGTACAATCTTTAGCTAGATGCCTCGTACCTCCGCAGTTAAAATAGGCTCCTGAAGCCCAGTAACATATCCCACCATGGGTCTTGCCACATGTCTCACAAGGTTGGGAAGGGTGAGAACTTCTGGTTGTCTGCTGACCAGATCAAGGGGGTCTCTGCCTAGAAAATCTTCCCCTTGCAGACTTTTTGTAACACCCTCCCTGTAGCAACTCCGTACATTCTACTTCGGTGACGATGTCGGTCCTGATCGAACGCCCAAAAAATATTTAAACTAAGGTGAGAAACCATAATTAACTCAAATATTAATAAGAAAAATTTAGAAAAAATTTTAGAAATAAAATACAACCAAGTAAAATAAGTCGATGCCCAAGCGATGGGTTGTTAGTAGTATGCCCTAGAGCATATCATTTAGTATGTATCTTGTATATATTTTTATTAATAAAAGGCATTTTCACTTTTCTGTTTACATAATATATTTATGTGTAATAGAAAAGGTCCATTGATATTTTGTTAGAAATATTATTCTTAAGTTGTTAAGAATATGAGTGACAATATTTCTAGCACAAAGTATCATAAATAGGTTCACAATCGAGGATACTTCATAATAAGGACATGACTTATCCGGAAAGATTGTATTCATGTTTGTTCCCAAGTTATTTATATGAGATATAAATAAGATGGAATGGTGAGTCTCATGCCATATGACAAACATGATAGGCACTTATAAATGATAAGTAGGCCGAACCAGTGATACTTATGACAAGCACATGGAGTTTACTCTTGTCAATGTTTTGTCATAAATCATATCAGTGCATATAATCTTTAGACCTGAGATAGCACAGTTATCTTGTATATAGGTAGTTTGAGTTTGATCTGCTTTCATACTTGTCTGTGTATGGGTATATGGGCATGTGTTGGCTCCTACTAGTTATATATGGAGGTAGGTGTTGATCAAGATGGAATCTGTTCCTCTAAGTAAATAGAGATAAAATCCTATGTTCATTTAATTGTTCTTGATGTTTCAAGTTCTGGCAGAGACAGGATATATTTATTCGAGAAAAGAGTTTCTGATGAGAAAATCTTTTAATCAAGAACTGGAATTAAAAGAGAACATAATATTCATAGCAAATGGAGTTTGACATAAACCATGACTCGGCTTGAGTTGGGATTTTGTGAGAGAGATTCTAGTGCATGGTAACATATGATTATAGGTTCATTTAAGGTAAACCTTATTACTAATTGGGTGGCCATGGCATGCTATGCTAGGTGTTAACCATGGTCTATGAGGTTCATAAAATGATTTAGAGAAATCATTTATGGTAAGAAAGAGTTCTGATGATATTAAGAGTTGATATCATGTCTCATTGCCAATTAGTGATGAGCCTAGTAAGTCACACACATACACAAGTTATCACCTATTTAAATATGATTTAATTAATTAATTAAAGAGTTTAATTGATTAATTAAATAGGTTTGGTTTGCAATTAAATTGCAAAGTCCCTAGCATGACTTGAAACCAAATCTAGATTATTGGATGTGTAGTATAAATTAAATTTATAATTAAAGTGTTTAAATATGAATTTAATTAATGAGAAATTAATTAATAGAGATTAATTAATTAATTTATATTTGATATAAATTAATTAGAAGAAGAAAAATAATTATTTTGGGTTGAGAACTCAAAATTAAGACACAGGGGCATTTTGGTCATTTTGCAGTGTGACACGTGGCACCATGAGATGGTGACACATGGGATTACACATAAGCTTGCCAAATGTTTTTTAATCATGTAAGATGATTAAAATCAAGATTAAATATAGGTTTGACACTTGGCACAATGTGATTGGGTCACTTAAACCTAGAGCTAATCAAAGGGTGACATGTGGCAAGGGTTTATTGTGTTAACCTAGCTATTTAAGTGTTGTTATGAGAAAATAAAACACAACCAGCAGCCACACTCCTTTGTCACGCCACTTTGAGGGTTTTCATCTCTTCTTCTTCATCTCTTATCAATTCAAAGAGATTAGCCATCAATCTCTTAAATTAAGAACACTAGAAATTGTTTCTAGTGTCCTGTTTACATCTTTAATCTCTTAAAAGGCAGAACTTGATTTTCTAATTAATAGAAAAAGCTTTAGAAGCTATTCAAGGGCTGCCATGGGTGTTCGTGGTGTTGACAAGCTAGAGGGACAACATCTGGTGTCTTGAAGACGAATCTCAAAGGCGCAGACACGCTGCAGTGCATCAAGAGGTTAGTGTAATCGTTCTTGATTTAATCTAGGGTTCTAAAATTAATCGATTAATTTTAAAATCTTAAATGGCAAATACAGATCCAAAAACATATTAAAAGAGTTTTAATATGTTGTTTATCATTGAAATCAAATAGATAAAAATAAATCTTGCATGATGCATGTGACCCTAGGTGAAAATTTTTGAATTCAATGGTATAAAATTTTGTTTTTCACGCCTGTTCCTTCAATTGGTATCGAGCCACTATATTTGCCATTTAGATTGATGTTTATATGATTTAATTGTGTGTTTGATCATGAGATCAAGAGTTTATTGCTGGTTGCAAAGTCAAAGTGGCGGCACAAATGATGAACACCATGGTGTGCATGGTTGATGCATCACAATGGTGTGCAAAGGTAAATGGATGGTGAATGTGCAATTGTTGTATGATTTAAGATCCATTTTATGTCTAATTAAATTGTTTAATTAGAATTTTTATCACACAATTAAATTATGATTCAAATCAGAATTTTAAAATTGTTTGAATGTGATTCAAATCTGAATTTTAAAAGTTGTTTGAATGTGATTCAAATCTGAATTTTTAAAGTTGTTTGAATCATATTTAAATCTGATTTTTTAAAATTGATTGAATAAAATTCAGATCTGATTTTTTAAAAAATATTTGAATGTGATTCAAATCTGATTTTTTAAAAAATGTTTGAATGTGATTCAAATCTAAATTTTTAAATTTGTTTGAATGAGATTCAAATCTGAATTTTTAAATTTATTTGAATCATATTCAAATCTGAATTTTTAAGTTGAATATGAGATATTCAATTTAATTTAAGTATGTATGTTTTATTTAATTGTTAAATAGTGATATGCATGATGGATGATCATGGACTATAAAAGACCAATGTGATTGGATTTATTTCTTTTATGTTTCTTTGGGATTGTAAATTAATTAATTTATTTTAATTTATTTTGGGCATGTATTATTAAGTTTGTAATAATTTTTGGGTTGTAATTTCATTTATTTAAGTTCTTGTAAATTCGCCTTGGTATGCCAAGGATTACTATGTAATATTGGATTGCAAGAAGTTCAAGGAGGTCAAGAGCATTGGTGGGACCAGTGGGAGGAATTCAAGATCAAGTGTTGATTATGTACTCCTTCAACAACTCTTGTAAAATGAATGAATGAAATGCACCTAGGAATGCCCTGATTCAATTCTTGGTGGCTCAGAATTGAATCCTTAGAAAAGTCCATGATCATACCATATTTACTGCTTATCCATGAATGCATGAGATGTATGGGAATGTATGCAATTATATGATATATGCATGCTAAATGGATAATGTGCAAAGTGAGACCTTAATAGTAAATAGAATGACCATAAAATCTTCCAAACAAATGATTAAGTTGGAAATGCTATAGTTAAAGTAATTATAACATAGGCCCTCCATTGGGGCAATTATTTTAAGAAATTTTAAATAGTTGCATAAGATGCAATTTATTTAAGAGATTTTCTTAAGAATAATTGTTAAGCATGAGATGTTGTAAATATGTAAATGGTTTAGTGGCCAATATTGGATGTACCTGAGGACATTAAAATTATTTGCATAATTACTGGCTCAATAGGATCAACTTAACTAATGCAAGATAAGTCAATAATGGATGTACCTGAGATTTTGAGCATTAGGGGCTAGGTAAAGAATTGAACCTCACATGAGATGTGATGGGCAAAGAGTTGCTCACTTATAGTTTATTGTAATTCCAATAATGGATGTAACTGAGGATGATCAATAGAATTATAAGAATTCAATCACCCACTAGAAATCCATCCAACTAGGATTTCCGTTTTCTACTTTGGAAGTGTAGGATTCGCTAAGTTAGTGGGAGGACCAATTTGATTAAAATATCATAATCATTTTGGTTAATTACATGATACATTTACTAATTAATCTGGTTATTTTCTGCAGTTAATTTTCTGATAAAAATGATCACAAAACAACCACCACCATCCAATATCCTTGCAAGCATACTTGATCACAATAGGTTGACATGACCTAATCTATCTGATTGGCTAAGAAATTTGAAACTTGTCCTGAACCTTGAACATATAGGATATGTTCTAGATTCAAATGTTCCTGGTCCCTTACCTCCAGAGGCCACACAAGAGGAACATGAAACTTTGGACAAGTGGAAGGAGCATGATATGAGAGCTAAGTGTTACATGCTTGCTTCCATGAGTAATGAGTTACAGAAGCAACATGAGAACATGCAAAGTGCGAGTGAGATCCTCCTTCACCTACAAGAGTTATATGGTGAGCACAAGAGAATGCTAGGTATGAGATATCTAGGCATTTGCTCGCATGAGGATGTCCGAGGGACAGAATGTTGGGGATCATGTCCACAAGATGATTCGGTGATTGAGCGATTGGAATATCTTGACTTCAACATGGATTTCCAACTACAGACGGATTTGATCCTTGATCCCTTCCTGGTCTTTTGGGAAATTTTGTGACAAATTTCCATATGACTCAACAGAATGCACCTTAGCTGGTTTACTCAACATGCTGGTTATTGCCCAAAAGAATATGCCAGCAATAAAGGAAAAGAGGTAACTTTGTTGCATCTTCTTACTGGAAAGTCCAACAAGAAGAAGGGTAATAAGAAAAAGAAACCTCGATTCTGGTCCTTCTAAGAAAATAGCTAAGCAGAAAAGGAAGACAAAAGGCGATGAAGGCAAAGGAAAGTGTTTCCACCAACAGAAAGTGTTTCCATTGCCAATAAGAAAGTGTTTCCATTACGAAGAAAGTGTTTCCAGGCGAGTATAGCAATCTAAATGAAAGCAATGCCGTGGTGAAAAACAACTCAAGTTCAAAATATATTTGGCACTTAAGGTTATGTCATGTTGCGAAGATAGGATTACAAAATTGGAGAAAATGGGGATTCTATCCTTATTGGACTCGAGCCTACTCCAACTTGTGAATCTTGCCTTGAGGGCAAAATGACTAGATCACCCTTTGTTGGAGGGCTAAGAGTGAAAATATTTTAGAGCTAATACATAGTGATGTATGTGGTCCATTTAAAGAAATGGCTAGAGGGCTTTCATTATTTTATTACCTTTCGATGATAAATCAAGGTTTGGGTATTTGTATTTGATGAAATACAAACATGAATCTTTGAAAATTCAAAGAATTTAAATCTGACGTAGAAAATCAAACAGGAAAGAGTATTAAAGCTCTTCGATCAGATCGTGCGGGTGAATATTTGAGTACTGAATTTGATGAATACTTGAGAGAGCATGGCATTGTTTCTCAGCTGACTCCTCCAAGAACACCACAACCGAATGGTGTATCCGAAGGAGAAATCGTACCCTATTGGATATGGTACGTAGTATGATGAGCTATCTTGATATGCCAATCTCCTTTGGGGATTTGCATTAGAATCACTTTGTATATTCGAATAGGATTCCATCAAAATCGTTTCTTCCACACCTTATGAGATATGGCATGGAAGAAAACCAAGTCTTAAGCATGTTAAGATTTGGGGTTGTCCAGCTTATATCAAAAAGCTGAACACTGATAAATTGGAGACCAGATCAGAAAAGGTCGATTTGTTGGATATCCAAAAGATAGTTTTGGATATTATTTTTATTTGCCTACTTCACAAAAGGTTGTGATAAGTAGAGATGCCACATTTCTTGAACAACAGTTTGTTCAAGAAGGAGGCAAAGGAAGGCAAATAGAGTTAGAATTGGAGAATTCTGACCAACCAACAGATCAGATGGATATAGATCCATCTAGTCAACCTATACCCGTTGATGAAACATCTACAGCTGTTCCTCGTAGAACAACCAAGGTATCTCACCCACCAGTGAGATATGGTTTTCTTCATGAAGAAGAACAAGAGTTGTCTACTCATGAAGAAGTAGATCATGGAGATGAACCAGGTACCTATGAAGAAGCTATATAAGATATAGAGTGTTCAAAATGGATTAATGCTATGAAATCGAGATTGATTCCATGTATAAGAATCAAGTATGGGATCTTGTTGACCCACCAAGGTATTGTACCTATAGGGAACAAATGGGTTTTCAAGAAGAAAATTGGTTCTGATGGAAAGGTAGAGACCTATAAGGCAAGGCTAGTAGCGAAAGGGTTTCGCCAAAGGCAAGGAATCGACTATGAGGAGACTTTCTCACCTGTTGCCATGCTTAAATCAATTAGGATTTTATTAGCAATAGCTGCGTACTATGATTATGAGATTTCGCAGATGGATGTCAAAACAGCTTTTCTCAATGGATACATTGAAGAAAACATTTTCATGGAACAACCTAGAGGATTTGAATCCCAAGATGGTTCCAAGGTATGCAAGCTAAAGCGATCCATTTATGGGTTGAAACAAGCTTCTAGGAGTTGGAACATCCGTTTTGATGAAGCCATTAAATCCTTTGGTTTTATCAAAAATGAGGATGAGCCATGTGTATATAAGAAGGTTAGTGACAGTGCTATCACTTTCCTTGTCTTATATGTGAATGACATACTATTGATGGGTAATGACACAGGTATGTTGACAACTATAAAGGTATGGTTGTCAAATACATTCTCCATGAAAGACTTAGGGGAGGCAACCTATATTCTTGGGATTCGCATCTATAGAGATAAAGCGAAAAGAATAATTGGTTTATCCCAAAGATTATACTTGGAAAAGGTGTTAAAGAGGTTTAACATGCTTGATTCCAAGAGAGGATTGTTACTAGTGAGACATGGTATCCATCTTTCTAAAGAGATGTCTCCAAAGACACCTGAAGAAAGAGATAAGATGGTCAGGATTCCATATGCTTCGCCTATTGGAAGTATAATGTATGCAATGTTGTGTACTAGGCCGGATATCGCATATCTTTATTAGTTTGACTAGCGGTATCAATCCAATCCAGGTTTGGAACATCGGATAGTCACAAGAATATCCTTAAGTACTTGAGAAGAACTAAGGATTTATTCTTGATTTATGGAGTGGAGACTTGCAATTGGATGGTTATACCGATTACGATTTCCAATCGGATATTGATGATAGAAAGTCTACCTCTAGATATGTGTTCTTTTGTTATGGAGGTTCATTCAGTTGGAAGAGTTCCAACCAGAGCACGACTGAAGATTCCACTACAAAGGCTGAGTATATTCTCGCATCGAGATCTTTGCAAAGGAAGTCATGGATAAAGAAGTTCGTGAGAACTTACGTAGTTCCTTCCATTGAGTCGCCAGTTCCACTAATCGTGACAATAATGGAGCGATCATCTGAGCTAAGGAACTAAGGTCTCACCCAAAATCCAAACACATAGAAAGGCACTACCACATTATCAGACATATAGTTGGGCAAAGGCGATATAGCCATGCAGAAAAATAACATCAGCTGAAAAAATTTAGCTGATCCATGCACTAAGCCTTTGTCACAAGCTCAGTTAGACTGACATCTTGAGAAGATGGGTCTAAGGTATTATAATGAATGGCTCTAGTGCTAGTGGGAGATTGTTAGTAGTATGCCCTAGAGCATATCATTTAGTATGTATCTTGTATATATTTTTATTAATAAAAGGCATTTCCACTTTTCCGTTTACATAATATATTTATGTGTAATAGAAAAGGTCCATTGATATTTTGTTAGAAATATTATTCTTAAGTTGTTAAGAATATGAGTGACAATATTTCTAGCACAAAGTATCATAAATAGGTTCACAATCGAGGATACTTCATAATAAGGACATGACTTATCCAGAAAGATTGTATTCATGTTTGTTCCCAAGTTATTTATATGAGATATAAATAAGATGGAATGGTGAGTCTCATGCCATATGACAAACATGATAGGCACTTATAAATGATAAGTAGGCGAACCGGTGACACTTATGACAAGCACATGGAGTTTACTCTTGTCAATGTTTTGTCATAAATCATATCAATGCATATAATCTTTAGACATGAGATAGCACGTTATCTTGTATATAGGTAGTTTGAGTTTGATCTGCTTTCATACTTGTGCGTGTATGGGTATATGGGCATGTGTTGGCTCCTACTAGTTATATATGGAGGTAGGTGTTGATCAAGATGGAATCTGTTCCTCTAAGTAAATAGAGATAAAATCCTATGTTCATTTAATTGTTCTTGATGTTTCAAGTTCTGGCCAGACAGATAGATTTATTCGTAAAAGAGTTTCGATGAGAAAATCTTTTAATCAAGAACTGGAATTAAAAGAGAACATAATATTCATAGCAAATGGAGTTTGACATAAACCATGACTCGGCTTGAGTTGGGATTTTGTAATGAGAGATTCTAGTGCATGGTAACATATGATTATAGGTTCATTTAAGGTAAACCTTATTACTAATTGGGTGGCCATGGCATGCTATGCTAGGTGTTAACCATGGTCTATGAGGTTCATAAAATGATTTAGAGAAATCATTTATGGTAAGAAAGAGTTCTGATGATATTAAGAGTTGATATCATGTCTCATTGCCAATTAGTGATGAGCCTAGTAAGTCACACACATACACAAGTTATCACCTATTTAAATATGATTTAATTAATTAATTAAAGAGTTTAATTGATTAATTAAATAGGTTTGGTTTGCAATTAAATTGCAAAGTCCCTAGCATGACTTGAAACCAAATCTAGATTATTGGATGTGTAGTATAAATTAAATTTATATTTAAAGTGTTTAAATATGAATTTAATTAATGAGAAATTAATTAATAGAGATTAATTAATTAATTTATATTTGATATAAATTAATTAGAAGAAGAAAAATAATTATTTTGGGTTGAGAACTCAAAATTAAGACATAGGGGCATTTTGGTCATTTTACAGTGTGACATGTGGCACCATGAGATGGTGACACATGGGATTACACATAAGCTTGCCAAATGTTTTTTAATCATGTAAGATGATTAAAATCAAGATTAGATATAGGTTTGACACTTGGCACAATGTGATTGGGTCACTTAAACCTAGAGCTAATCAAAGGGTGACATGTGGCAAGGGTTTAATGTGTTAACCTAGCTATTTAAGTGTTGTTATGAGAAAATAAAACACAACCAGCAGCCACACTCCTTTGTCACGCCACTTTGAGGATTTTCATCTCTTCTTCTTAATCTCTTATCAATTCAAAGAGATTAGCCATCAATCTCTTGAATTAAGAACACTAGAAATTGTTTCTAGTGTCCTGTTTACATCTTTAATATCTTAAAAGGCAGAACTTGATTTTCTAATTAATAGAAAAAGCTTTAGAAGCTATTCAAGGGCTGCCATAGGTGTTCTTGGTGTGGACAAGCTAGAGGGACAACATCTGGTGTCCTAAAGACGAATCTCAAAGGCGCAGACACGCTGCAGTGCATCAAGAGGTTAGTGTAATCGTTCTTGATTTAATCTAGGGTTCTAAAATTAATATGATTAATTTTAAAATTTTAAATGGCAAATACAAATCCAAAAACATATTAAAAGAGTTTTAATATGTTGTTTATCATTGAAATCAAATAGATAAAAATAAATCTTGCATGATGCATGTGACCCTAGGTGAAAATTTTTTAATTCAATGGTATAAACTTGTGTTTTTCACGCTTCCGTTCCTTCATGGGTAACCCAGTGGGAAGTTGCGGTTCTCGCAACTAGGAGCCCTAGACCCGAGAGAAAATTCATAAAATAATTTTTGGGACTCCAGAGAAGGGTCATTGAGGTTCCTATGGCATTAGAATTCCAAGAAAATATTTAGAAAAATTTTTCAATTGGTACAGACAATTTTGGCCCGTTGAGCCAAACGGAGGGCATTTTGGTCATTTCGCCTTCAGATGTGATTTTTGGCCGACTTGTCCAGTTAAGTAAATAATTATTATAATATAAAATGTGAATAAATAATGCTAAAAATTAAATTGAAAATGAGTAGAGAAGAGAAGAAAAAAAAAAGAAAGAAAATACTAATTATGACATCATATGATGTCATTAAACACTTACCCACCAATCATATTTAATCAACACTTAAATTAACTAATAAAATGTGGATAGAATACAGCAAAAAACTCATAAAAATCCAGCAGCCCATCACCTTCCCGTATCCCTCAAACTCCATAACCATTCCACCGTTGAAAGCTTACCAAAGCTTTATAACCCACCCAAATCTCACTTAAAACCCTAAGTCCACTTCAATAAAATTTGTCTCTACATCTTAAGCAAGTGTTTGGCTGCCAAAAAAGCCAAAGAAAGTGAAGAATTAACAAGAGAAAATTCTTCCCTACTAAGGTTAGTGCCATATACTTTGCTTTTATACCTTTCTAATCATGAATTTGAGCTAAGTTAAGTTGAAAATTTGATGAAAATTGAATTAATGAAGCATGGTTATATTTCATGAAATTTTGGCAGCCTTGACATGAGTTAGAGTTAGGAGAATTCTTTGGTTAAAGTGACATATTAGCTGCCCCTCTTATAAATTATATGATTAGTATAGCAAATTAGGAGTAAGATGCATGAATTGGAGGCTTGGACAATTAGGGTTAGAGTTTTGAAATTTAATTTTGGTGGTGGATGAAAATGGACACAAACTAAAGTTTTAATGGTCAATTAGTGACCATTTGAGGTAATTTGACCATAACTTGGAGTGAATTGTAGCATTAGAAAATTGATTTGGTATGTTGCTTAGTGAGACTTGCAGGGTGGCTGTGAGTCCAGCCTGTTTGGACAGCCATAACGTGGGCTGTGTAAGTTCAATTGGTGTTTGGCCAATTGGACATGAAACTAGACACATAATGGCACAACTTTGGTGAAGAAACCATGCCCATAAGACCAAACCAAGTGGACCAAAAACTTGCCCCAATCCGGGTGTCCTGTAACCAGTTTCTACAGAATGACCAAATGAATAGTGATTGTTCATTTGGCCATAACTCATTGTAGAATGGCCCAATTGACCTGAACTTTTTCCAAAAACAAGCTAAGATATAGACCAACAAAAGAAACCTACCCAAAATTATGACCAGAACCTATCCAACAATTGAGTTGCAGTCACTTTCATCAGACCGTAGATATGGTCATACGAAAATTTTCAATCCGCCAGTTGTGGTTTTTGGACCATAACTTGAGCTACAAAACTCCAAATGGAGTGATTCAAAAAAAGAAATTCAACTAGACAAAATAAGGAACAACTTTCATGTTTATCATTTTTCCAAATTCCCACTACAACAGCAACTAATGGAACATTAAAGATAGGGTATGAAAACTGAAAATTCTGCTCCATTAATTTTAAGCTTAGAAATGGTATTGTTAACCAATACCAACAAATTTTGAATGTAAAATGTGGTATGTTGGGAGTGTTAAAACCAATGTACCTATTTTCTATGCAAAAGTCAACATTTTTGTTGACTAATGAAGGGAATAGTAACACCAAAACTTGAAATTCAAAAATTGTAAAATTCAAAAGTATCAAATGCCCTAGTATACCTAACAAGATTGGTTTGGATAGCTTGGTATGCCAATAGGGTTCGATTAAAGATCGCACATGGCATTATGCCATTCTGTGATTTCATAGCTTTTAGCCATTCTGACATTGTGTTGATATTTGGCCTTGTGCCTATCGTTATTACAGCTTATTAGCTGTTCTGTTGCACACCGGGAGATGCATATGTGACCAATGGTGTGACGGCCCGAGGTACTAGATACCCAAAGGCTGGGTTACCCGCTTATCCAAATTCGTCCAAAGATAGGTTACTTGGGCAACCAAAAATGAAAGTGGATAAATTTAATGAAATAATGAATATAACAAGTACAAAATAAGTAAGACTACAAATACTCATCGAAAATTTATTTGCAATAAGACAATCGATACATTCAACGCATATTTACTTCCTATTATTTCTTTTTATTTTATTATTGGTACCACTAAGCATTATTGCTTAGCGCTGTTTTTGCCACGCCAGAGGTTCTGAGATATCGACCGAGAGCCCAAAGAGACCACAGTCGGGTGAGACCTCTGCAGCTCGTGATAGTGTCTCTCCACCTCACCATCTTCAGTGCATTGGTAGGACACTAGGTTTCATTTTGGTATTTTGTAACTAACTTTTATTTTCTTTTGTGTAATTGAAACTTATGTAATGTATTTTGATGTTCATGTAAATAATGGAAATTGTGTTTGTGAATGGAAAAGTGAATATTTATTTATGACTTTTACATGATTATTGCATGAGATGAATGATTGAGAAATGGAAATGTTGTTGAAAAACATATTGAGACTTTGATATTGGAGTTTGAGAATGATTGAATATGATTATTGGAAGTGTTTTTCACAGGTTCCGAAGAACTGTTTTCTCCATTTTTAGCCGGTACTCTGTCGGATTTTCTATAAAATTTTCGGAATCTCAAATAAATTATAATTTCAATAAATGACTTAAATGAATTATTTTTCATAAATTATATTCAAAACTATGATAAAAGTAAATTAAAGAAGAATAAAAATGATTGAGATAAAGTAGAGTGTTCCGGTACACCGTGTGACATATCTTACTCGGATATACTGTTGACGGGTAAGGGTGTCACATTTAGTGGTATCAGAGCACGGTTTAGGCGTTTCTGGGCATAGATTGAGTCCATACCATGCTTTGCATTTGTAAGAGTCGAGGTGACACTAATGCAGATCTGTTTATCTTTGTTATTTTGAATAGGATATGGACCCTACATCTCAGAGGGTAGTTGGGGAGGAAGTGGAGAGTCATGCTCCACCTGCACCAGCAAAGACTGGGGGTAGGGGAGAACCTGCTCCACCGGCTCCAGCAGAGCCTGCTCAACCTCCACAGGCCGTGTTCTAGCAAATGGCCGAATTCTTCAAACAAATGACTGGGGTAATGCCACCACCACCACCACCTCCACAACCGAAATCACACCTGGAAAGATTGAGAAAATTTGGAGCAGTGGACTTCTTTGGCAAGAGAGAAGATGACTCATGGCACTAAAATTGGTTGAATGTAACAGCAGAGTTTTAAAACAACTCCATCGCACGCCAGAGCAAAATCTATAAGTCTTTGATTCTCATGCAAGATGATGCATATGAATGGTGGGATACAAAGGTCCAAAGGAAGTACAGCGAAGTAATAACTTGGGACTTCTTCCTCTCCGAATTCAAGAAGAAATATGTGGGTAGTGTATACCGAAGAGAGAAGAAGAGAGTTCATTAACTCGAGGCAGAGACAAATTGACAAAGGGCCGAGTATGAAAAGAAATTTGTCGATTGAGTCATGGAGGGAGATAGTCCCCAATAAAGTGAAAGGTGTAAGAGATTTGAAGAGGATTAAATGACAATATAAAGATCATGATCATCGCTTTGGGAATCACAGACTTCACCAAGTTAGTGGAAGTCGCAATAAAAGTTGAAAAAGTAAGAATAAGTGAGCGGACTAGAAGGGAGAGACAGCAGAAGAGGGGCCTGTGTCGCCTAGTTCATCTCCGCATCCGGGAAGAAGTTCAAAGGTCCACCTACACGAGTTCAAAGCCAACCACAAAGTCGTGGTCACCTAAGGCCCAGCCACGCTTACCCCTAGGAGAGGTCACCCACACCATCGGTGTGTAGCTCTCGAGGATGGGGTTCAGGGGACAGCCTCAAAGAACTCGCATGTCCACATTGCCGAAGTAGCATAAGGGGGAGTGTTGGAGAGTGACTGGTGCCTGCTTAAGGTGTGGGTCGACAGAGCATCAGTTGAGAAACTGTCCACGCAGAACTACTACAGCTGCTCCAACACAAGCAGACAGACCTACTCTTGCACCACAAAGGGTAGGAAATCTGGCAAATCTGAGGCAGTGGGACCATCACAGAGGCCTGCATCTAAGCCAGCAGAGAGGCCTGAGAGCATACCACCTGCCAGAGCCTATACCATGAGAGCTCAGGAGGAGCAAGATGCCCCGGATGTCATCAGGGGTACGTTCTCCCTCTACAATACATCTGTGCATGCATTAGTGGATCCAGGATCCACTCATTCATACATCTGTATCAACTTACCCGTAGAAAGGGGGATACTAGTAGGGGAGAGTGACCAAGACATTCTAGTTACTAATCCATTGGGCCACAGTGTGGTAGTGAACAAAGTGTACAAGGGTTGCCCGTTAAGGATTCAGGGGTATGAATTCTTGGCAGACTTGATTGAGTTGCCTTTCCATGAGTTTGATGTGATTTTGGGAATAGACTGGCTGTCACGTCATTAGGCAATAGTTGATTGTAAACTGAAGAGGATTTCTTTGAAAACTCCTGGGGGTAATGAGATCACAGTTGTGGGGGAAAGGACAGATTTCTTGTCTAATGTCATCTCAGCCACAGTCGCAAGAAGAATGATGAGAAAAGGCTGTGAAGCCTACCTAGCACATGTGGTGGATACTAGGCAGGCTAAGCCAGATCTGTGTGACATATCCACAGTAAAGGACTTCTCAAATGTGTTTCCTGAAGAATTACCTGGTTTGCCACCAGAAAGGGAAGTTGAATTTGCTATTGAGACACTGCCGGGTACAGCACCCATTTCCATTGCTTCTTATAGGATGGCACCCACTGAATTGAGGGAGTTGAAAACTCAGTTGCAAGAGTTGCTTGATAAGGGGTTCATACGCCCCAGTGTGTCACCATGGGGAGCTCCAAAGGTCGCTTGTGAAAAAGAAGGATGGGACTTTGAGGTTATGCATCGACACGGTAGTTGAATAAAGTGACTGTGAAGAACAAATATCCGTTGCCTAGAATTGATGATCTGTTTGATCAGTTGAAGGGAGCAGGAGTATTTTCTAAGATTGATCTCAGATCAGGATATCATTAGTGTAACACCCTCCCCGTAGCAACTCCGTACATTCTACTGTTCCGGTGACCGGTGTCGGTCCGGACAGCTAGAACGTCCGGAAAAATATTTAAACTAAAGTCGGGAATCATAATTAACTCAAATATTAATAAGAAAAATTTAGTAAAAATTTTTGAAATAAAATACAACCAAGTTAAACGAACCGGTGCCCTAGCGATGGGTAACCAGAGGGAAGTTGCGGTTCTCGCAACGAGGAGCCCTAGACTCGGGGGAAAAATTATAAAATAATTTTTGGGACTCCAGAGAAGGGTTATTGAGATTCCCATGGCATTAGAATGCCAAGAAAATACCTAGAAAAATTTTTCAATCGGTACAGACAATTTTGACCCGTTAAACCAAACGGAGGGCATTTTGGTCATTTCGCCTTCAGAGACGATTTTTGGCCGACTTGTCCAGTTAAGTAAATAATTATTATGATCTAAAATTTGAATAAATATTACTAAAAATTGAATTGAAAATGAGTAGAAAAGAAAAGAAAAAAAATGAATTAAATGGGAATTTATGACATCACATGATGTCATTAGTGTACCTTCACCCAATTATATGGTGACACATGGCTATAACCCATTTAAAATTAATAAAATGGGCAGAAAATGAGAGAAAAATGCAGCTTTCTTCTTCTTCCCAATTTCCATACGTGAACCTTTCTTCCTCCATTAAAATTCATTTCATTTTCTCTCTTCCAAACCTTGAATTCTCACCACTAAACCTTAAATTCTCTTCATTAAAACTTGTCCACTCATCTTGGGAAGGTGTTTGGCAGCCTAGAAAGTGAAGGAAAGGGAAGTTTAAGCTTGGAAAATTCTGCCCTACAAGAGGTTAGTGCTTACTTATGCTAATATTCCTTTACTTCCATGTTAAGGACTTGAATTTAGTATGAAATTGTAAGTTAAATGGACTAAAACTCATGTGTATGTGTACCATAAATTTTGGCAGCCCTAAGGAAGGAACAATGATGGAGTGTTTTTGATGGTTTTAATGGACTTAAAATGAATTAGAGATTATGTTTAAGGTGCATATACACATATGTGATGAATGAAAGTGTGTATCTAAGGTGTATGTGTGAATCATAATGGGAAACTAGGGTTTGGGAGTGAAAAATTGGACTTGGCTTATGAAATGATTAATGGACATACTAATGGTCAATTAGTGACCATTTAAGGCAAGTTAATCATAATTTGAAGTAAGCTAATGCATGGTAAACTAAAATGGGAAGGCTGCCTAGAGACAGCAGAATTGAGGCTGTGAGTCCAGCATGTTTGGACTGCCATATCTTTGGCTGTGTAGGTCCAATTGGTGTTTGGCCAATTGGACATGAAACTAGACTTATAATGGCACATTTTTACTGAAGAAACCATGCCCAAAAGACCAAAGCAAGTGGACCAAAAGTTGGCCCCAATCCGGACACACTGCAACAGCCCCTGCAGAATTGATCAAATGAACAGTAACTGTTCATTTGGCCATAACTCACTGTAGATTTGGTCAATTGACCTGAAATTTTTACAGCAACAAGTTAAGACATAGAAAAACAACTTTCATGAAGAAACCTACCCCAAATTATGACCATAACCTAACCCAAATGGCAGTCACAGTCACTGTTCAAACCTGCAACTCTGCAGATTTTGATTTGAGCAGTAATATTTGGATGGCTGTAACTCTCTCTAGAAAACTCGGATTTAGGCGATTCTTGAACCGATGGAAACCTAAGGCATAGTAGAACATTTCATATGAAGAAAGTTAGACCAAATTATGAACTTAACTTGGTCAAATTAATTAACAAAATCTTAAAAAACCAAAAAGTGCAGCATGAACAGTGCACGTGAACAGTAAACTTATTTTGGCCATAACTTGAGCTACAAAACTCCAAATGGAGTGATTCAAAAAAAGAAATTCAACTAGACAAAATAAGGAACATTTTCTATGAAGGAAGTTTTGTCAAATTCCAACAGTAGATTGACCAATAGAACAGTGCAACTTCGGAGCACCAAAACCGAAAATTGGCAATTTTGCCAAAATGACCTAAACTTTGAGAAAGTGACCAAAACCAACAAGTTTTAAATGCAAAATGTGGTACATTGGGAGTGTTAAAACCAATGCACCTATGATCTATGCAAAAGTCAACTTTTTGTTGACTATTGAAGTGAATAGTGACATAAAAACTTGAAATTCAAAAATTGAAGAATTCAAAAGTATCAAATGCCCTAGTAGGCCTAATGTGATTGGTTTGGATAGGTTGGCATGCCAATAGGGTTCTGATAGCAGTACTGCATATGATGTATGGCTTCATTGCCATTCTGTGATGTGATAGCCTATGGCTATACTGATTATGATGTTTTACTTGGCTTTATGCCTTATTGCTTATATGGCTTATTAGCCATTCTGTTTGCACACCGAGAGACACATTGTGACCGATGGTGTGACGGCCCGAGGTACCTGGTACCCAGTGCTAGTTTACCCGTTTATCCAGTCCGGTCAATTTGTATAGGTTACTTGGGCATGGAAAAGTATAACTGTAATTGAACTGATTGTTAAAGAAAATACGAAAATTAAATATCAGAAATGATTACGATAGAATACAAAGAAACTCAAGATCATGAAGAAAATAAATAAACAAAATGCATGAAGAAGTTAATATCATAAAACGTAATTAGCCCTCAACTAAACATTAAGTTGGTAATTATTCAGTTCTTATGAACACAATGGCTAAGAAATTATGATTTTTATTTGCATATTATTTCTTTCTATTTTATTATTTGCACCACTAAGCTTTATGCTTAGCGTGTCGCTTTGCAACGCTGTAGGCATCAAGATACCGATCGAGAGCCAGAGACCACGTGATTGGGTAAGTCCATCCCGCAGCTTCGCATAGTGTCCGTGTCACCTCACAAAGTTACATTGCATTGGTAGGACACTAGGTGTCATTTTGGTATTTTGTAATTGATCTTATTTTCTCATGTGTAAATGAACTTATGAAATGTAATTTGATGCTCATGTAAATAATGAGAATTGTGTTTGTAAATGAAAAAGTGAATGTTTATCTGTGATATATATATGATTATCACATGAAATGAATGATTGAGAAATGAATGTGAACTGAAAAATATTGAGATTTTGATAAATGGAGTTGAGATGATTGAATAAGAACATAGGAAGTGTTTTTCACAGGTTCCGAAGAACGGTTTTCTCCATTTTTAGCCGGTACTCTGCCGAATTTTCTTTAAAATTTTCGAAACCTCAAATAAATTACAATTTCAATAAATGAATCATATTTCACAAATTATTTTCAAAACTATGATAAAAATGAATTAAGATAAAATAGAGTGCTCCGGCACACTGAGTGGCATAACTTGCTCGGCTACACTGTAGTCGGGTAAGGGGTGTCACAATCAGTTGAGGGTGAGGGATGTAGATGTGCCAAAGACTGCATTCAGGACTCGGTATGGGCATTATGAGTTTCTGGTGATGCCCTTTGGCCTAACAAATGCACCTGCAGCATTCATGGACTTTATGAACCGTATCTTCCATCCATATCTAGATCGGTTTGTAGTGGTCTTTATTAATGATATTTTGGTGTATTCCAAGACTAGGGAAGAACATGATGAGCATTTGAGAATTGTTTTGTAAACCTTGAGAGAAAAGAAGTTGAATGCTAAGTTGTCAAAGTGTGACTTCTGGTTGAATGAGATTGTATTCCTTGGACACATAGTGTCAGCTGATGGGATTAGGGTGGATCCCAAGAAAATAAAAGCAGTAATGGAATGGAAGCCACCCAGAAATACAACTGATGTCAGAAGCTTCTTGGGGCTAGCTGGGTATTACAGAAGATTTGTGAAGGGATTTTCCTTAATAGCTGCTCCAATGACCAAGTTGTTACATAAGAATGTCAGATTTGACTGAAATGACAAGTGTCAGACTAGTTTTGAGAAGTTAAAGGCTATGTTGACAGAGGCACAAGTGTTAACACAGCCAGTGTCAGGAAAGGACTTTGTGGTCTACAGTGATGCCTCTCATAATGGGTTAGGGTGTGTATTGATGCAAGAGGGAAAGGTGGTCGCTTATGCTTCCAGACAGCTAAGGCCACATGAATGTAATTACCCTACCCATGATCTAGAGCTTGCAGAATTATCTTCGTGATCAAGATATGGAGGCATTACTTATATGGTAAAAGTGCTACATTTACACGGACCACAAAAGCACAAATACTTGCCAACCCGGAAGGAGCTCAACCTTAGACAGAGACGATGGATTGAGTTCTGAAGGACTATGATTGTGTAATTGACTACCATCACGGGAAGGCAAATGTAGTTCTTGATGCTTTGAGCGTAAAGTCCATCACGACTTTGAGATCATTGAATGCCCATCTATCTTTGGTTCGAGATAGAGCTATTTTGGCTGAGTTGCAAGTGAGGCCAAACCTGCTACAGCAGATTTTAGATGGGCAAAAAGCAGATGAAAAATTAATGGCTATTATGAGCAAAATCTCAGAGGGAAAAGCAACTAACTATGAAGTGAAAACAGATGGGTGTCTGTACTACAAAGGAAGACTGTGTGTACCAAATGATGGGGAATTGAAGGCCAGTATTCTAAAAGAGGCACACACCAGTGTGTATGCTATGCACCTAGGAAGTATAAAAATGTATCATGATCTGAAACTTCAGTATTGGTGGCCTGGTATGAAGAAGGACATAGCCGACTGTGACTAAATGCTTGACATGTCGCAAGTCAAGGCGTAACATCAAGTTCCATCGGTTCGCATGACCTATACGCATACCTGAATGGATATGGCATCGGGTCACCATAGATTTTGTAAGTGGTCTACCTCTCACCCAGAAGAAACATGATGCAGTATGGGTGATAGTAGATAGATTGACGGTCAAGACACTTTCTCGCCGATTAGGACCGACTACTCACCGGAGAAGTTAGCGTAATTGTATATCGCTGAGATAGTTAGACTGCATGGAATTCTACTTTCCATCATATCTGATCGAGACCCAAGGTTTACATCGAGATTTTGGAAGAAGTTGCATGAGTCCTTGGGTACACAACTCCACTTCAGCACAGCTTTCCATCCTCAAACGGATGGGCAATCGTAAAGAGTAATCCAGTAAACAATTGAAATCAATGGAATTGATACAAATATTGAATTAAAATGATAATAATAACATGAAATATACGCTGTGTCCTTGAAGATATCCGAGGGGTTGTGTCATTGAGTTTGAGGAAGTTGGGATAGATACCTCCCATCGGCGTAATTTGCATACAACAATAGCTACCAAGCTAGTATCCAAATGGCCCGTATGAAGCAATCGTATGGGAGAAAATGTAGAACTCCAGTGTGCTGGACTGAATTGGGCGAAAACAAACTGGTAGGGCCAGACCTGGTGAAATAGACTGAGGAGAAAGTAAAACTAATAAAAGCCAATCTGAAGGTTGCCTCGCATGCATGTAAACTGATGCCGACCAAGAGAAAAGAAATAGAATATGCGGTTGGCGACAAAGTGTTCCTCAAGGTGTCACCGTGGAAGAAGGTATTGAGGTTTGGAAGAAAAGGTAAGTTAAGCCCTAGGTTCATTGGCCCATATGAAGTCATTGAACGTGTGGGTCCAGTGGCCTATAGGCTAGCTTTACCACCAGAGCTGGACAAGATCCACAATGTGTTCCACGTGTCTATGTTAAGAAGATACCGCGGATCCTTCACATATCATCTCCATGGAAGAAATTGAAGTACAACCGATTTGACATATGAAGAAGAACCCATACGATCCGGCTCTGAAGTGAAAGAGTTGAGGAACAAGCGATTCCATGGTGAAAGTGCTTTGGAGGCACCACAACACCGAAGAGGCAACCTAGGAAAGTGAAGAGACGATGAGGCAACAGCCTCAACTGTTTAGATCTGTAAATTTCGAGGACGAAATTTAAATTAGAGGAAGAGTTGTAACACCCTCCTCAGTAGCAACTCAGACATTCTCTTGCTTTTGACGATGTCGGTCGAACAGCTAGAACGTCTAAAAAAAATATTTAAACTAAGGTGAGGAACCATAATTAACTCAAATATTAATATGAAAAATTTAGAAAAAATTTTAGAAATAAAATACAACCAAGTAAAATGAGCCGATGCCCAAGCGATGGGTAACCCAGTGGGAAGTTACGGTTCTCGCAATTAGGAGCCCTAGACCCGAGAGAAAATTCATAAAATAACTTTTGGGACTCCAAAGAAGGGTCATTGAGGTTCCTATGGCATTAGAATTCCAAGAAAATATTTAGAAAAATTTTTCAATCGGTACAGACAATTTTGGCCCGTTGAGCCAAACGGAGGGCATTTTGGTCATTTCGCCTTCAAAGGTGATTTTTGGCCGACTTGTCCAGTTAAGTAAATAATTATTATAATATAAAATGTGAATAAATAATGCTAAAAATTAAATTGAAAATGAGTAGAGAAGAGAAGAAAAAAAAAGAAAGAAAATACTAATTATGACATCATATGATGTCATTAAACACTTACCCACCAATCATATTTAATCAACACTTAAATTAACTAATAAAATGTGGATAGAATATAGCAAAAAACTCATAAAAATCCAGCAGCCCATCACCTTCCCGTATCCCTCAAACTCCATAACCATTCCACCGTTGAAAGCTTACCAAAGCTTTATAACCCACCCAAATCTCACTTAAAACCCTAAGTCCACTTCAATAAAATTTGTCTCTACATCTTAAGCAAGTGTTTGGCTGCCAAGAAAGCCAAAGAAAGTGAAGAATTAACAAGAGAAAATTCTGCCCTACTAAGGTTAGTGCCATATACTTTGCTTTTATACCTTTCTAATCATGAATTTGAGCTAAGTTAAGTTGAAAATTTGATGAAAATTGAATTAATGAAGCATGGTTATATTTCATGAAATTTTGGCAGCCTTGACATGAGTTAGATTTAGCAGAATTCTTTGGTTAAAGTGACATATTAGCTGCCCCTCTTATAAAATATATGATTAGTATAGCAAATTAGGAGTAAGATGCATGAATTAGAGGCTTGGACAATTAGGGTTAGGGTTTTGAAATTTAATTTTAGTGGTGGATGAAAATGGACACAAAATAAAGTTTTAATGGTCAATTAGTGACTATTTGAGATAATTTGACCATAACTTGGAGTGAATTGTAGCATTAGAAAACTGATTTGGTATGCTGCCTAGTGAGACTTGCAGGGTGGCTATGAGTCCAGCCTGTTTGGACAGCTATAACGTGGGCTGTGTAAGTTCAATTGGTGTTTGGCCAATTGGACATGAAACTAGACACATAATGGCACAACTTTAGTGAAGAAACCATGCCCATAAGACCAAACCAAGTGGACTAAAGACTTGCCCCAATCCGGGTGCCCTGCAACCAGTTTCTGCAGAATGACCAAATGAACAGTGATTGTTCATTTGGCCATAACTCATTGTAGAATGGCCCAATTGACCTGAAATTTTCCCAGCAACAAGCTAAGATATAGACCAACAACTTTCATGAAGAAACCTACCCAAAATTATGACCAGAACCTATCCAACAATTGAGTTGCAGTCACTGTTCACTGCATTGTAGATATGGTCAGCCTTGAAAATTTTCAATCCGGCCAGTTGTGGTTTTTAGACCATAACTTGAGCTACAAAACTCCAAATGGAGTGATTCGAAAAAAGAAATTCAACTAGACAAAGTAAGGAACAACTTTCATGTTTATCATTTTTCCAAATTTCTACTGCAACAGCAACTAATAGAACAGTAAAATAGGGTATGAAAACTGAAAATTCTGCTCCATTAATTTTAAGCTTAGAAATGGTATTATTAACCAATACCAATAAATTTTGAATGTAAAATGTGGTATGTTGAGAGTGTTAAAACTAATGTACCTATTTTCTATGCAAAAGTCAACATTTTTGTTGACTAATGAAGGGAATAGTAACACCAAAACTTGAAATTCAAAAATTGTAAAATACAAAAGTATCAAATGCCCTAGTATACCTAACAAGATTGGTTTGGATAGTTTGGCATACCAATAGGTTCGATTAAAGATCGCACATGGCATTATGTCATTCTCATGATTTCATGGCTTTTAGCCATTCGACAATCGTGTTGATATTTAGCCTTGTGCCTATCGTTATTACAACTTATTAGCCGCTCTGCTGCACACCGGAGATGCATATGTGACCGATGGTGTGACGCCCGAGGTACTAGATACCCAAAGGCCGGTTACCCGCTTATCCAAATGCCCAAGATAGGTTACTTGGGCAACCAAAAATGAAAGTGGATAAATTTAATGAAATAATGAATATAACAAGTACAAAATAAGTAAGACTACAAATACTCATCGAAAATTTATTTGCAATAAGACACCGATACATTCACTACATATTTACTTCCTGTTATTTCTTTTTATTTTATTATTGGCACCACTAAGCATTATTGCTTAGCGCGTTGCTTTTGCCATGCGTAGGTTCTGGAGATACTGACCGAGAGCCCAGTAGACCATCTCCTCCAGTCTAGTTCATCTCCTGCATCTGGGAAGAAGTTCAAAGGTCCACCTACACAGAGTTCAGGCCAACCACAAAGTCGTGGTCACCCTGTGGGCCCAGTTACGCTACTCCTAGGAGAGGTCACCCACACCATTAGTGGGTAGCTCTGTGGATGGGGTTCAGGGACCAGCCCCAAAGAACTTCGCATGTCCACATTGCCAAGTGGCACAAGGGGGAGTGTTGGAGAGTGACCGGTGCTCGCTAAGGTGTGGGTCGACAGAGCATCGATTGAGAAACCGCCCACGCAAAACTACTACAATTGCTCCAACACAAGCAGATAGACCTACTCCGCACCACAAAGGGGTAGGAACTGCAAACTGAGGCGGTGGGACCATCACAGAGGCCTACATCCGAGCCAAGAGAGGCACGAGAGCGGACCACCGCGAGCCTATGCCATGAGAGCTCAGAGGAGCAAGATGCCCTGATGTCATCAGGGGTACGTTCTCCCTCTACAATACATCTGTGCATGCATTAGTGGATCCAGGGTCCACTCATTCATACATCTGCATCAACTTACCCGTAGAAAGGGGGATACTAGTAGGGGAGAGTGACCAAGACATTCTGGTTACTAATCCATTGGGCCACAGTGTGGTAGTGAACAAAGTGTACAAGGGTTGCCCGTTAAGGATTCAGGGGTATGAATTCTTGGCAGACTTGATTGAGTTGCCTTTCCATGAGTTTGACGTGATTTTGGGAATGGACTGGTTGTCACGTCATCAGGCAATAGTTGATTATAAACTGAAGAGGATTTCTTTGAAAACTCCTGGGGGTAATGAGATCACAGTTGTGAGGGAAAGGACAGATTTCTTGTCCAATGTCATCTCAGCCACAGTCGCAAGAAGAATGATGAGAAAAGGCTGTGAAGCCTACCTAGCACATGTGGTGGATACTAGGCAGGCTAAGCCAGATCTGTGTGACATATCCATAGTAAAGGACTTCTCAGATGTGTTTCCTGAAGAATTACCTGGTTTGCCACCAGAAAGGGAAGTTGAATTTGCTATTGAGACACTGCCGGGTACAGCACCCATTTCCATTGCTCCTTATAGGATGGCACCCACTGAATTGAGGGAGTTGAAAACTCAATTACAAGAGTTGCTTGATAAGTGGTTCATACGCCCCAGTGTGTCACTATGGGGAGCTCCAGTGCTTTTCTTCAATCCCCTATCTTTTCTCCTTCAATCTTCTTGTCTAGGGTAATTTAGAAGCTTTTTAGGGTTTAGGGTTAAAATTGGTGGGAAAAAATCAAGTTATGCACGCTTGATTAACTCTTCAATGGTTGTCACACATGGAGGTGAGAGAGAGAAGGCATTCGGCCATTTTAGGGAAGGAAGAAGAATTAATTTTCTTCTTTTAATTTTTGTGTATTTATGTCCTAATTAACTTAGTCAAACTTTAAATTAAGTAAAAATTATTTATGATGTCATTTGTTAGGTCACCTTGATGATGTCATAAGTCATTTTCTTTTCTTTTTCCTTTTTCTTTTATTTTTCCATAGTTCTTTAATTTAATTCTATATTCCAAAATTTTCATTTCTCAAATTTTATTGGATAGTTAGGTCTGATCCGGTTTGCAAATAATTGGGTATTTCTTTCAGATCCCTGACCTAATTATTTGACCTACTTATCAACTCTTTTTTGAAATTTTCTTTTTTCCACTAGCTTCGCAATAGTTCTTAGGACCGCGGTGTCACAATTTCCCATTCAAAATTAGGGTTGGAACTGACCTCGTAGTCACTTCCTGGTAAGGTCACCCATCGCTGTGACTCACAGCTCACTTAACTTTTTATGTTTTGTTTTTCTTATTCAGACTTGACCTTATGGTAATTACTACTAATTTTTATTCAGGGCTTTTCTAGGTGACTTAAACATGATTCTATTCCTCTTAATTGTTCGGACCGACACCGATCACAGAAACAGTAAAATATACGAGGCTATGCATATAGGGGTATTACATTTAGGGCATTTCTGGGTTCTGAGGTCCTCATGGAAATTATAGTCCTATGTCTAATCTTTCCAATGGTCTAAAATTCAGGTCATTTGGATCAGTATAGATGGAGTTATGACTAAATGAATACGTACTGTTTATTTGGTCATTTTTTGGGTTTTGTGCAGGGTCATCTGGATTGGGACAGTGCTTAGGTCAAGTTTTGGATAGAATTTGTGTAACACCCTCACTGTAGCGATTCTGTACATTCTACTATTCCGGTGACCGATGTCGGTCCGGACAGTTAGAACGTCTGGAAAAATAATTAGACTAGAGTGAGGAGTCATAAATAACTCAAATAATAGTAAGAAAAATTTAGAAAAAATTTTAGAAATAAAATACAACCAAGTTAAATGAGCCGGTGCCTTAGCGATGGGTAACCCAATGGGAAGTTGTGGTCTTCGTAACTAGGAGCCCTGAACTTAGGAGAAAATTCATAAAATAATTTTTTGGACTCCAGAGAAGTGTCATTGAGGGTTCTATGGCATTAGAATGCCAAGAAAAGGTTTAGAAAAAATTTTTAATCGGTACAGACAATTTTAGTCTGTTAAGCCAAACGGCAAGCATTTTAGTCTTCAGAGATAATTTTTGGCCGACTTGTCTAGTTAAGTAAATAATTATTATGACATAAAATGTGAACAAATATTGTTAAAAATTAAATTGAAAATGAGTAGAAAAGAAAAGAAAAATGAAAGAAATTAGGAATTATGACATCATATGATGTCATTAAACACTCTCCAACTAATCATTATTTAACAAGCAAATTAAAAGGGATTAAAATGACATAAAAATGAGATAAAAATGAAACAATTCCAGTAGCCCCTTCTTCTTATTCCCGCACCAAAGAGAAAAAAGAGAGGAAGACCACCATTAAAGCTCCAAATGAGCTTGATTCCCTAGCCAACTACACCATAAAACCTCACCCTCTCTTCACAAAAAATTCCCCTTACCACTAGAGCTAGACTTGGCAGCCATTAGAAGAGGAGAAAGTGAAGGAAAGTGAAGGGTAAAAATTCATCCAAGAGGTTAGTGCTAATTTTCTTGCTTCCATTCTTTTCAAAGCATGAATTTAAGTTAAGTTGAAAATTTGATGAAAAATGAATTAAAGATGCATGAACTTGCCCCATGAAATTTTGGCAGCCTTAGGGTACCTAGGGTTTCAACAATTTGATTGCATAATAGTTATGTATGGCTGCCATTAAACATGATTTTGGTGTTTTAATTCATGGATTGTATGTATATAGAGAATTGAAATTGTTGGAGTTAGGGTTTGGGCACCAAAATTTGGATTTTGTTTAAGTATTGGTGAAAAGAGGTTGTAATGGTCAATTAGTGACCATTTGGTCATGTTTGAGTAGGAAATTGAGTGAATTGTGCCAAGAGAATTGAGGTTATGTATGCTGTCCAGTGTGCACTACAAGACTGGTTGTGAGTCCAGCAGGTTTGGGCAGCCATAAATGGAGATGTATAGGTTCAATTGGTTCAAGGCCAATTGAACATGAAACTAGACACATAATAGCACAACTTTGATGAAGAAACCCTACCCTGAAAACCAAACCAAGTTGACCTAAAAATTACCCTAATCCAGGTGACCAATAGGCTGTCTCTGGAAAAAGACCAAATGAATAGTATTTATTCAAATGGTCATAACTCAGTGTATGCAAGTGCAATTGATCTGAAATTTTACCAAAAGAAAGCTGAGACATAGACCTACAACTTTCATGAAGAACACAAATCCAAATTTTGACTATAACCTAGTCAAATTGCCAACCAAACATAGGTCACCAAATCTGGCAGAACCAAATTGCCTAGAAATTCTTGGTACAGGTCACTCCGGCCACTTATGGTAAAATGACCATAACTTGAGCTAAAAAACTCCAAATGGAGTGATTCAAAAAGGGAATTAAAGAAGACACAATAAGGAACAATTTTGATGAAGAAAAGTTAGCCCAGTTTCCACTGTAAAATTGTCCAATGGAACAGTAAACTTAGGTAATCAAAACTGAAAATTTAGAAATGCATCTAGGGGAATTTAAATTGCAATTAGCAATTAATACTGGCAAATGTAAAACTCAAAATGTGGGATCTTGGTGTAATTAGAATTAATATATCTATTAAGTATGAAAAAGTCAACATTTTGGTTGACTAGTAAGATGAATAGTAATCAAAATCATTAGTAAATTAAGATGAAGACCTAGAACGAATTCTAAGCTTAAATGCTTAGAATTGTATGACAAATGTGGACTATGCATCCTAGTCAAAATTGTTAAAGGAAAATTAAGATCATAAATTTGAAATCCATGAAATGTTCATGGATTACTTGAAACATGAAAAATAAGTCACCTAATTGATGTGAATAGATAGTTAGGGCTTATATGCCCATCACAAATAAAATTCATAAAATATTAGTAACTCAACTTGAAATATAAAATTTGTAATTACATAAGTAGATTTTTGAATGTATAAATGAGAAAGGAAAAATATTTTGAATACAATGATACATGTGAACCATTGTTTTGAATTGTGATCAATATGAATGACATAATGAATGAATAAATGAATCATATTAATGTATGAATGAGACATTAGTTCTCATTATTGTAGAAAGGAAAAGTACTTTAGTACAAGGGTATAAAAGGACAATTGATGTGAATTGTAATCACATAAATGATCAAATGAATGTATGAATTATAATTGAAATTTATCATGAAATAATGAAGTCATAAAATACAATGTATTAATATTTAATGATATTATGTGCCCTTGTATTGCCTAGACACGTGTGTCAAATTGGATAGATTGGCATGCCAATAGGGTATTCTTTTAGCATACTGCGAAAGGCTTTATGTCTTTATTCATGGCTTTATGCCCGTATTCATGGCTTTTATGCCCGATTATGTGATATCATGTCTTTTTAGCCATACTGACTGCATACATGATTGACGTTCTGCATCCCATGGTATGACGGCCCGAGGCACCGCGGTGTCCAGTGCCAACGACCCGTTATCCAGTTTAGTCAGCCTGGAGTACATTTACATATAGTAACTATAACTGCTCAAATGTTTAATACATATAGTACATTTACATCATAAATATGAACTAATGGAGAGGAATCTCCTTGTGTTGGTTGTACAGGAATAGAAAATCTTGTGAAAAGATATGGAAGAGAAGAATGAGACAATAGAACAGTCCGTGATGGCAGAAGTACAAGTTGAGGGCCCAGCCCCGCAAAGTGTCGAAGGCCCGACTGTACTAGTTTTACCAGTACAAATTACTGCACAAATGGCCTAGCAAATGGCCACTTTCTTTCAACAAATGGTCGATACTCACACTCAAGCTCAAGCACAAACCCAACCCCCACAAGGGCAGTGTGAAATAGAGAAGAGGGAGAAACCTATGGGTCAGAGCTCGAACAGTAATTTGGGAAAGAGAAAAGAATTTGAGGAACCCCGAGCTCAGGGATATGACAGAGGAGGATCATCAGGGCAGAGAACACGAAGATCTAGTCGTCGAACAACCAGAAGTTCCTATTCTGCCCGTTTCTGTCATGTTTGTGGTAAGCTACATGGAGGTATTTGACGTAAGGCCTCTGGAGCCTGCTACAATTGTGGAAAGCTTGGACACTTTGTTAGAGATTATACTAGAGCACCTCGATCTGCTCTCCAGGGTTCACAGACAGTCAGTCAAAGTCGAGATAGAAATAGAGTTAGTATTCCTCACCACCATAACACAGTGAATCAACCCGAATATAGTAGTGCACCAGTCAGAGCATCCACTATGCGCCAAGGAGAAAGAATAGAAACTTCGGATGTAGCTGCTAGTAAGTTCTTAATTTTTGAAAGAAACAATTAGTTATTATTTGATCCCAGCACTACTTAGTTGTGTGCTAGTGTTAGAACTATATGTTATGTTGCTATTCCTTTACTTGGGAATGAATTTTGATGTATTAGTGACTAGTCCTTTAGGATAAAAACTATAATAACAAGTATATTGACATTATTTTTGCAAGAATTGTTAGCTAAAAGTATTTTCTAATACACCATAAATTATAAAGTTAATTGGCGAGCCTACTTAATGTAAGGCAAGAGGACCTAAAAGTAAGTTACAGTAATAGAATTGCTCTAGATGAGGGCAAAGATGTTACTGTTAGCAATTGTTAAGGGATATTATAATCAGAATTGATTTAGGATATTAGTGGATTCGAGAAAGATAAGATGTTAAAAAACCTAGTCCATGAGGTTATAACGTAGTGACTATGTAATGTTCTCGATGTTTGTATTGTAAGCTACAGATTACAGTACCAACACGGGATTATTGTGTAGAGCTACGTTCTTCCTCGTGGTACAATAAAATAAAAATATATGTAAGTAATCTATAAATTGATACAGTTACGCCTGAATAAAGTGTTATTATGGGAAATAAATGTAAAAATTTTAGTCAGAAATTTAAAACTTCAGAACTAGCCTGTCGAAAGACTACACTTGTAAGGTAGCTGGAGTTAGTAACTCGGTTACAATAATGTGAACTACCTGTACCACAGTAATTGCTATAAATTTAGAGATATCAGTACGACTTATCATCCTCAAACGGAAGGACAGTTGAAACAAGTAATTTAGATAAATTCTGAAACTCATGAGTTTCTGTAAATAATGAAATGAAATGATAATAATAACCTGTAAAATGTAATAAGCCCTCGAGAATATACTGAGAACTTGTGTCCTTGAATCCGAGGGAAGATGGGACAGATACCTCCCACTAACAGAATTTGTATACAATGATAAGTGTCAATGTAACACCCTCTCGGTAGCAACTCCGTACATTCTACTGTTCCGGTGACCGGTGTCGGTCCGGACAGCTAGAACGTCCGGAAAAATATTTAAACTAAAGTCAGGAACCATAATTAACTCAAATATTAATAAGAAAAATTTAGGAAAAATTTTAGAAATAAAATACAACCAAGTTAAACGAGCCGGTGCCCAAGCGATGGGTAACCAGAGGGAAGTTGCGGTTCTCACAACGAGGAGCCCTAGACCCGGGGAAAAATTCATAAAATAATTTTGGGACTCCAGAGAAGGGTCATTGAGGTTCCTATGGCATTAGAATGCCAAGAAAATATTTAGAAAAATTTTTCAATTGGTACAGATAATTTTGACCCGTTACGCCAAACGGAGGGCATTTTGGTCATTTAGCCTTCAGAGACGATTTTTGGCCGACTTGTCCAGTTGAGTAAATAATTATTATGACATAAAATATGAATAAATATTGCTTAAAATTAAATTAAAAATGAATAGAAAAGAAAGAAAAAGAAAATGACTTAAATGCTTAATTATGACATCACCATGATGTCATTTAAGTGCCTTCCACTAATCACCATTCAACAACACAACAAAGACTCTTTAAAAAGAGAAAAATGGCAAATTAAGAAACCAATTTTCTGGTTCTTCTTCTTCCTCAAAACGTGAACCTCCCCTCCATAACCCTCCATGAAAGTTTCCTTTAATTACTTCCATTTCCCATGAAATTCCACTACTAAACCCTAAGTCACCTTCATTAAAACTTGTCCACTCATCTTGGGGAAGTGTTTGGCAGCCTAGAAAAGGAAGGAAAGTGAAGTTCAAGCTTGGAAAATCCTGCCCTACAAGAGGTTAGTGCACCTATCTACTTAAAACCCTTATTTTCTATGTTAGAGACTTGAAATCAATATGAATTTGTGGGTTAAATGAACCAAATTTGAGTGTATGCCTACCATGAATTTTGGCAGCCCTATTGAAGGAATAGGAATGAGTGCTTTGTTGGACTTAGAGTGGACTAGAAATGATGTTTAAGGTACATATACACAAGTATAATGAATTGATATGCTAACTAAGGTAATTGGTGTAACCCTTGAATTTGAGCTAGGGTTTAGGAGTGAAAAATTGGACTTGGCTTATGAAATTGTTAAAGAACATTCTAGTGGTCAATTAGTGACCATTTGAGGAAATTTGACCATAATTGGGACTGAAATATAGCATGGCAAAGTGAATGAGTATACTGCCTAGAGAGTGCAGCATGGTGGCTGAGATTGCAGCCCACTTAGACAGCCATAACTTTGGTTGTGTAGGTTCAATTGGTGTTTGGACAATTGGACATGAAAATAGACTTATAATGGCACAATTTTGCTGAAGAAACCATGCCCAAAAGACCAAAGAAAGTGGACCAAAAGTTGGCCCCAATCCGGATACCCTGCAACAGCACCTGCAGAAATGACCAAATGAACAGTAACTGTTCATTTGGCCATAACTCACTGTAGATATGGTCAATTGACCTGAAAGTTTTACAGAAACAAGATAAGACATAGACAAACAACTTTCATGAAGAAACCTACCCCAAATTATGACAAGAACCTAACCAAAATGGCAGTCACAGTCACTGTTCATGGTACTATAGATTTGGTAAATTCTGCAGAATTGAAATCCGGCCAGTTGTGGTTTTTGGACCATATCTGGAGCTACAAAACTCCAAATGGAGTAATTCAAAAAACTAAATTCAACTAGACAAAATAAGGAACAACTTTCATGTTTACCATTTCCTCAAATTCCCACTGAAACAGGACCCAATGGAACAGTAAAGTTGGGTCACAAAAACTGAAAATTCTGCTCTTTTGGTTTTAGGTTTGGAAATGGATTTGGTGGTTAATTCCAACAAGTTTTAAATGTAAAATGTGGTACATTGGGGGTGCTAAAACCAATGTACCTATTTTCTATCCAAAAGTCAACATTTTTGTTGACCAATGAGGTGAATAGTGACACCAAACTTGAAATTCAAAGTTTAAAATTTAGAAATGCATCTAGGGGACTTTAAATTGCAATTGGCAATTAATACTAGCAAATATAAAACTCAAAATATGGGATCTTGGTGTAATTAGAATTAATATATCCATTAAGTATAAAAAAGTCAACATTTTGGTTGACTAGTAGGTGAATAGTAATCAAAATGATTAGTGAATTAAGATGAAAACCTAGAACCAATTCTAAGCTTAAATGCTTAGAATTGTATGACAAATGTAGGCTATGTATCCTAGTCAAAATTGTTAAAAAGAAATTAAGGCCATAAATTTAAAATCCATGAAATATTCATGGATTACTTGAAACATGAAAAATAAGTCACCTAATTGATGTGAATAGATAGCTAGGGCTTATATGCCCATCACAAATGGAATTCATAAAATATTAGTAACTCAACTTGAAATATAAAATTTGTAATTACATAAGTAGATTCTTGAATGTATAAATGAGAAAGGAAAAATGTTTTGAATACAATGGTACATGTGAACTATTGTTTAGAATTGTGATCAATATGAATAACATAATGAATAAATAAATAAACCATATTAATGTATAAATGAGACATTAGTTCTCATTATTGTAGAGAGGAGGAGTATTTTGAGTAAAATGGTATAAAAGGATAATTGATGTGAATTGTGATCATATAAATGATCAAATGAATGTATGAATTATAATTGAAATTTATCATGAAATAATAAAGTCATAAAACACAATATATTAATATTTAATGATATTGTGTGCCCTTGTATTGCCTAGACATGTGTGTCAGATTGGATAGTTTGGCATGCCAATAGGGTATTGTTTTAGCGATCGCAAAAAGGCTTTATGCTCAGATTTATGGTTATGAGCCCGTATTCATGGCTTTATGCCGCATTCATGGCATTATGCCAACATTCATGGCTTTTATGCCTGATTATGTGAGATCTTGGCTTTTAGCCATACCGACGTGATACGTGGTTGACGTTCAAGGCCCCATGGTATGACGCCCGAGGCAATCGCGGTGTCCATGCCAACGACCGTTATCCATTTAGTCAGCCTGTCGTAGGTTACTTGGGTAGTGTAATTTATTAAAATAAATTAAGACTATTAGTAATTAAAAATATTAGAAATCAAATAAATGAGTTAATAAGACTTCAAAAGAATTAGTTACAATTATGAAATGATCCAAACCACATAAAAATTGTTAAGTAAAATGATAAAAGAGTTGCAAAAATAGGTATAACTTAACTAAATATTTTAAATGTACCTTCTATTGCCATATAAATATAATCTGAGTATTTTTATTAATTCTGTATGTTGTACATTATCACTGTGAATTTTGGAATTAAACGCTTCCAAAGCGAAACAAATGAGAACAAAAGATAATTAATATTAGACACATTGTATTAAATTAAATTGATTCTTAAATATTCAAATTATGCTTCTTTCTTTCTTTATTTGTATATTTCATTTTCTTGTTATATTATTGCACCACTAAGCAGCAATGCTTAGCGCGATGGATTTGTTCCCTGACGCAGGTACTTTGACTAAGATTTTTGGAGTCCAGATCTGCAAAAGTGGCTGGAGTATTCAAGGTTGTCACCTCCACAGCAATGCATGTAGATAGGGCCTATATAGATCATATTTTGTATTTTGTATAAAATGCTAGATATTGCATTATAATGTAGATTAGGAATAGGTAATTAATATAAATGTGATGTAAATTAATAAATTAGCTCTTTCATATGTAATTAGTTTATACATCATGTAAATTATGAAATTTTGTAATTATTTTGTAAATTATGTAAATTAAGGAAATTTGAAAATTTTGCTCATTGAATTTGAGAATGTTTACATATGAATTGAGTATGAATGGAAATATATGGAAATGATTATGAAATTGAAATGTATGGATGAGATTTGAAATATGAGAAAATTATGAGAATGATTGATGAGATAATTATGATTAGCATGGATAAGATTTTATTTTGGAAATATTATTGAATTTTTCAAACAGGTAAATAGTAAAATACGTCAACTGGTAATAAAATAGGGGAAACTCCGCTGGTTTCTCTGATGAAAAATAATTAATATTAAAATATAATGAGATCAAATTATGAAAGGAATAAAGTAAGATAAGATAGGGTGCTCCGGCACCGAATGTAGCACACTTTGCTCGGCTACACTGTAGTCGGGTGAGGGGTGTTACAGTCAAGCTAGCATATAAACGGCACCCTATGAAACATTGTAAGGGAACGGATAACTATGGATTTTGTTATGAGACTTCCTAGGACACATAATAGTCATGATGCAGTATGGGTCATAGTTGATAGACTAACCAAGTCTGCTCACTTTTTGCCACTCCGGATGGACTATAGTTGGAGAGATTGGCCAGATTGTACCTAAATGAGATTGTAAAACTACATGGGGTGCCAGTATCGATTGTATCAGACAGAGATCCTAAGTTCACTTCTAAATTATGGGTAGTCTTCAAAGAGCCCTAGGAACTAGATTGAACTTTAGCACGACATTCCACCCACAGACAGATGGCCAGTCTGAGAGGGTAATTCAGATATTGGAGGATATGCTACGGGCTTGTGCGATTGAGTTTGAAGGTAGTTGGGATATACACTTGCCTTTGATTGAGTTTGCTTATAACAACAGCTACCAATCAAGCATTGGGATGCCTCTATATGAAACTTTATATGGCAGAAAGTGCAGAATTCCCCTATGTTGGGATGAAGTAGGTGAAAGGAAGATGATTGGGCTAGAAATTGTTCAGCAGACAGAGAAAAAGATCAGATTGATCAAAAATCAACTCAAGGCTGCATCAAACCGTCAGAAGTCTTATGTTGATCTGAAGAGAAGAGATATTAAATATGCAGTGGGTAATAAGGTATTCCTTTAAGTTTCTCCTTGGAAAAGGATTATGAGATTTGGCAGAAAGGGGAAACTGAATCCTCGTTTTATCAGACCATACGAGGTTCTGGAGAGAGTGGGTCCTTTGGCATACTGGTTAGCTTTACCTCCAGAGCTAGAAAGGATACACAGTGTCTTCCATGTGTCCATGTTAAGGAGGTACAGATCTGGCCCATCTCATGTACTATTAATTGAAAAGATTGAGGTAAATCCAGACCTCTCATATGAGGAAGAACCCACAGAAATTCTGGCATATGAGGTGAAGCAGTTGAGAAATAAACGAATACACCTGGTTAAAGTGCTGTGGAACCATCATTCAGGCCAAGAAGCTACTTAGGAACGTGAAGAAGATATGAGGAGACAGCACCCACAGCTGTTCAGAGACTGATGCTAGGTAAAATTTCGACACGAAATTTATTTTAAGGGGGGGGAGAATTGTAACACCCCTATGTTCAGTAGTGCGTTCTACTATTCCAGTGACCAGTGTTATCCGAACAGCTAGGATGCCTAGAACTACACTTAGATATGGGTGAGGAGACATAAAATAATGAAATACAAGAAAAGAAAATACAAGAAAAACAAAGGAAAAATAATAGTAATAAAATGTATCCAAATTAAACGAGCCAAGAACCATAGCGATGGGTGACCGCACTGGGAAGTTGCGGCGTAAACCGTTGACTAGCCCGAGACTGCGAGAAACCCTAGAAAATATTTTTAAGACTTAAATAAACATCCATTGAAGTATAAATGTCATTAGAAATATCAAAGAAAAATTAATTAATTAGTACAAAAAAAAACGAGAAATCGAGAAAACGACAAAACTCGATGTTACCGAAAAAGTGGGAATGCAACCCGAATAGGGGTATTGTGGTCAATTGACATCTTGAGCTACCTTTTGACCTAAATGTCCATTAAAAATAAATGATATTAAACTTTGAAAATGTCATAAAAAAAATTAAATTGTGGTACCTAATATAATTAGTGAAAGTGTGGTGGCCAAATTGCAAATTTTGGAAACCTTGTTTAATTAAACATTTGATTATTGTTTAGTGCTCCACTAAGGTAGATTGGGGACACCTAGTTAAGCTAAATGGGACAGCAAAAACTCATCTTCAACCTTGAATCACCACATTGCCAAATTATATTTCTCTCTCAAAGGAAAACTCCATGGGTGTCCCAACCAAGCTTTATCTCTCTATGATCCAAGCTTCCATTTGTTAAAGTTCCTTCACTAAAGTTGTTCTACATACCTTGGGCAGCATACTTGGAGTAAGAAAGTTAAGTTTTGGTGAGGTTTTGAAGAAGTTCAGAAGTAGTAAGTGTGTATTTTTCAATCTTGCTTCCTTAAACTTTGAGTGGATGTTGTAGGTAGTTGATTTATGGAAGAATTTTTTATATTTGATGACTTATTGGAGTTGAGCTATTCTGGCAGCCACGAAACCTCACCATGAACAGCTTGTCCTTGCATGTAAATGGCTGTTTGAATGTTGATTTAAATGTTTAATTATATTAAAGTTGAATCCCATGTGTAAAGTTTGATTTGTAAGCTTGGAAAAGTGAAAATGGAAGTTGATGGGTATGTGTAAACTTGTGGCAGCCTCATGAAGAAGATTGAAGTGTTTAAGTTCATGAAATTATTGTTGAATTATGTTGTTATTGATGGCAACATGTATATGTGTATAATGATTTGGAATTGGGTATGTAAATGGGGTATGTTCATGTGGTTAAATGGTGTAAATGGACTTGGGATAATTCTGTGTTATAGTGTGCATATTGAGAATGGTTACAAGCTGTCCAAAATGACCAAAATGTGTTGTTAAATGTGTTAATGGTAAGTTACAAACTAGAATTGGCATGAAGGAAGTAATTTTGTGAGTATTAAATATGTAATTGGTAAGTGATGAGGAGTGTGTAGTAGGGCAGTGTATGTTTTGGCTTAGAACCTTAAGTGTGTGACTCCAATTGGTATGAGACTAATTGGAAGTGAAACTAGGCACAAATTGTGCCAACTTTCATGAAGGAAGCTTACCTAAATTCTGCCTAGAAGGTAACTTGAAAAATGACCAAATCCGGATTAGTGACTTGAAAGCCTGAAAATTGACCATTTGGGCAGTAGTTAGTGTTTTGATCATAACTTACTCAAAACAGGTCCAATTGACCTAAAATTTTTACCATGAATAGTTTAGACATAGATCTACAATTCTTATGAAGGCACCAAAGACCAGAAATTGACAGAACCAAGCCAAATAGCTTGCACAAGTTCAGGTACCAAAACTGGCTGAACCAAAAGTGATCTAAAAATGACCTAAAGTTACCATTTTGATGCATTCTGTCCAGCATTGGTAAATTGACCATAGCTTGGTCTACACAACTCAGAATGGCTTGAAATTTTGCCCCACATGCAATAAGATACAGACCTATAAGTTTGTAGTTTGGACCGAAACCTGAAAACTGAGGGAACTAGGTTGTCCGGCTAGGTCAAAATAGTATACCGAAATCCGGTAAATTGCAATAAAATGCAATACATTTGAAAATAAATTTGGTAACATATACCAACACTAAAGGGCTCTAAAATGTGACATATTGGTTACATTGGAATTGACTCACTTAGAGTGCATCAAGGGTCAACATTATAAGTTGACTAATGAAATAAATTAAAGGGAATAGTACCAAGAAAATTTAGATATTGGATTTTATGGTTGGAAACAAATTCATTGAGTACTGAAATACTTTAAATTGTGTGTTTCAATTGATAAGGATATTGAGAAGCATAAAGAACATTGAGTCAAGGCCTAGGAGCGACTCAAATCAGGTTTGTGCACAACTAGTTTTTAACTGATTTTGTTCTGAATATTTCATATGATTAAATGACATATTTTTCTTATGTATTATGTTTAACAAGCATTGGATTTAATTCAATGATTATTGAAATTGTTATAGTATGTACGAATTTAGCTTTGTGAAATGGTATTTCCACAAGTATTAAGCATTGTTGTGGATTGAATAAATTATGTTTTGGAAAATTGTGATAGAATATGTTTTGAATTGTGATGGGCAATTTGCATGGAAAAATACAAATTTATGATTTGAATTGTGATGAGCATAAAAATTATTGGATATTGGAATTGATTTTGAATCGAATTGTATTGTGATTTATGCTCACTAAAAGGATTGTGATATTATTTTATATCTCACTATACATGCTTGACTAGGTTATTACCCATCTCTCTTATTTATTGAGAAGACAATGGAGTTAGTTATGTATTGATTACTATGGTACGTGCACAAGCTTAGATTCTCCTCTTATTAGAGGTTAGATCTAAGTTCTTATTTGTTATGGCCCTTTCAGAAGTTTAATTATGTGATGTGTACTGTGCACGATGATTCAACCTCCCCGACCATAGGGAGTTAGAATCTGATTCAACCTCCCCGACCATAGGGAGTTAGAATCACCCCAAAGATAGCCCTTTCAGATTAATCTTGCATAGTTAGTGAGATAAAAAAATGTTTTTGAATAGTAAAGAATTGTGATTTCAATTATAATTTATGTATAATTGATTTTGTTGGAATTACCTTAAATGGTTAGTTATGATTTGATAAATTGAATTTCATGATCAAAGTCATTTTGTACAAATAATTTATATTATTGGCAATGAATATTTTGAGTTTTGGAATTTGATGAGTATCCAGATTTTCTAAATTATTTGCTGTAATTTTTGTTAAGGTATATTATACTATATTTTAAATTATAGTTGTGCACCACTGAGTTCACCATTCAGCGATAGCTTTGTATGCTGTCGCAGGTGAAAAGAGCATAGAGCAATTGAATAAGCTTCTTTGAAGAGACATTCAGATCAGCTCCGGGTATACCTATGTACACACATTTTGATGTATGCATGTAATAATATGTATGTAAATTATTTGAGCAGTTGTATAAAAACTCTTGTAAAATATTTTGGTATGTAATTAAATGTAAATTATTGTAAATGAAAATTTGAGATTTCATTTACATGAATAGTTTTGTAATATTAATATTGAGTCTTGTAATTAATGAAATGTTCTTTATGATGAGATTGGTTTAAAAGTGAATTGATTTGATTATTGAGATTTGAATTGTGAGTTGAAATGAAGTCATTGGAGTTGTATTTGAGAAAACATGTTGGGAGTGTTTTCCTTTTCAGGTTTGAAGAACTGTTTTCTCAAAACACAACCCGCACTATGCCAAAATTTTAAAAAAAAATTTATAACACTAGATTTTAATCAATGATATAAATTTCACGAAAATTATTTTAAAATCCCTTGTAGTATATCTAATGGGTTATCGGTAAGCGAAGTACGATAATTCATTGGGTGTATTACGGGATCATGTTATATCTTACGGGGGAGTAGGGTGTGACACTGAGGGAGACTAAAAGTGACTGTCTTCAGTTTACAGTCAATCATAGTGTGATGCTTGGCTAACCAATCCATGCCCAAGATGATATCATAATCTTTAAAGGGCATTTCAATCAAATCTGACAGAAAAATATGTCCTTAGATCACCAAAGGACAATCTCTATACATTCTGTTGACTCTGACCTCTTGTCCTAATAGACTTGTTACTTGCATCTCAAAACCCATTTTGACACACGGAACTATAAGAGAACTAACGATGCTAGCACTAACATAGGAATGGGTGAAACCCGGATCAAATAGTACAAATACATCTTGATCAGAGATAGAGAAGGTACCATCCACAATATCATAAGTCTTAGCCTCTTATCTTTGTCTCATTGTGTAGACTCTGGCCGGAGCACTGCCTTGTTCAAATTGATTTACTGTACCCTGACTACCAGAAGTGCTGCCCCTACCTCTGCCTCTGCTTCTGCTAACTAGTTGTGAACCTCTGGTAGCAAAACTCTGAATAGATCCTTCTGTAGTAGCAAGAGGAGGCCCAAATCTACCGGCACTAGTACAATCTTTAGCTAGATGCCTCATACCTCCGCAGTTAAAACAAGCTCCTGAAGCCCAGTAACATATCCCACCATGGGTCTTGCCACATGTCTCACAAGGGTGGGGAGGGTGAGAACTTCTGGTTGTCTGCTGACCAAATCAAGGGGGTCTCTGCCTAGAAAATCTTCCCCTTCTAGACTTTTTACCTCTGTTTGGTCCCCCAAAGTTCTTTCTCTTACCAGTAGCACCACTAGAACCTTGCTCAACTGATTTTTCATTTTTTTTTCTTTTTCTGATTTCTCTATCTTCTCTATTTTCTCTTTCACTGGCGCTGCTTCTGACTCAATTCTTTCTAACTCAAGTGCTTGAGAGATGAGCTCAGAGAAGTTATTATGTTTGAATCTGACAACTTGTATCCTCAGACTGAGCTTCAAGCTGGTTTTAAACCTCATACATCTTTCTCTGCTGGTAGAAAGTAGACTCCCTGCATAATGGCTCAGGCAGGAGAACTCCCTTTCATATTCTATCACTAATCTGCTTCCTTATTTTAGGCTTAAGAACTCCTGTAGCTTCTGGTCCACATAAGTGTCTATGACATATTTGTGTCTGAAACCTTGAAGGAAATCATCCCAGGTCAGCACTGGAGGTTCCACCAAACTATGGGGGATGGTTTTCCACCAATCATACGCATCCCCCTGTAGAAGTGACACTGAATACTCAAATTTTAACTCGTCTGTGTAATGCAGTTTCTTGAACACTCTATCCATTCTCTCCAACCACTGCTCTGCCTCTAAAGGGTCTATTGTACCCTTAAACTCTGTAGCTCCATACTTAATCAGCTTGTCATACTGCCTGGCTAGAGGTTGAGGTTGCATTATAGGTGTCTGAAGTGGAGCTTGAGTAGGCATGCTTCCAGCCATTTGTTGGAATATCGCAGCCATCTGCTGGGCAAATTGTGTAGGAAACTGCGGCATTGGTGAGGCCGGAGTGGCTAACCCACTCACATTCTAAAGAGCTGGGGCCTCCCTTTGTGCCTCAGCCTGTACTGATTATTTTACCGAGCAGTCCCCTTTTTCCATTTCAATTCGAGGGTATTATATCTCCTGAACAAATAACACAAGGAGATTTACCTCAGTTAGTTCATATTTATAATGTAATGCACTGTACGTATCAAATAAGGACATTGAGCAGTTGTACTTATCAAAGAAGCTATGCAATTTCACAAGTCAAAACATACTTTAAAAACTTGCTCTGATACCACTAAAACATGTCACATCTTACCCCTCTGTAAGGCATAACATGATCCCGTAGTATACTTAATGAATTACTGAACTTTGCCTACCAATAACCCATTAAATACACTATAAGGGATTTTAAAACAATTTTATCTTCTTTTATAGGTGGTGAGCACTTTTAACAGGTCTTACAAACTTTTATTTGCAGTTTGAATACTAGGTAAAAATTTTGTCAAATTTTATTTTTTAGCAAATTTTGTAAAAATTTTGGCAGAGTGCCGTCTATAATTGAGTAAAACCAAAAATTTTAAACCTGCAAAAAGCACTTCCAATGATTTTCCAATCACAATCCCCAACCTCCAATATATCAATACAATTCAAATCAACACAATTCAACTAAAATTTTCACAATTCACAATATTTCAAAACAATTAATTAAACTCATCTACATTGCATTTAAAATAATTAATTTACATTCACAAGGTTCATTTACAATCATCAAATCCAAAAATAATACTATTATAATTTTTACTGTACAACTGCTCAAGACCCATTTACAAAACATACATCCAGTCATATACATTAAAATAAATATGTACAAAAGGGGTATCATTTAATACCCGACAAAAATCCAAAATGTAGTACTGTTGGTCCTTAGCAGCTTACTCGGCTGTTTTACCAGTCTCTCTACATGCGACAGCAACGAAAAGCCATCGCTGAGTACAAATACTCAGTGGTGCACAACATAACCAAATACCAATTTATGCATATATTAAATCATGATTAGTCCAAATACAGTACTAGAATTGATAAACAGATACAAAACACAATTTAAAATTTTAATCAAAGAAATTTTCACTTCAGAAGCCATAAAACAATTTTTATAAAGTCACACAGTCATATCATGCCATCAATATATTTTTCATCTCAATAGCCAAAGGCTTATGAGGAATACCAAGGCTAGCTAGCTCAAATCTATGGGTACCCATTCAAATTTCTTCCTCTACTGGCACACACCTCAACACTTCAGCCAGAGAGAGAATACAAAACTAATTCCTCCCACTAGTCAAGCTAGTAAGGCATTCAGACATTTGGTCATGACACTGTGGTTTCAAACTATTTTAACAATTTTCTAAATATTCAAATGCCAACTATTCACATATAATTTATTTTCTCAACATTTTGGTTCAATAACACATTTTTTCCTTTCAATCACATTTTTCAATACAAATAAAGTCACAATTTAATTTTCATAATTTATTCAACACAATTTGCAAAAGAAAATTTAAAAAGAGATTATATGTTGAGACAAACCTCTCACGAGTTGCCTCTTGGCCTTGATTCGATGTTTTCTTTTCTTTCACAGTATACTTTCCAACTGAAACATACAATTCACAGTGTTTCAGTATCACAACTTATAATAATTCCCATACTAAATTTTATGTCTGCTTAATTGCACCCGTAAAATTGCTTAAAATAGCACTCCTTAAACTTTATATTTTAGGGTTATTATTCATGGCACTATTTAAGTCCAAATATTGATTTTCTCATGTTTAATAGGTATGTGAATTCCAATTACACCCATATACCACATTTTGAGTGCCTAATTTGTTGGTCTTAGTTGCCATTTCAATTTCTAGGTCTCCTAAGAGAATTCTCAATTTTTCAGTTTTGGTCCCCTGTGTTGCACTGTTCCATTGGTCTAGTTATTGTGGAAATTTGGCTAAGTGTTCTTCATCAAAGTTGTTCTTTATTGTCTTAAATTTAATTCTCTTTTTTAATCACTCCATTTGGAGTTTTGTAACCCAAGATATGACCATTTTCCTAAGGCTGGCCGGATTGGTTTTAACCCAGAATTCTGGGTATGTTTAGGTTCTGGCAGTTTTGGGCAACTAACTTTGGATGGCAAATTGACTTGGTTATGGGCAGAATTTGGGTTAGTGTTCTTCATGAAAGTTGTAGTACTTTGTCATATCTTTCCAATGCCACAAAAATCAGGTTATTTTGAACCTTCCTAGACCAAGTTATGGCTAAATGAACAAACATTATTCTTTTGGTCATTTTTATATAATGGTAGTGCACATTACCCGGATTTGACCTAATTGTTCACTATCTTAATGTCATTTTCTAGGCATGGTTTCTCCATAAAAAATGTATCATTATGTGTCTAATTTCATATCCAATTGGTCTCATAATAATTAGGGTGGCAAAATTATAGTTTTGGTCCCTGAAAGAGACCTAGGTCATACTGCCCAAAGGTGAACCTTATCCAATCCGAATTGCAATGCCATTCTCCAATTAGGGTCAATTGCATTAATTGACCATTTTCTCCAATTTTTCCCCCTAATTTCATGAACTCAAGAACCCTAATTTTTATAATTAGCTTAATTAGTATAATTAAAGTGCACAATCATGTTCTATACGCTTAATTCATCTCAATTACTCTTTTAAATTCATCAAACTCACTCAATCCCTATTCCTACTAAGGTTAGTCGAAATCACCAATTGGTCTCACATATTTAATTTGTTTAAAATTTTATATAATTTCTAAGTTATTTCACTACATACACATGAATTTAACAAGGAAGTGTAGAGTTAGAACACTAACCTTTTCTTTGAAGTTCAATTCTTCAATCCCCTATCTTTTCTCCTTCAATCTTCTTGTCTAGGGTAATTTAGAAGCTTTTTAGGGTTTAGGGTTAAAATTGGTGGGAAAAAATCAAGTTATGCAAGCTTGATTAACTCTTCAATGGTGGTCACACATGGAGGTGAGAGAGAGAAGGCATTCGGCCATTTTAGGGAAGGAAGAAGAATTAATTTTCTTCTTTTAATTTTTGTGTATTTATGTCCTAATTAACTTAGTCAAACTTTAAATTAAGTAAAAATTATTTATGATGTCATTTGTTAGGTCATCTTGATGATGTCATAAGTCATTTTCTTTTCTTTTTCCTTTTTCTTTTATTTTTCCATAGTTCTTTAATTTAATTCTATATTCCAAAATTTTCATTTCTCAAATTTTATTGGATAGTTAGGTCTAATCCGGTTTGTAAATAATTGGGTATTTCTTTCAGATCCATGACCTAATTATTTGACCTACTTATCAACTCTTTTTTGAAATTTTCTTTTTTTCACTAGCTTCGCAATAGTCCTTAGGACCGCGGTGTCACAATTTCCCATTCAAAATTAGGGTTGGAACTGACCTCGCAGTCACTTCCCGGTAAGGTCACCCATCGTTGTGACTCCCAGCTCATTTAACCTTTTATGTTTTGTTTTTCTTATTTAGACTTGACATTCTGGTAATTACTATTAGGTTTTATTCAGGGCTTCTCTAGGTGACTTAAACATGATTCTATTCCTCTTAATTATCCGGACCGACACCGATCACAGAAACAGTAAAATATACGAGGCTATGCATATAGGGGTATTACATTTTGAGCATTTCTGGGTTCTGAGGTCCTCATGGAAATTATAGTCCTATGTCTAATCTTTCCAATGGTCTAAAATTCAGGTCATTTGGATCAGTATAGAGGGAGTTATGACTAAATGAATACGTACTATTTATTGGTCATTTTTTGGGTTTTGTGCAGGGTCATCCGGATTGGGACAGTGCTTAGGTCAAGTTTTGGATAGAATTTGTGTAACACCCTCACTGTAGCGATTCTGTACATTCTACTGTTCTGGTGACCAATTTCAATCCGGACAGTTAGAACGTCTGGAAAAATAATTAGACTAGAGTGAGGAGTCATAAATAACTCAAATAATAGTAAGAAAAATTTAGAAAAAATTTTAGAAATAAAATACAACCAAGTTAAATGAGTCGGTGCCCTAGCGATGGGTAACCCAGTGGGAAGTTATGGTCTTCGCAACTAGAAGCCCTGAAGTCGGGAGAAAATTCATAAAATAATTTTTGGTACTCCAGAGAAGAGTCATTGAGGGTTCTATGGCATTAGAATGCCAAGAAAAGGTTTAGAAAAAATTTTTAATCGATACAGACAATTTTAGTCTGTTAAGCCAAACGGCAAGCATTTTGGTCATTTCGTCTTCAGAGATAATTTTTGGCCGACTTGTCTAGTTAAGTAAATAATTATTATGACATAAAATGTGAACAAATATTGTTAAAAATTGAATTAAAAATGAGTAGAAAAGAAAAGAAAAATGAAAGAAATTAGGAATTATGACATCACATGATGTCATTAAACACTCTCCAACTAATCACTATTTAACAAGCAAATTAAAAGGGATTAAAATGACATAAAAATGAGATAAAAATGAAATAATTCCAGTATCCCCTTCTTCTTATTCCCGCACCAAAGAGAAAAAAGAGAGGAAGACCACCATTAAAGCTCCAAATGAGCTTGATTCCCTAGCCAACTACACCATAAAACCTCACCCTCTCTTCACAAAAAATTTCCCTTACCACTGGAGCTAGACTTGGGCAGCCATTAGAAGAGGAGAAAGTGAAGGAAAGTGAAGGGTAAAAATTCATCCAAGAGGTTAGTGCTAATTTTCTTGCTTCCATTCTTTTCAAAGCATGAATTTAAGTTAAGTTGAAATTTTGATGAAAAATGAATTAAAGATGCATGAACTTGCCCCATGAAGTTTTGGCAGCCTTAGGGTACCTAGGGTTTCAACAATTTGATTGCATAATAGTTATGTATGGCTGCCATTAAACATGATTTTGGTGTTTTAATTCATGGATTGTATGTATATAGAGAATTGAAATTGTTGGAGTTAGGGTTTCGGCACCAAAATTTGGATTTTGTTTAAGTATTGGTGAAAAGAGGTTGTAATGGTCAATTAGTGACCATTTGGTCATGTTTGAGTAGGAAATTAAGTGAATTGTGCCAAGAGAATTGAGGTTATGTATGCTGTCCAATGTGCACTATAAGACTGGTTGTGAGTCCAGCAGGTTTGGGCAGCCATAAACGGAGATGTATAGGTTCAGTTGGTTCAAGGCCAATTGGACATGAAACTAGACACATAATAGCACAACTTTGGTGAAGAAACCCTACCTAGAAAACCAAACCAAATTGGCCTAAAAATTACCCTAATCCAGGTGACCAATAGGCTGTCTCTGGAAAAAGACCAAATGACTAGTATTTATTCAAATGGTCATAACTCAGTGTATGCAAGTTCAATTGATCTGAAATTTTACCAAAAGAAAGCTGAGACATAGACCTACAACTTTCGTGAAGAACACAAATCCAAATTTTGACTATAACCTAGTCAAATTGCCAACCAAACTTAGGTCACCAAATCTGGCAGAACCAAATTGCCCAGAAATTCTTGGTACAGGTCACTCCGGCCACTTATGGTCAAATGACCATAACTTGAGCTACAAAACTCCAAATGGAGTGATTCAAAATGTGAATTAAAGAAGACACAATAAGGAACAATTTTGGTGAAGAAAAGTTAGCCCAGTTTCCACTGTAAAATTGTCCAATAGAACAGTAAACTTAGGTAATCAAAACTGAAAATTTAGAAATGCATCTAAGGGACTTTAAATTGCAATTAGCAATTAATACTGGCAAATGTAAAACTCAAAATGTGGGATCTTGGTGTAATTAGAATTAATATATCCATTAAGTATGAAAAAGTCAACATTTTGGTTGACTAGTAAGATGAATAGTAATCAAAATCATTAGTAAATTAAGATGAAGACCTAGAACGAATTCTAAGCTTAAATGCTTAGAATTGTATGACAAATGTGGACTATGCATCCTAGTCAAAATTGTTAAAGGGAAATTAAGGCCATAAATTTGAAATCCATGAAATGTTCATGGATTACTTGAAACATGAAAAATAAGTCACCTAATTGATGTGAATAGATAGTTAGGGCTTATATGCCCATCACAAATAGAATTCATAAAATATTAGTAACTCAACTTGAAATATAAAATTTGTAATTGCATAAGTAGATTTTTGAATGTATAAATGAGAAAGGAAAAATATTTTGAATACAATGATACATGTGAACCATTGTTTTGAATTGTGATCAATATGAATGACATAATGAATGAATAAATGAATCATATTAATGTATGAATGAGACATTAGTTCTCATTATTGTAGAAAGGAAAAGTACTTTGAGTACAATGGTATAAAAGGATAATTGATGTGAATTGTAATCACATAAATGATCAAATGAATGTATGAATTATAATTGAAATTATTCATGAAATAATGAAGTCATAAAACACAATGTATTAATATTTAATGATATTATGTGCCCTTGTATTGCCTAGACAAGTATGTCAAATTGGATAAATTGGCATGCCAATAGGGTATTGTTTTAGCATACTGCGAAATACTTTATGTCTATATTCATGGCTTTATGCCCGTATTAATGGCTTTTATGCCCGATTATGTGATATCATGTCTTTTTAGCCATACTGACTGCATACGTGATTAGCGTTCTACGTCCCATGGTATGACGCCCCGAGGCACCGCGGTGTCCAGTGCCAACGACCCGTTATCCAGTTTAGTCAGCCTGTCATACGTTACTTGGGCAGTGAAATTTATTGAAATAGGTTAAGAATATTTGCAATTAAAAATATTAGAAATTAAATAAAATAAATGAGTAAGATGACCTAAAATAAATTAGAATAGTTATTTATTAGAAAGAATCTAAATAAACTGGACTGATATTAAAATTTACTTATTATAAGATAATCTGAGACAACCTAGCAAGTATTGAGAAAATGCTAAAAGATTAGCAAAGAAAATTATAACATAAATAAATATTGTAAATGTGACTTATATAATAATATAAGTATAAATTTATTATTTTTAGATCTTTTTTTCTGTACATTATTACTGTACATTAGCAAAATAAACACTTCCAAAGAAGGCTAAATTAGGATAAAACATATTAAATTTTAGAAACCGCATGTGAAGTATAAATAAATCTTAATTATTCGAATTTTGTTTCAATCTTTATTTGTATATTATTTTCTTGTTATATTATTGCACCACTTAGCAGCAATGCTTAGCGTGATGGAATTGTTTCCTTCGCGCAAGTACTGAAGCTAGAACCCAATGGACGTTTGACTGGGAATTTTGGAGTTCTGATCTGCAGAAGTGCCTAAAGTATTCAAGGTTGTCACCTCCTCAGCAATGCATGTAGATAGGGCACATATAGAACATATTTTATATTTTGTATAAGTTGCTTAGATATTGTATTATAATGTATATTATGAAAAGGTAATTAATAGGAATGCGATATAAATTAATAAATTAGCTTTTTCATATGTAATTAATTTGTATATCATGTAAATTATGAAATTTTGTAATTATTTTGTAAATTATGTAAATTAACGAAATTTAAAAATTTTGCTTATGTAATTCGAGAATGTTTACATATGAATTGAGTATGAATGGAAATGCATGGATGAGATTTGAAATATGAGAAAATTATGAGAATGATTTATGAGATAATTATGATTAGCATGGATAATATTTTATTTTGAAAATATTGTTGAATTTCAAACAGGTGAACATTGAAATATGCCAAATGATAATAAAATAGGAGAAACTCCGCTGGTTTCTTCGTCGAAAAATAATTGATGTTAAATTAAACGAATTCAAAATTATTAAAAAAAATAAAGTAAGATAAGTTAGGGTGCTCCGGCACCGATTGTAGCACGCCTTGCTCTGCTATACTGTAGTCGGGTGAAGGGTGTTACATTTATTGGTATCAGAGCGCTGTTTAGGCGTTTCTAGACCTAGGTAGACTGCATATCATGCATTGCATTCATAAGAGTTGAGGTGACACTATTGCTGATCTGTATTTCCCGTTTATTTTAGGTTAAGGTATGGAATAAGAGAGTGAAGAGACAATGAGATATCAAATGGAGATGAGAATGAGACTGTATTTAAGATGAAAATGAATGAGTACAGAACTGTTTGAGGATAGGATTAAGACTAAGGAGAAAGTGAAGTATGATAACATGAAAAGGTAAAAAAATAAGGAGGTAGTAGCTCCTCGACTATTTACACCGGGTAAATTTCGAGGATGAAATTTTTATTAGAGGGGAAGAATTGTAACACCCTCACTGTAGCGATTCTGTACATTCTACTATTTCGGTGACCGGTGTTGGTCTGGACAGCTAGAACGTTTGGAAAAATAATTAGACTAGAGTGAGGAGTCATAAATAACTCAAATAATAGTAAGAAAAATTTAGAAAAAATTTTAGAAATAAAATACAACCAAGTTAAATGAGCCGGTGCCCTAGCGATGGGTAACCCAGTGGAAAGTTGCGGTCTTCACAACTAGGAGCTCTGAACTCAGGAGAAAATTCATAAATTAATTTTTAAGACTCTAGAGAAGAGTCATTGAGGGTTCTATGACATTAGAATGCCAAGAAAAGGTTTAGAAAAATTTTTCAATTGGTACAGACAATTTTAGTCTGTTAAGCGAAACGGAGGGCATTTTGGTCATTTCATCTTCAGAGATGATTTTTAGCCGACTTGTCCAAGTAAGTAAATAATTATTATGACATAAAATGTAAATAAATATTGTTAAAAATTGAATTGAAAATGAGTAGAAAAGAAAAGAAAAGAAAAATAAAAGAAATTAAGAATTATGACATCACATAATGTCATTAAACACTCTCCACCCAATCACTATTTGACAAGCAAATTAAAAGGGATTAAAATGACATAAAAATGAGATAAAAATGAAACAATTCCAGTAGCCCCTTCTTCTTATTCCTGCACCAAAGAGAAAAAAGAGAGGAAGACCATCATTAAAGCTTCAAATGAGCTTGATTCCCTAGCCAACTACACCATAAAACCTCACCCTCTCTTCACAAAAAATTTCCCTTACCACTAGAGCTAGACTTGGGCAGCCATTAGAAGAGGAGAAAGTGAAGGAAAGTGAAGGGTAAAAATTCATCCAAGAGGTTAGTGCTAATTTTCTTGCTTCCATTCTTTTTCTAAGCATGAATTTAAGTTGAGTTAAGTTGAAAATTTGATGAAAAATAAATTAAAGATGCATGAACTTGCCCTATGAAATTTTGGCAGCCTTATGGTACTTAGGGTTTCAACAATTTGATTGCATAATAGTTATGTATGGCTGCCATTAAACATGATTTTGGTGTTTTAATTCATGGATTGTATGTATATAGAGAATTGAAATTGTTGGAGTTAGGGTTTGGGCACCAAAATTTGGATTTTGTTTAAGTATTGGTGAAAAGAGGTTGTAATGGTCAATTAGTGACCGTTTGGTCATGTTTGAGTAGGAAATTGAGTGAATGGTGCCAAGAGAATTGAGGTTATGTATGCTGTCCAGTGTGCACTGTAGGACTGGTTGTGAGTCCAGCAGGTTTGGGCAGCCATAAATGGAGTTGTATAAGTTCAATTGGTTCAAGGCCAATTGGACATGAAACCAGACACATAATAGCACAACTTTGGTGAAGAAATCCTACTCAGAAAACCAAACCAAGTTGACCTAAAAATTACCCTAATCCGGGTGACCAACAGGCTGTCCCTGGAAAATAACCAAATGAACAGTATTTGTTCAAATGGTCATAACTCAGTGTAGGCAAGTTTAATTGATCTGAAATTTTACCAAAAGAAAGCTGAGACATAGACCTACAACTTTCATGAAGAACACAAATCCAAATTCTAACCACAACCTAGTCAAATTGCCAACCAAACTTAGGTCACCAAATCTGGCAGAACCAAATTGCCCAGAAATTCTTGGTACAGGTCACTCCAGCCAGTTATGGTAAAATGACCATAACTTGAGCTACAAAACTCCAAATGGAGTGATTCAAAAAGGGAATTAAAAAAGACACAATAAGGAACAACTTTGATGAAGAAAAGTTAGCCCAGTTTCCACTGTAAAATTGTCTAATGGAACAGTAAACTTAGGTAATCAAAACTGAAAATTTAGAAATGCATCTAGGGGACTTTAAATTGCAATTGGCAATTAATACTAGCAAATGTAAAACTCAAAATGTGGGATCTTGGTGTAATTAGAATTAATATATCCATTAAGTATGAAAAAGTCAATATTTTGGTTAACTAGTAAGGTGAATAGTAATCAAAATCATTAGTAAATTAAGATGAAGACCTAGAACGAATTCTAAGCTTAAATGCTTAGAATTGTATGACAAATATGGACTATGCATCCTAGTCAAAATTGTTAAAGGAAAATTAAGGCCATAAATTTGAAATCCATGAAATGTTCATGGATGACTTGAAACATGAAAAATAAGTCACCTAATTGATGTGAATAGATAGTTAGGACTTATATGCCCATCACAAATAGAATTCATAAAATATTAGTAACTCAACTTGAAATATAAAGTTTGTAATTACATAAGTAGATTTTTGAACGTATAAATGAGAAAGGAAAAATGTTTTGAATACAATGGTACATGTGAACCATTGTTTGAATTGTGATCAATATGAATGACATAATGAATGAATAAATGAATCATATTAATGTATGAATGACACATTAGTTCTCATTATTGTTGAAAGAAAAAGTACTTTTAGTACAATGGTATAAAAGGATAATTGATGTGAATTGTAATCACATAAATGATCAAATGAATGTATGAATTATAATTGAAATTTATCATGAAATAATGAAGTCATAAAACACAATGTATTAATATTTAATGATATTATGTGCCCTTGTATTGCCTAGACACGTGTGTCAGATTGGATAGATTGGCATGCCAATAGGGTATTGTTTTAGCATACTGCGAAAGGCTTTATGCCTATATTCATGGCTTTATGCCCGTATTCATGGCTTTTATGTACGTATTCATGGCTTTTATGCCCGATTATGTAATATCATGGCTTTTTAGCCATACTGACTGCATACGTGATTGACGTTCTGCGTCCCATGGTATGACAGCCCGAGGCACCTCAGTGTCCAGTGCCAACGACCCGTTATCCAGTTTAGTCAGCTTGTCATACGTTACTTGGGCAGTGAAATTTATTGAAATAGGTTAAGAATATTATCAATTAAAAATATTAGAAATTAAATAAAATAAATGAGTAAGACGACCTAAAATAAATTAGAATAGTTATTTATTAGAAAGAATCCAAATAAACTGGACCGATATTAAAATTTACTTATTATGAGATAATCTGAGACAACCTAGCAAGTATTGAGAAAATGCTAAAAGATTAGCAAAGAAAATTATAACATCAATAAATATTGTAAATGTGACTTACATAATAATATAAGCATAAATTTATTGTTTTTAGATCGTTTTTTTTATACATTATTACTGTACATTGGCAAAATAAACACTTCTAAAGAAGACTAAATTAGGATAAAACATATTAAATTTTAGAAACCGCATGTGAAGTATAAATAAATCTTAATTATTCGAATTTTGTTTTAATCTTTATTTGTAATTTATTTTCTTGTTATATTATTGCTCCACTAAGCAGCAATGCTTAACGCGATGGAATTATTTCGTTCGCGCAGGTACTGAAGCTAGAACCCAATGGACGTTTGACTGGGAATTTTGGAGTTCTGATCTGCAGAAGTGCCTAAAGTATTCAAGGTTGTCACCTCCTCAGCAATGCATATAGATAGGACACATATAGAACATATTTTATATTTTGTATAAATTGCTTAGATATTGTATTGTAATGTATATTATGAAAATGTAATTAATAGGAATGCGATGTAAATTAATAAATTAGCTTTTTCATATGTAATTAATTTATATATCATGTAAATTATGAAATTTTGTAATTATTTTATAAATTATGTAAATTAAGGAAATTTGAAAATTTTACTTATATAATTCGAGAATGTTTACATATGAATTGAGTATGAATGGAAATGCATGGATGAGATTTGAAATATGAGAAAATTATGAGAATGATTGATGAGATAATTATGATTAGCATGGATAAGATTTTATTTTGAAAATATTGTTGAATTTCAAACAGGTGAACATTGAAATATGCCAAACGATAATAAAATAGGAGAAACTCCGCTGGTTTCTTCGTCGAAAAATAATTGATGTTAAATTAAACGAATTCAAAATTATTAAAAAAATAAAGTAAGATAAGTTAGGGTGCTCCGGCACCGATTGTAGCACGCCTTGCTCGGCTACACTGTAGTCGGGTGAGGGGTGTTACAATTTAGGCATGGTTTCTTCATGAAAAATGGAGTGTTTTGGGTCTGGTTTTACCTCCAATTGGCCTCATACAAATTGGAGCAACACAATTTTATTTATGGCTCAAAACTCAAGCTGGACTCAATGAGTTCCAAACCTGTAGAAAAAGCACTCCCAATTTTTCAATTTCCTCCAACTTCCTTACTTCAATTAGCATACATGGCACTTCTATAAGTAATAATTCATCTCAATTAGGTCCATCTCAACAATTACACAAAATTCCCAATTCATGTACACAAACCCTAATTTCAATTATCCAATTTATACAAACACAACACATTCAAACTCCTAATCATATCAACTTATCAAACATCCTCATGGAACCAATTTTCATCATTTAAAAGCATCAAACCCCAAAGAGTTCCATGGTTGCCGAAATTAGGATTCTTCAATTTCTTATCATTTATTTTCATTTTCATATGATACTCACTCATCTCATCAATCTTACAAGATTTAAAGAAGAGAGAGAGTGGTATCTTGCACTTACCTCTTGTGACCCAACTTTGAACTTCCCAAAACTTCGAGTTTCCTTCTTCTTATGGCTACCAATAGCTTCCTTATGGTGTGGAGATGATTTTTAGTGAAGAGAGTTTAAGGTTTTATGGGGAGGAAGCTTAGGAAATCAAGCTTTAAGAAAGAAAAATGGAGGGATAGGGAGAGCTTGAATTTTCGGCCATAGAGGAGAGAGAGGAAGAAGAAGACTTGGATTGGTGGGGTTTTGTCTCTTGTGTCTGTTTATATATATATATATATATATATATATATATATATATATATATATATATATATATTTATTGTACTAAAGTTTTTTATAATGTCATATGCCTTTTTTTCTTTTCTTTTCTTTTCTTTTCTTCTTCTTTCTCTTCTCATTTTCCTAATTCAATTCATAAATTTTAATTTATATTAATTATTTTATTCTCTCAAACTTTAATTTGACATTTAAGTCAAAATTCACCTCTAAGGGTGAAATGACCAAAATGCCCATTCGTTGTGTTCACCGAGTTATTATTATTATTATTTTGTACCAATTAATAAATTTCTCTAAATTTTATTTTATTTTCTCTAAATTTTATTAACATTTATTCCATCATTTTATATCTTCTCACTATAGTTTAAGTGTAGTTTCAGACATTCTGACTGTCCGAACAGAAATTAGTCGTCGAAATAGTAGAATGTACAGACTACCTACGGTGAGGGCGATAAAAATTACTTGAGAGTTCACATCAACTATAAGTGCTTAATAATTCTAATTTACCCAAAGTATACCTAGACTTATATATATAACATGGATCGATTGGTATACCAATTAGGGACTACATATTGCAGTACTGCTCACTGGAATAATCATTGATAGACAATATATGTCTGATATAGTTGTTCTACAGGCTTTATGCCTACCCATTGGCCATTGTGCCTGATTTTATTTCTGACTTTATGCCTGCCCGCTCGCCTTGTGCCTGACATGACAGATGTATACATGTTAGACATATGGATATTTAATTAGTATACTCCCGTGCATTTAGTCTTTATAGTCTGTTATAGGTTACTTGGGCACAGATATCAGTAATAAACCTTAAATTTAAATAATTACATGAATAGATTACAAATATGAGTAATAAGACTAAATATAGAATAAATAAATAGAAAAGATCTTGATTAACTTAATTGCTTCCAAAGTTCTATAAACATGTAAAAGACTTTAAACTCATGAAATCTATATTTCTTTATAAAGTTATACGTGGAATAATTATTTTAATTATTTAGTTATTTTTATTTCAATTTATGCACTACTAAGCAATATGCTTAACGTGTTGGTTCTTACCACGCATAGGTACGGAGGACCAGTACCAGCAACAGCAACAGTAGAGATTGAATAGGATTTTGATCAGATCTGCTACAGTGTAGGTTGTCACTTCAACAGTCCACTTTGATAGGGCTCATATATATTTAGATTTTACATTTTAGTTACTGTATGTAAGTAAACAATGTAAATCATTTTGTAATTGTAAATAAAATTATAAATATTGTACTTGATTCTATAAAAATGAAATGAAGTATTTTATTTGCTTGAAATGATTATGAGTATTATGATGACATGACATGGTTTGTGGAAAATGATATGAATATGAGATTTTAACAGGTAAATAATAGAACTAGCTAAACACAAATAAAATAGAGGAGACTCTGTCTGGGTCTCCATAAAATTGAAATGGGATAAAAAAAAATTTCACACGTAAGATAATATAATTAAATTAATATTGTACACGATAAGACAGGATAGAATGCTCCTACACTGAATATAGCACACCTTACTCAACTACACTGTAAAAGTGTGAGATATGTTACATTGGCTTTTTAATTATTAATTATTATAATTTTCTTCAATATTATTATATTAATGTTTAATAGCTATCACATGACAAGTTTTTCCTTGAAACTACTGGGTGTCACAACAAAAATTTGACTTACTTATTATTAATTATTATTTTTTCTAAAATGTTGTTATATTAATATTTCAATTTTTATTTAATTATTTAAGTTGTACTTAAAAATAATACATATTGTAACTTATATAATTAATTAATAAAAAAAAATAATAAATTTTTTATAATATTAATTGTCATTCAATAATAATAATAATAATTATTATTTAAAATTAAAAAATAATTTAATTTAATACTATTTTCTTGCTGACTAACTCAGCTTATGGAGTAGTTACTCTCTTGCTATAAAAGAGATTTGCATTCCAAGATAATACTATCAAACTCAATTTGATCATCAGAAGATTCCATAGCCGAGATAACATTTTGAGATTCAACCTCTATACCACATCATCGATTCCAGAATCCATCAATCAAAAGGCAATATAATTTAGTTTAACGCTACAATTATGACTAAAACCTACAAAATAGGTAACTATATATAATTAATTAAATTTGAATAAATGAATAATTCTATGATTATTTATTTACTAATCATCATAATAATATTTTTATATTTTTATATTATTTATTTATTTATTTTTATAAGAGATAATATATTTTAATTATATATATTAACTAATTTTTTTTTAAAAAATAGATTATAAAAAAGCATAAAAAATATAATTTCATTGAAATATCTAAATGAGGTAAGTAAGGATTAAAAATAAAATATTAAAATGAGATTATTATAATTATATACTATAAATTTTAATAATTAATTATATAAAAATATTAAAAATATAATATTAAGATTTAAATTAAATATAAAAAATATTAGTTTTTACTGAACTTAAACTTGTAGCACAAGTATTTAGCTAGATTATTGATAAGAAGAAAAAAGGGAAATTGCCAATGGGAATCCGCGTGATTTGATTTTAATATTATTAAAAAAAATCTGAGGTTTGACCGACGAAGAATTCTAATAAGAAAAATTAAAAAAAAAAAAAATTGGTAAACGCTCCTTTCTTCGTCTTCTTCGTCTTCTCCTCTGTAATTTGTTTGTTTCTGCGCTTCCTCAACACGATACAAGGGAAGAGAAAGCAAGTGATTTTTGTTTATATGTGTGAAATTGGAAGATAATACTATGAGTAGGCACTCAGTTGCAGGTGCTTCTCGCACCACCTTCTTCCAAAGGATCAAGGTTCGTTTTCCTTCATTACGATTGTTTGATTTTTCTTGATTTCTTCATCAAAATCGATCAATCAATCAATATTTCTGTTGTTGTTGTTGCAGAATACATGCCTCAATTCATCTTTCCCTGACTCAGGGAAAGGGAGAAGTAAATCCTCTGGCAAGAGGTTGTCTCATGGATTTCAGTTGGTGGAAGGAAAATCCGGCCATGATATGGAAGACTATCATGTTGCTGAGTATCGGAAAATCAAGAATCACGAGCTTGGATTATTTGCTATCTATGATGGTCATCTTGGGGATCGAGTGCCTAGTTATTTGAAAGACAATCTTCTCCGCAACATCCTTCAAGAGGTCTATTTTCTTTTCCTTTTTGTTTTCAATTGCTTAATAACTTGATTTCACTTACTTCATCACGCTTCTCTGTTCACTCTTGGTTTCTTTGCAGCCCAACTTCTGGGATGACCCTAAAACCGCAATTAAGAATGCTTATAAAAAAACCGATAAGTTTATTTTGGAGAATTCTATGCAATTAGGCGCTGGTGGCTCTACTGCTGTTACTGCAATTGTCATTGATGGCAAGGACTTGTGGGTCGCCAATGTTGGCGATTCTAGAGCTGTTATCTGTGAGAGAGGCTGTGCCAATCAGCTTACCGTGGACCATGAGCCACATACCGAAAGGAAAAGGATTGAGAAGCAGGGTGGCTTTGTCACAACTCTTCCGGGTAATATACCTACCTCTGTTGTTGCTTGCTACTAGAATGCTCAGCTTTTAATTGGCTACTCAATAGCTGATAAAATCATTTCAGGAGATGTGCCTAGGGTTAATGGCCAACTTGCGGTTGCCCGAGCTTTTGGAGATCAAAGTCTTAAAGCACATTTAAGTTCGGAACCTGATGTAAGACATGTGCCCATAGACTCAACTATGGAGTTCGTTATATTGGCAAGTGATGGTTTGTGGAAGGTCAGTTGTACTATCTTACAGTCCCACATTGGCAGTGTATAAGAAAATTAAAGAAGATATAAGTGTTGGCTGGACTGATGAAAGCATCTTGATCCTTCTAAGTCCATATTAATGACATTTTTTTTTTAATTATTTAAAGTCAAATAAAAGAAAAATTCTTAAAACACCTGCCTCAATCCTCACGAGAAAGGAAGATCCACACTCTCAAGTCTCAACTGGCATTCAGCAGCACTTTCAGGTCTCTCTCTCTCTCTGTCCGTCTTTCATCTTCTTCTTTTTCTTCTTCTTCTTCCCCTATACCTTGCTGCTGCTACGACCTGGGAAACCTTTTTTTTTTTTTTTCTTTTCCTCTCCTCCTTCTCTAATGATGCTGTATGGGCATTATTCGCCTGGGAAACTTTTTTTTTTTTTTTCCCTTTTCCTCTCCTTCTCTAATGCATTCTTCTTCTTCTTCCCTATTCTGTGCTGCACTATGTTTTGTGTACTTTTTTTTTTTTTTTTTTTTCCTTTTCCTCTCCTTCTTATATAATTTTGCTGTATGGGTACTAGGTATGCAGTAGTCTTGTTAATTTTCTATTTTGTTCAGTTTTTTTTTTAATTTTTTTTTTATTTTAATTATTGATTTGTTTACTTTTTTTTTTCTTTTTATTCTTAATATTTTGTTGTTAATTAGTTGGTCATTAGTTGTTTAAATTATATGGGTAATGTTAATTTGTTAATTTTTTTACTTTAACTTTGTTAATTTATTAATTTGTTATTATTCTTGTTACTTTAACTTGATATTCTTATTGATTAATTGTTTAATTTAGATGGGATTGTTAATTTGTTTACTTTCACTTTGTTAATTTGTTCTTATTTTTGTTAATTTAATTTGATATTCTTATTAATTAGTTGTTTAACTTTTATAGATATTGTTAATTTATTGTTTTTCTTATTACTTTAACTTGACATTCTTGTTAATTAGTTATTTAATTTATTGTTTAATTTGTTAATATGTAAGAAGTACACACACACAGATATATATATATATATATATATATATATATATAAGGCGATAGGGGCTTTATGGCCTTAGGCGAGAGGCGAGAGGCGAGAGGCGAGGCGTATAGGTAATTTAGACTATGGCGCCTCGCTTCAAAACGGCTTCGCCTCGCCTCTCGCCTCTCTCCTAAGGCCATAAAGCCCCCTATCGCCTTAGTGTCGCCTTTCGCCTTGATAACACTGAATTTCCCATAGGCTTCAATTGGATTAATGACTAGGCCAATTGGCTATATCCTTTTATAAGCCAGCATTAATAGCCTGTTAACCGCAAGAACCCATGGACTGCTTTTAAAGTTTTGGGTTGAGGCTAATTAACCACACTGAAGGCTTTACCCGAGTCTATGGCTACTCCATAAGTTGAAATGAGGTGGCTTAGTTATTTCACAATCATCTTCTCCAATGAGCTCTTCTTTGCGTTGATTCAAAATTAGTTTTATAATAGCAATTGCAATAGTCTTCAAGTGTACCATATGCTCTTGGCAGGTCTTGCTATAGGCCGAGATATCATTGAAAAAATGAACACAAATTGACGGAGATAAGCCTGAACAATTCGTTCATTATCACTTGGAATGTCGTTGGAGCATTTGTTAGCCCAAAAGACATGACTAAGAATTCATAGCAGTCAGAATGTGTTCAAAACATAGTTTTATGAATGTCTTCCTCTATCACTTGAATTTGATAATAGCTCGATCTCAAATCCATTTTCAAAAAGCACTTGGTATCGTTTAATAAATCCAACATTTTATTGATGATTGGAATAGAGTACGTGTTGGCAATTCAAAGGAATATAATTGCCTAAAGAATAAGATGGATTTTAATAATCACTTAAATAATTTATTGATTAAAAAGAGAACGAACACTATCTCACAAATACAAAACGTTATGCTCACATGCCACAGCTCGTAAAAGCTTTTTTCTTAGCTCGTTGGAGCTAATTACACACAATTTTCAAATGCTAGGACGAGATCCTTTATATAGCAAAATAAATGGCGGTTCAAAAGACAAAAGTTTTCTCCTATCTATATAATAATTTGTTGGTAATTCTACAAGGTTAAGAAATTCAACTTTGGTTATTCTTAACAAAGAAGAAAATAAGAAAAAAAATGATGGGCTGAGCCCAACATTCTTTGCTAACGACAAATATGGCTGGACACTTGCTTAGTATTCTCGTGCTAATGCGCAATGATTCCAACAAAAGTCAAGTTATGCTTTTGACTAAGTACAAGACTACTTGTTTCCTACAAATAGTTTACATGGTTAAGAAAACTAGCTAATTCTTAAGAAGGAAAAGCCAAGTTTAGTTTCTAGCATCTTTCGTTAAAAGGTTGATGTGGGCTCTGCCCATTGCTCTAATGATTCATGATAACTCAACGAATCGCACAGACATCATGCAGGTGATGTGTAGAAAGAGATGATTCTCCTTAATTTCAATTAATCTGTACATGGGTATATATATATATATACATACAATTGATTCCTATAATTGTGTTCTACTAATTAGAAAGAAATCCTAAATAAGAAATCCTAAATAAGAATACAGAAAATAGAATATACAGAGAAATAATATAGTGATTGACTTTTCATAACACTCCCCCTCAAGTTGGAGCATAAATGTTAATCATGCCCAACTTGTTACAAATGTAGTCAATCCTAGCTCCATTCAGAGCTTTTGTGAAAATATCTCCTAACTGCTCTCTAATTTTGATGTGTCCTGTTGAGATGGTCTGTTGTTGAATCTTTTCACGAACAAAGTGACAATCAATCTCAATATGTTTGGTCCGCTTATGAAACACCGGATTAGAAGTAATATGGAGAGCAGCTTGATTATCACACCACAATTTTGCAGGCAGGGAGGTCTTAAAACCTGTCTCATTTAGTAATTGAAGTATCCACATTACCTCACATACTGATTGTTCCATGCCTCTGTATTTCGATTCAGCACTAGATCGAGAAACTACACTATACTTCTTGCTTCTCCAAGACACTAAATTTCCTCTAACAAAAATGCAATATCCAGTAGTTGACCTCCTGTCAACCTTAGATCCAGCCCAGTCAGTATCTGAAAAACATTCAACATTCAAATGCCCATGATTACCATATAACAAACCTCTTCCTGGAGCGCCCTTTAGATAACACAAGATTTGTTCCAAGGCTTCCCAATAAGCAACAATTGGGGAAGACATAAACTGACTTACCACACTAACGGCATAAGCAATGTCAGGACGAGTGACTGTAAGGTAGTTCAATTTTCCTATCAATCTCCTGTATCTCTCTGGATCTTCAAACAACTCACTATCCCCTGCTAACAGTTATAAATTTGGAGTCATCGGTGCACTGCAAGGCTTAGCGCCTAATTTTCCTGACTCTGTCAATAGATCGAGGACATATTTTCTTTGAGACAAGAACATACATTTCTTACTTCTCATAACTTCAATACCCAAGAAATACTTTAACAATCCCAAGTCTTTGGTTTGAAACTGGGTTTGGAGGAAAGTTTTAAGAGATGAAATACCTGCAGAGTCACTCCCAGTGATGACAATGTCATCCACATAGACTACCAAGAGAATTAGACCAGCCTCAGATTGCCTATAAAATACTGAGTGATCACACTTACTCTTTTGCATACCAAATTTCTGTACTGCTTCACTGAATCTCCCAAACCAGGCCTTAGGACTTTGTTTCAAGCCATAAAGAGACTTCCGAAACCTACAAACTTTACCAAACTTTCCCTGAGCAACAAACCTAGGTGGTTGCTCCATGTATACTTCCTCCTGAAGATCACCATGAAGGAAAGCATTCTTAATATCCAATTGGTGCAGGGGCCAATCATATGTAGCTGCTAAAGAGATAAACAAGCGAACATAAGTAAGTTTAGCTACAGGAGAAAAAGTGTCAGAGTAATCAACCCCGTATGTCTGAGCATATCCTTTTGCCATAAGGCGTGCTTTTAACCTAGCCACAGAACCATCAGGATTTATCTTTACTGTAAATGCCCATTTGCAATCAATAGCTTTCTTACCAGTGGACAAAGGCAATAGTTCCCATGTACCATTAGTATCTAAAGCCTTCATATTCTCTTTCATAGCAGCACACCAGTCAGGATGAGACAGTGTCTCACCAACAATATTAGGGATAAGAATAGAGTCTAAAGAAGTAACAAAACATTGAGAATAAGACAATTGATTATAAAAAATAAAAGAAGAGATAGGGTAAGTGCATGAACGCTTACCTTTACGAAGAGCAATGGGTAAGTCTAGGTCAGAATCATGATCAATATGAGGTACAGGATCTCCCAACGAAGTAGCTGGTGGAGGATCTGAGTCAGGAATCTCCAATCTCCTGGAATAAACATGAATAACGGGAGGTCGAGTAGGTCTAGAGACAGAAGGAACAGGCTGTGGGAGAGGACTAGACATTGGTTGGACAATATATATTAAGAGATCATCCTCCTCCACCTGACTCTCATACACAGATGATTGAGGAAAGAATGGAGTGGACTCAAAAAATGTGACATCTGCAGAAACAAAATAACGATTGAGAGTAGGAGAGAAACAGTGGTACCCTTTTTGAAGCCGGGAGTACCCAAGAAAGATACATTTGAGAGACTTCATATCCAATTTAATAACCTGTGGACGAACATCACGCACAAAACAGGTACAACAAAAAATACGGGGTTCAACAAGAAACAAAGATTTTGTAGGAACAAAGCAGTATAAGGAATATCCCCATTAAGGACAGAAGACGGCATACAATTAATCAAAAAATATGCCATAGAAACTGCATCAACCCAAAAGTGTTTAAGAACTTTAATATAAAAAAGAAGAGCACGAGTTACCTCAAGAAGATGTCGATTTTTTCTTTCGGCCACGCCATTTTGGAATGGGGTATCAACATAGGAAGACTAATGAAGAATGTCATTTTGTCATATAAGGCTGAAATTGTGCTGAAAAATATTATTTGGCATTGTCACTTCTTAATATGCGCACATAAATATTAAATTGAGTTTTGATTTTATTACAAAAGGCACAAAAGATAGAAAACAACTTAGAACGATTCTTCATTAAATATAACCAGGTAACACAAAAGTAATCATCAACAAAAGTAACAAAATAACGAAATTCAGTTTTAGAAGTAACAGAACAAGGACCTCAAACATCAGAATGAACTAACTCAAAAGGGATGAAGTACGTTTATTGACTCTAGACATAGAAGGCAAACGATGATGTTTTGCAAACTGACACGACTCACATTCTAGTACTGATAAAGACTGAAACTAAGGACACAACTTCTTCATGTTAGACAAAGAAGGATGGCCCAATCTACAATGAGCTTCAAGAGGTGTTAAGGTACTGGAACAAACGAGCGACTACGGTACATGATTTTTCAGAATATAGAGACCACCTGACTCATGTCCTCTACCAATAATCTGCTTCGTCGTAAGATCTTGAAACAAACACTGATCAGGAAAAAATAAAATAGAACAATTTAAGGTACGAGTAAGTTTACTAATAGAAAGTAGATTAAAATGGAATTTTGGTAGACATAAAACAGATGAAAAAGAAATTGATAAAGTCGAGTTCGCAGTTCCAGAATCCATGACACAAGAAGTAGAACCATCAGCTAAAGTAACAGTAGAGGAAGTGAGATTAGATTGAAAACAGATTAAAAGAGAATTTTGATAGACATAAAATAGATGAAAAGAAATTGATGAAGTCGGGTTCGCAGTTCCAGAACCCATGACACAAGAAGTAGAACCATCAGCTAAAATAACTGTAGAGGAAGTGAGATTAGACTAAAAAGTAGATAGAAGACTAGAATTACCTGTCATGTGATTTGTCGCACCAGAATCAATAACCCATTTAGATGAGGAAGACATAAGGCATGTAGTGGATTTACTCGACTCGTGATCGCAGGATGTGGAAACCGGTAGGCTTTAGAGATGCTCGACATCGAGAAAATCGTGCAAAATCCTTTGCAGATACCAAAATAGTTTTCTCTGAGGAAGATACTGTAGAATCCTCTGCTGCTATATTTGCCATCTGTGATTGCTGATTTTTCCTCTGAAGTTGCAGACAATTATATTTTGTATGGTCAGGCTCATGGAAATAATAACAAATGACTCCTCTTGAGTCCTGATTAGAACTAGCCTCCCCATTACGCTGATTACCTCTGTTGCCCGTAATTTCTCCTCTACTTCCTCTTCTATTACCCTGTTGTCCATTTGGATTACGGCTAATAAGAGCACTACTGACAGGTTGTGAAGATTGAGTACTCTCTGTACGAAGGACCCATGTGAACGTTTTATGCAAAGAGGAAATCTCAGAATTGGAGAGAATCTGAGATTTAGCAGTCTCATACTCTGAAAGAAGGCCTGCAAGAAAACTCATAACAACCAGTTGCTCCCTTTGGGCCTGCTGAACTTTCACATCAGAACTAAAAGGCAACAATACATTAAGTTCCTTATATACCTGTTTAAAATCCATAAAATAAGCCGTGAGAGACTTATTCTCTTTCTCAGCACGGTAGAATGCCTTACAAACATCATAAATAAGGGAGATATTCCCTTTACCAGAATACAGAAAATCTAAGTAATCTATCAATTTCTTAGCAAATTCACAGTGATTAATTAAACTATTTACCTCACTGTGAATCAAGTTCCGAAGCTGCAAAAACAACCGAGCATCCTCCCTTAGCCAAGTTTGCCGCTTATCATCAGTAGGTGAGTCTTTAGTAAGGTGATCATCCTTATCAATGTTACGCAAATAGACTCTTATAGTCTTACTCCATTCCAGGTAATTCGAACCATTAAGTTTGTGTTCCGTAATCTTAGTCATCATCGGAATCACATCAGAAATAACATTCTTATTGTCTGCCATTTGTTGAGACAAAGAAAACTAACCGAAACGCTAATCCAAAGTGCTTACAGCCGCAAAATAACTCAAAATCACAAATCAAGCAAATACCGAAATAGGATCTGAGAGCTAAACCTCAGAAGTCCTTTAATGGTGTACTGGATCAGGCAACAGCACACAGTGGTGGAACGAGGGGGTTGAGGCGACGTCGGCGGTGCTGATCGGAGTCGAAACAGCCGGCAGACGTGCCTCCATGCGCCAGCGAGTGAAGAAACAGCGAGAACCTGAGTTGGGCGCGTGAGCCTCACACGCTTGGATTTCGGCGACCAGATCATAGGAGACGGCCGGTCGGCGGCCAAGGTCTCTCCTGAGCTGGGTGGTGAGAACAAATAGTCACCCTAGATAGATGACCTAGGGTAACAGTGGGTTTCAGTCCAGAAACAGACGGGAAAAAAAAAATTCTAGATTTAGATTCCTTAATGAACCTGCTCTGATACCATGTAGAAAGAGATGATTCTCCTTAATTTCAATTAATCTGTACATGGGTATATATATACAATTGATTCCTATAATTGCGTTCTACTAATTAGGAAGAAATCCTAAATAAGAAATTTTAAATAAGAATACATAATATAAAATATACAGAGAAATAATATAGTGATTGACTTTCCATAACATGATGTATCATTCAAATTTCTACCCTATCAACAATTGATGGTAGGATAGAGGCATAGCAATTTGATGATGGGTGAGGGGAAATTAGGGCTTGATTCTAGGAAATGGAAAAGAGTTATGTGTTTCATCTTGGCTAAGGAGTATTTTCTTGGTCTTTGAAAAAAACAAGTAGCGGCTCTTTCAACAATAGAAGCGAAGTTTATAGCAACCGCAAGTTGTGCTACTCAAACAGTTTGGTTGCAGAGAATGTTCAGTGAATTACAACATCAGCAAAATGGTTTTGCAACAATTTTTTGTGACAATAAATCAACAATTGCATTGAGAAAGAATCAAGTGTTTTATGGTCATAGCAACCACATTGACATCAAACATAACTACATTCGTGACTTGGTGAAGGACAAAAATCATGGTTGAGCATTGTGCGCTAGAAAATAAAATTAAACATATTTTTACAAAACCGTTTAAAGCTGATTTTTTTTTCCCAAACTGAAGAAAATGCTTGGAATAATCAAACCAAGTTTAAGGGAGGATGTTAAAAATTAAACTTGGTTTTGCTGTCTTAAAAATCGACTAGTTTACTTAACCATGTAAATTATGTACTAAGAACAAGTTGTCTTTTATTTAATCAAAAGGACAACTTGATTTTGTTGGAATCAATGCATATTAGTTGGAGAATACTAAGTGTCCAACTATGTTTGTTTTTAGTCAAAAGAATATTGGGTCCCATCTTGTTTTTTTTTCTTCTTTGTCAAGAATAACTAAAATTGGATTTCTTAACCTTGTATAGCAAATTGTTACCCAAACAGAGGGCAACCTTTGTCTTTTGACCACGATTTGTTTTGCTATATAAAGGAACCTTATCCTAATGTTGAAAATTGTGTGTGGTTTGCTTCAGCTAGCTAAGAAGAAAAGCTATTATGAGTTGCCGTGTTGAGCAAAGTGTTTTATATTTGTGAGATAGTTTTAACTTTTTCCAATCAATAAATTATTTGAGTGTTTGTTTGATTCCACATTGGTAAAGTATAAATATAAAAGGATAAATATAAGTGGTTAGATTGCAACATTGATTTGGCTAGTCATTTTGATATGTAAAACAATTTAATCACTTATATAAGCCCAAATTAAAATGAATTAAATTGTAATATAACTAGCACTATCTCTAAATTTAACATTGTATTAGAGCACAGATTGACTTGTGGGTTTCAATCACCCATAAAGCTGTATAATTAGGCTCGTATTGAGTTAAAAATATAAACTAATTGTCAGATGACAATCACGTGGTTACACTTAAAGAGAAGAGTGTTGGGATTATAAATGGAAAGTATAAATATAAAAGGGTAAATATAAGTTGTTAGATTATAATATTGACTTGGCTAGTCATTTTGATGTGTAAAATAATCTAATCACTTATATAAGTCCGAATTCAAATGAATTAAATTATAATCTGACTAGCACTCTCTCCAAATTTAACAATTTAGATTATTAAAATCCATCTTGTTGTAACTAGGCTTTGATACCAAACGTTGGCAATTAAAGGGAATATAATTGCCTAAAGAACAAGATGGATTTTAATTACTAATGTTACTCGTCTGTAATTTTTGCTTTATTCAGAGCTTTGTAATCAATGCAAATTTGCCAACTCCCATCCTTCTTCCTAAGTAGGAGTACTAGATTTGATAGGGACTAGAGCTAGGCTCGATAATACCCGTAACTAACATTTCGGCTGCCAGCTTCTCTATTTCATCCTTCTGAAAATGCCCATATCTGTATGGTTTCACGTTGATTGATGTGTCCGAAATGCTAAAGGTATAACGTGGTCTATAAGGCTATGTGGAGGAAGTATAGTTGATTCCCCAAAGAGCTCTTCGTAATTGAACAAGAGCTCTTCATATAGGACATTGTAGCTCTTTTTATTTATTTATTTTTAATATGTTATAGCTCTTGTTGCTACGACTATGAGGTTCTACTTTAAGAAGTGTTTCTGAGTCCCCAACAGTTAATTCCCACAGCCATGCACAAAATTCTATCTTAGCCAATTTCCTCAAATGTGACATTGAGACTACTGCCTTGATGATAAAGGATTCCTAGATAGTGTGACCCATTTTCCATGACTCAGGAAAGACATGTGCATAGTAGCCCAATTAAAATGTACTTCTACTGAGGTCCAACCATGCCACAACCAAGATATATCAACACCTCCAAGTTGAAATACAAAGCAATCAATTTGCACTTTCAGTTCTCCAAAGTCTATGCTAGCATCACTGCAAATTCCTTTTGATTGAAATCTGTGTCGACCTAAATGAACGCCAAATACAGTTGTTGAGTCAACAGGTAGTTTTAAGAAAGAAACTATCTCATCTGAAATGAAATTGTGCCTAATGCCACTTTCAATCATGATTATCAAAGGATGATTGTGAACTTCTCCTTGCAATTTCATTGTCTTTGGCGTTGAGATACCTCCCATTAAATAAAATTGTAACTCCATCTAGGTGAAGTGCGCATCGTCTGATATTGCCAACATTGCAGTTTTAGACTTTGTTATATGCAGCTCAATATCAAGGTCTGGAGGTACTTCTTAATACTCGCCGATAATGAAGACTCTCAGAGTTTTGTTGGGGCAGTCATGCATTGGGTGATAAGGCTGCTTGCATTTGTAGCGCCAACACTTTTGCTCTGAGATCAAGGAACTCTTGATGGGAGTAATGTTTGGATCCCCCTGTTCCTATAAGTTCCTGGTTGTGGACCTAAACCAAAAGTTGAGGAGGTATGGGTCAGTTGCAGTGGACCTGCTTGAGTACAATTTGGTTGTTTTGGACCAGATATCTCTGTGATTTTTGGGGTGCCTGAAAAGGACACAAGCCTGGAGAAGGGAACAACCCGTTTATTTTGGGCTCCAAAATCTGACTTAGACCCAAGCTCATTGTTCCTTTGTTACCTCCTTCCCCAAATGATCTTACTGGTGCCCTAAAAAATTGAAGGAACTGTATCTCTCTCTTTCAATTTCTCTAGCAAGGTTAATTGCGCAAAAAATGTCCGCGGTGTGTGGTCATGAGTACGAATTCGCATACTGATTTCATCACATAACCCATTGAGAAAGTAGCCCAAGTATTGTTGATCTGTGAGTCCCTCGACATGTGTTGCCTGTGCAACAAAGCTAGCAACATATTTGTCCTGTCGAATTGTAGCCAAGAGTTCTTATGGATTGGCCAACATGGCCACCCCATAGCGGTGCAATAACTTGACCATCAACTGCATCCAAGACGTCTCTGGGGTGCACTTTCTCAACCACCTCAGCCAATGCAGGGCTGGACTCTCCATACAAACCATCACCAGCGGGACTTTCATCTCCTTCTGAGTTTGGTTAATGACTAAGTATTGTTTTGCCCTTGCCAACCATCCCACAGGATCAACACCATCAAAATTGGGCAGCTCCTCCCATTTCACTGCTAATGATTGAACACCTTTGCTTGAGCTACAAGTTTTGCATTGAAATTATCTCTGATAATTGTAGTTTGATTAGAGGCCTGACCATTGTCCACAATCGCTTTCCCTCTTGTTAACGAGGTAAGCAGGGAAAGCAGTGTTTCAGTTCTGGCAAAACATTGCTCCTGTTCCAACCTTATAGCCACCATCAATTCCTCCAGGATGAAAATGTTCCTCTCTACCTTTTCAACACGCCCTTCAACTCTCCCTTCCATTCTAGTCTTGGTCATGAGGAGGGAATTTGGCAGGTTGTATCAAATTGATAGAGTTTGGAATAATTTTGTATAAAAAGATGAGAAAAATGAGATTGGAGGATGGCAGAAGCCTTTACAACCATTTTTTTTGAATTACCAATATTTCTCTCTCCCTCTCTTCTTCTCAAATAACAAAATACAAGACTGTAGAAAGAGATGATTCTCTTTAATTTCAATTAATCTGTACATGGGTATATATATACAATTGATTCCTATAATTGTGTTCTACTAATTAGGAAGAAATCCTAAATAAGAAATCCTAAATAGGAATACAGAATACAGAATATAAATAATATAGTGATTGACTTTCCATAACATAGTGATTGACTTTCCATAACACTCCCCCTCAAGTTGGAGCATAGATGTTAATCATGCCCAACTTGTTACAAATGTAGTCAATCCTAGCTCCATTCAGAGCTTTTGTGAAAATCTCCTAACTGCTCTCCAGTTTTGATGTGTCCTGTTGAGATGATCTGTTGTTGAATCTTTTCACGAATAAAGTGACAATCAATCTCAATATGTTTGGTCCTCTCATGAAACACCAGATTAGAAGCAATATGAAGAGCAGCTTGATTATCACACCACAATTTCGCAGGCAGGGATGTCTTAAAACCTGTCTCATCTAATAATTGAAGTATCCACATTACCTCACATACTGATTGTGCCATGGCTCTGTATTCGGATTCAGCACTAGATCGAGAAACTACACTCTGCTTCTTGCTTCTCCAAGATATCAAATTTCCTCCAATAAAAACGCAATATCCAGTAGTTGACCTCCTGTCAACCTTAGATCCAGCCCAGTCGGCATCTGAAAAACATTCAACATTCAAATGTCCATGATTATCATATAGCAAACCTTTTCCTGGAGCGCCCTTCAGATAACACAAGATTTGTTCCAAGGCTTCCCAATGAGTAACAGTTGGGGAAGACATAAACTGACTTACCATACTAATGGCATAAGCAATGTCAGGACGAGTGACTGTAAGATAGTTCAATTTTCCTACCAATCTCCTGTATCTCTCTGGATCTTCAAACAACTTCCTATCCCCTGCTAATAGTTTTAAAGTTGGAGTCATTGGTGCGCTACAAGGCTTAGCACCTAATTTTCCTGTCTCTGTCAATAGATCGAGGATATATTTTCTTTGAGACAAGAAAATACCCTTCTTACCTCTCATAACTTCGATACCCAAGAAATACTTTAACAATCCTAAGTCTTTGGTCTAAAACTGAGTTTGGAGGAAGGTTTTAAGAGATGAAATACCTACAGAATCACTCCCAGTGATGAAAATGTCATTCACATAGACTACCAAGAGAATTAGACCAGCCTCAGATTGCCTATAAAATACTGAGTGATCACACTTACTCTTTTGCATACCAAATTCCTGTACTGCTTCACTGAATCTCCCAAACCATGCCCTAGGACTTTGTTTCAAGCCATAAAGAGACTTTCGAAGTCTACAAACTTTACCCAACTCCCTCTGAGCAACAAACCTAGGTGGTTGCTCCATATACACCTCCTCCTGAAGATCACCATGAAGGAAAGCATTCTTGATATCCAATTGATGCAGGGGCCAATCATATGTAGCTGCTAAAGAGATAAACAAGCGAATAGAAGTAAGTTTAGCTACAGGAGAAAAAGTATCAGAGTAATCAACCCCATATGTCTGAGCATATCCTTTTGTTACAAGGCGTGCTTTTAACCTAGCCACAGAGCCATCAGGATTTACCTTCACTGTAAATACCCATTTGCAACCAATAGTTTTCTTACCAGTGGGCAAAGGCAATAGTTCCCATGTACCATTAGCATCTAAAGCCTCCATTTCCTCTTTCATAGCATCACACCAGCCAGGATGAGACAGTGCCTCGTCAACAGTATTAGGGATAGGAACAGAGTCTAAAGAAGTAACAAAACACCGAGAACAAGAAGACAATTGATTAAAAGAAACAAAAGAAGAGATATGATAAGTACATGAACGTTTACCTTTACGAAGAGTAATGGGTAAGTCTAGATCAGAATCATGATCAGTATGAGGTACAAGATCTTCCAACGAAGTAGCTGGTGGAGGATCTGAGTCAGGAATCTCCAATCTCCTGAAATAAACATGAACAACGGGAGGTCGAGTAGGTCTAGAGACGTATGAACAGCCGTGGGAGAGGACTAGACATTGGTTGGACAGTATATATTAAGAGATCATCCTCCTCCCCCTAACCCTCATACACAGATGATGGAGGAAAAAATGGAGTGGACTCAAAAAATGTGACATTTGCAGAAACAAGATAACGATTAAGAGTAGGAGAGAAACAACGGTACTCTTTTTGGAGCCGGGAGTACTCAAGGAAGACACATTTGAGAGATTTTGGATCCAATTTAGTAACCTGTGGACGAACATCACGCACATAATGGGTACAACAAAAAATACGGGGTTCAATAGAGAACAAAGATTTTGTAGGAAACAAAGTAGTATAAGGAATATCCCCATTAAGGACAGAAGACGGCATACGATTGATAAAAACATGCCGAGAAACCGTGATCCGCCCAAAAGTGTTTAGGTACTTTCATCTGAAAAAGAAGAGCATGAGTTACCTCAAGAAGATGACGATTTTTTCTTTCGGCCACGCCATTTTAGGATGGGGTATCCACACAGGAAGACTGATGAAGAATGCCATTTTGTGTCATATAAGGTTGAAATTGTGCTGAAAAGTATTCTTTGGCATTGTCACTTCTTAATATGCGCACAGAAATATTAAATTGAGTTTTGATTTCATTACAAAAGGCACAAAAGATAGAAAACAACTCAGAACGATTCTTCATTAAATATAACCAGGTAACACGAGAGTAATCATTAACAAAAGTGATAAAATAATGAAATCCAGTTTTAGATGTAACAGAACAAGGACCCCAACCATCAGAATGAACTAACTCAAAAGGGGATGAAGCCCGTTTATTGACTTTAGACACAGAAGGCAAACGATGATGTTTTGCAAACTGACACGACTCACATTTTAATAATCGATAAAGATCAAATTGAGGACACTTTTCTTCATGGTAGACAAAGAAGGATGAACCAATCTATAATGAGCTTCAAGAGGTGTTAAGGTACTGGAGCAAACAAGCGATCGGGGTACATGATTTTCCAGAATGTAGAGACCACCTGACTCGCATCCTCTACCAACAATCTGTTTCGTCATAAGATCTTGAAACAAACACTAGTCAAGAAAAAAGGAAACAGAACAATTTAAGGCACGAGTAAGTTTACTAACAAAAAGTAAATTAAAAGAGAATTTTGGTAGACACAAAACAGAAGACAAAGAAATTGACGGTCGGGTTCGCAGCTCGTAACCCATGACACAAGAAGTAGAACCATCACTAAAGTAATGAGAGGAAGTGAGATTAGACTCAAAGCGGATAGAAGACTAGAATTACGTCATGTGATCCGTCGCACTGGAATCAATAACCCATTTGAATGAAGAAGACACAAGGCATGTAGTGGATTTACCGACTCGATCGCAGCGATGTGGGAACCGGTAGGCTTTAGAGATGCACGATCGGGAAAATTGTGCAAAATCCTCCGCAGATACCAAAATAGTTTTCTCAGAGGAAGATATCAGAGAATTCTCATCGCCATATTTGCCATCTGTGATCGCTGATTTTTCCTCTGAAGTTGCGGACAATTATATTTTGTATGGCTGTGCTCATGGCAATAATAACAAATGACTCCTCTTGAGTCTGATTAGAACTAGCCTCTCCATTACGCTGATTATACATTTGCTGTAATTCCTCCTCTACTTCCTCTTCTATTACCCTGTTGTCCATTTGGATTACGGCTAATATCAGCACTACTGGCAGGCTGTGAAGATTGAGTACTCTCTGTACGAAGGACCCGTGTGAACGTTTCATGCAAAGAGGAAATCTCAAAACTGAAGAGAATCTGAGATTTAGCAGTCTCATACTCTGAAGGAAGGCCTGCAAGAAAACTCATAACAGCTAGTTGCTCCCGTTGGGCCTGTTGAATTTTCACATCAGGACTAAAAGGCAACAATACATTAAGTTCCTGATATACCCGTTTAAAATCCATAAAATAAGCCGTGAGAGACTTATCCTCTTTCTTAGCACGGTAGCATGCCTTACAAACATCATAAATACGGGAGATATTCACTTTACCAGAATACAGAAAATCTAAGTAATCCATCAATTCCTTAACAAATTCACAGTGATTAATTAAACTAATTACCTCACTATGAATCGAGTTCCGAAGTTGCAAAAACAACCGAGCATCCTCCCTTAGCCAAGTTTGTCGTGTATCATCAGTGGGTGGATCTTTAGTAAGGTGATCATCCTTATCAATGCTACGCAAATAGACCCTAACAGTCTTACTCCACTCCAGGTAATTCGAACCATTAAGTTCGTGTTCCGTGATCTTAGTAATCACCGGAATCACATCAGAAATAACATTCTTATTGTCTGCCATTTGTTGAGACAAAGAAAACTAATCGAAACGCTAATTCAAAGTGCTTATAGCAGCAAAATAACCCAAAATCACAAATCAAGCAAATACCGAAATAGGATCTGAGAGCCAAACCTCAGAAGTCCTTTAATGGTATACTGGATCAGGCAACAGCACACAGTGGTGGAATGAGGGGGTTGAGGCGATGCCGGCGATGGTGATCGGGGTTGAAACTGCCGGTCGGCGGCCAAGGTCTCTCCTGAGCTGGGTAGTGAGAACAAATAGTCACCCTAGATTGATGACCTGCTCTGATACCATGTAGAAAGAGATGATTCTCTTTAATTTCAATTAATCTGTACATGGGTATATATATACAATTGATTCCTATAATTGTGTTCTACTAATTAGGAAGAAATCCTAAATAGGAATACAGAATATAGAATATAAATAATATAGTGATTGACTTTCCATAACAAAGACAAACAACAAAACAAAATAACCAAGAGAACCAGGAGACACCTCCCAAACTAGCAATGCTAGCCCCAGCTAATGGCTGCCAATCAACAGAAAATACCCATGCCTCTTCTTCTGTGATGGCTCTTATTTATACTGGAATTAAATCCTTCATTCTGTCAGTAGACCACATGTGTCTCAGCACCCGCAATTCCCTCTAACAGATGCTCTTTCTGGCCAACCAAATCTAGCTGCATAATTCTAGATGTTTCCATTCCACTCCCTTCAGTTCTTCCCCCCAACTTGCTCTTTCTTCCTTCTATTTCTTCTGTAATACTCTCTCAATGGTTTTGGTCCTTGAACCCCATTCCTGGGACTTTAGCTAAGCTTCCATCAATTAAGTTTAGGAATTTTATTCATTTGTAACACTAGGAAGTTTAGAATTTATTATTATTATTATTATTATTATTATTATTATTATTATTATTATTTGAGTTTGTTTAGAATTCTTAATTAGAATTATATTAGGGTTCTTAATCCTGATGTGATTAAGGTCTCAAAAACTCTATAAATAGTTCTAGATTTTATATTATTTAGTAGCTTTGGTTACTATGAATTTTCAATGTTCTCAACCTTTCATACTGGTACGTTTGCTGTTCTACAATTCACATGTCCTTGCTATTTTAATTCGCTGCTCTTAACTTTCCCTCAACAGGAGCTACTTCCACCTTTCTGTGAACATAATCATTCCTCATCTCATCCATACTTTTGTTTCTACACATCAGTGTTATCAAGACGAGAGGCGCTAGTCAAAAGATAGGGTACTCTGTCACCTTAGAGGCGAGGTGAGGGGCGAGGCGAGAGCTTTTTTAAAGTGAGTCGCCCTGCTGTAACATAGCCTAAAATTATATATATATATATATATATATATATATATATATATATATATATATATATATATGATCATTAAGAATAAACTAGTTAAAAGTATGATATTTCATATTAAAAGAGTGTGTGTGTGTGTATACACATACTTTTAACATAAAAATATCGTACTTTTAACTAGTTTAGTAAATAAAGAAGCATACTTTTAACTAATTTATTCTTGATGGTGGCTTTTTATATTGTCTTCAAGAAAAAATAAATAGCATTCTTAAGAAGAGGCAGAGTGTTGATAAACGAAAAAAATTGGGCAGCATAACGGCATGACGCCATGAATTCAAGTGGTGAAAGAAAAAAAAAAAAAAAAAAAAAAAAAAAAAAAACCCAAATGGATGGGAGAAGGAGAAGATAGAAGGATGAAAGCTAAAAATAAGTACCTGGATGCTTGGCAGTAATGGAGCTCACTCAAGAAGTAGAGATTTCATAGCTGGAATTGGAGTAAAAGAGCATAGTTTTGGAATTGGAGTAAAAGAGCATAGAACACTTACCTGAGAGAGTGAGATGTCATGGCTGGAGCTAGAACACAGGAAACCCTAAAGAAAAAAGCAAATATGAGCTTAAAATGAAAGAGGCAGCTCCTCTCTCGCCGTGGCACCTAGGCGAGAGAGGCACTCGCCTCTGTCAATCAAGGCGAGGAGAGGCAGCATCGCCTTGCCTGGCGCCTTTTTGCGCCTTTAACCACACTGCTACACGTCCATCTTAAATTGTCATTTATTTCATGCTGATCTGGATACTTGTTTCTTCACTGTCCAACATTTGCTAATGCATCATACATGAAGCTGGTCAAATATTGATCGACAAAACTTCACCCTCTACTTAACAGTATTTTGCGATTATTTGATACATTTTGCCACATCATCCATGCTGCAAAATCATCTATTTATATGATTTTCAAAGCATTGTACAATGAGATTTTGGTTTTTGATAGCAGGAATTCTTTGCTTAAAAATTACCTGGTGATTACTGTTTTCTGGAAATGTGTGAAAACCTCTTACTGTTTGTGGTGGTTATTATCATATTGGTTTTATCTAAATGAAGGACATGGAACTTTTAAAATTCTCCATCTTCTTAGGAATTAGAAGTGCGGAAACCTTAGGACAAATCAATCAAACATACAACCCCAAAGAGATTTATGTTCAGGAACTGAAAATGTGCAAAAAAAAAAGGGAAGAAGTACTAGGCATAAGTTCACAGAATCCAGGGGGGGAAAAATGATATATAAAGAAGAGAAGGATCTAAAGTGGTAGTGACTTTTAAGCATAGTTTTCTTTCTTTTTTTAGTCATAAATCCACTAAAACTTACGTTGATGTACAGATACTTTCATGTCTACACTGCATGCTGTGCTTAATCAGAATGCTTTCATAATCCAATGGACTCTCCAAGGATCTTACATTTTGTGTATTAACCAATTAATGGTTAAATTGGTTTGGTTGTAAAGGCTTTCAAGACCTTTTGTTAGTTGAAGAAGTTTGTGGATTTATTGGGGAACATTAGCCTCCTTAATATGATGCAGATGTTTTGGTGGCTACTTCTCATTGAATTGAATGTTTAATAGAGGGGAAAAAAATCTGTTTTTCTGAAAAATACTCGAGTAGCATTAGCCATATATACAAACTGAGTCAGTTATTCATATATCATAACAATGAAGTGTTGAGAGAAAAAGTAAACATGTTAGGATTTTGCCGTATCACATACCATGACTCATCGTTACAGTTTAAGGTAGAAAAGTGTTGATATTCTCCATAGTAAAGTTAAGGTGGCACTTATTTGTGGGATGCTGACCTACAATCTTTTTTCCCTGAATTCTTGGATCACACATGCATCTGCTGGTAAAGCGATAGTTGTGGAGGATATGATAAGTGTTACAAGGTTGAACTAGGCATTCTTCTTTGTTGATCAAATTCCACATGTGTATTCAAAGTTTTTCCTCTTGACAAACTTGTCATCTGACAGTTTTTTTGTGAATATGATATAAGTCAGTTACCAAGTATTATACGAATGGACTGTTACAAGAAGTGATTCAGAAATTAGGATTCTGGTCAAGCTACTGTTAAATCCATATCATATGTTGCAACTCACTTTTACAAGCTTGAGGTTGAAAAACAGTACATTGATATTTTCCAGAGTCAGCTTAAGGAGCCATTATTTGAGAGATGTTGCCTTTGAATCTTTTGTCCCTCATTCTTGGACCATACAGCCAGTGGTTTTGTTAGGAAAGTTGACTTCTAATTTTCCATTGATGGCCACATTGACCAGGCTATTAGGAAAATGACGTGCTACAAAGTTGAGTCTTTCTTGTTCATCAAGCAAACACTGCATGAGTGTTCAAAGTTGTTCCTCAGTGAACTTATCATCGATAGTTACATGAGAGTATGATCCATGTCAGTTACTTAAGCTTTAGATTAGTAGTCTTGTGGAAAGGATATTCAAGTAGAGGGTGCAAGTCCTTCAAAAGCTAGAATTTCCTTTCACAGAATTTCTTCTCGCATTCATTATAGTTGCTACTCTTCCAGTCCATATCATGATCTAGCGGCTGAGATCACAGTGATTATAATGCTGTTAACATCCCTATCAATGGTTTTTCCACTGCCCAATAAAACCAATGGTATATAATTATATTCTATGCTGTTATTTTACTCTGGCCTGTGCATACTTATAATAATAGTAGGACAGATTCTTTAAGGAGCACTATTTGTACTAATTCATTGGAATGTTTTTGGGACTTGCATCTTCACAGCAGAGACCACAGTGATTTAGAGTGGAGAATGTAAATAAATGTTAGAAGGATATTCTTGATGATATCTCGAATTAATCATGTCCATGCATAATTTAAAAGTAATATGAGCCTTCATATTCTTTGTTCCAGTTTGAAGCTGTCTATCGTTGGATTTTCAAAGTCTTTTTGCATTTGCATATATTCTGTGGACAACCATCTAGCCATATATGCTTATTGATTAATATGAAAAGCCGGGAAAAAAAATTGCTGGGGATTGGGGGGTTAGTAGTCCTGAATTTTCTCCAAGTTGCAATTTCTGCTAATGATCTATGCTAAAGTTTGTATGCTCATTGGTTATCTAATATTAGCAGGTCATGCAGAATCAAGAGGCAGTTGATTTGGTGAAACCCATCAAGGATCCACAAGCTGCTGCTAAGCGCTTAACGACCGAGGCATTGGCAAGAAAGAGTAAGGATGATATATCGTGCATTGTGATCCGTTTTGGTTGAGTCTGCTTACTGTCCATTTTCAATTAAGAGCTGGTTGGGTGTGTTTGAAGCTGGAAATAGGGGACTATATCTGGGTCTGAGGCTTTGATTTATGTAGTTTTTTTTGTTAGAAATGTTCATGCTAGAGCAAAGTTAAGATGGAAGTGATGAAGATTTTTTATTTGACCAAGGGAAGAGATACCCTCATTAATCCACGAGTGATGGGCGATCTCCTCACACGGGTGAGTCCATGTAGATTGCTGGGTTGGAGTGCAGTTAATGAGGTTAATTCTTTCACTGGACGAATGATAGGAATTTTAAATAAAAATGCTTCAGATTCTAAATCTGTGTATAGGTTGTGAACATAAATAAGATAATATGATTGATGCTTGTAATATATGTAGTGGTGGCTGCTATATATAGGACTCTGCTTGCTGCTTGGGTAATGCAATCTTGTTATTTCACTTATTTACTCTCTCATGATCCCTTGGGTTTTTATGCATGGGAAAAACTTATCTAGATCTGGTCAATCATGGAGTTAAAACACAAACATGTGGATCTTATGGATTTAAAACACAAACATGTGGATCCTACTTATTTTACATGTAAATTTCACTATACATGTTATGTCTTAGATCCATTATAAACTCAGCTTTTTCCCACTAATGGTTTGACTGTGCAATGAGGCCTACATGAACCCCAAAACGACCTTATCATCCGAGCTCTGGAAATGAGAAGCTACTATTGAAGGCCCGAGAGTTTGTGCATTCCATGCCTCTTGCAGCGCCAAACTCAAAACTCCCCCGTAATTATGTTAGGTAAGCAGATATTCAGTGCGCAAAAGCCACCTCTGGATGCTGTTCTCATCAGGTAACAAAATCATAATTTTCAAACCAATTAGAAAAATTGAAAAATTTTATTCAACCCAGAATTTGGCTTGATAAAATATTAGGTATGTTATAGACTTCTTAATTAGTTAATGAATAAATTTATGTACTAGGTAGGTAATTTCTAGCTTGAATCCATTAGCCATTTACTCATGATTAATGAGGGTTTAATTGATTCTATCAACAGGTTGAATATGATTTTGAAGTCACAGTTTTTTTTTTTTTTTTTTTTAATTAAATTTTAAACTTAAAGTCTGTGGACTCATTGGCATATTTCATCCATCCTAGCATTGCATATAAGGTATTTCCTTTTTTGGGGGTCATATATGATATAAGTAGTTTGGGATACGTGAGCCTTTATTGATGCCACAAAATTATTGCTATGAACCTCTAGAAGAGCAAAAATCAAATGATGCTCCATCAACATTCCAATGCTATCCTTTGTACACAGACACTAAAGTGATGGGCAGAATATAGCTTTGAGTACGATTACAAGCATTAATAATTTCATTTCAGAGGCTGAGGGTCCCAAAACCATCAGAAAACTTAATGGAAGCATTTATGAGATTTTCTTCTTGTGATACATTAGTGGATGCAGCTATAATTCAATAGTTTTTAAATTAAATATTTATGTTAAAATTTATATAATATTAATATATTTATTATTTAATTATATGTATACCTTTGTTAATTTAACAAGAATGTCAATTAGATATTTAATTTAAAACTATTAAATAAGAATGCCAATTAAATATTTAATTGAAAATTATTAAATTTATTTTTATATAAACTTAATATTATAACATTGTAAAGTGAGAATTAGATCACTTGAGAGTCAACTCTGATAGCATTTTTATTAAATTGAGAGTTTGAGTTACTGTTAAATCTTTTTGTTAATTTTCATCCATAATTTCTTAAATTTAAGTATTTTTTAATATCATCACTTAATTTTTTTTTTTAACTCTTTTAATTTTAATTTAAAAATATTAAAATTATTTTAATCAGATATTACAAATTTTCGCGTCAATATATTAACCAATCACATCTCACAAAAGAAATCATCTGGTTAAACCTTCATGATTAGTCTTGTACCCTAACCCTTCTTTATCATTTTACTTTTCTTTTTCCATCTTCTATGCCTCTCTTATTGGGGATGGGCTCACCCACTCTCGCCCACCTTCTTCTTTTTTTCCTCTTCTTATTCTGATGAGTTAAATCACAAACAAAATCCGAGAAAAAAAAAAACATTTTGAAAATGTCCACTTTCCCGGTTCTTGCCAAAATTCGCAGAAAAATCCCAGTCCAACCATGCACCACCATTTCTCAAATTGAAGTGGAAAGAATTTTAAGATATAAATTTAAGTTAAATGATACTACATAAAAACAAAAAAATTTAACGTTGTGAGACGCTCAATGAAAATTGACCCATTTTTATATAAAACAACGATCATTCTTTAAGAAATTAATAAACTTTAATTAAATAATATTACAATTATTTTAAGACAATTATAAATTTGAGTTTTAATTGAGTTCGATGAAACCATAATTATTGGTGTAATTCTTAGTTTCATTATTAAAATTTGACACAATGATGTTAAAAGTCATAAAGGCTAATGCGACCACTTAGAATTAGAGGTAAATAAACAGGCAATGCTCGAACTAGACAAAACCAAGAGAATTTTATGGGACTATTAATCAATCACTCAATCCTGTGTACTGAATCCAAAATATAAACAGTAATTGTATAGCAAAGCTTGGCTTAGTGCATATAAATATACATATAATAAGAATACAAATATATATGGATTTAATTAATAACCAGAAATGAAACTATATATTAATTATTGCTACGGATTAAAATTCTCAGAAAAATAAAATAAAATAAATATGATTTAACAAAAAACACTAAATAGGGAACCAGTCCTCATTGTTGCAGAGCAAAAGAATTAGACAGTGAAATCAGAAGCCGATGATGCCACAAAAGTGTTTAGTAGTATGGAATTGTTGGAGGAGGAGGAGATGCGTATGATACTCCTACGATTGGTGGGAGTGGAGTGTTATCAACTGGAGGTGGTGATGGTGGCGGTGGTGGTGGGGGTGAGGGATTTGAATACTCAGCATGTGGAGGAGGAGGAGGAGGAGGTGGGCTTTGTTGATGGAATGATGGTGGTGGACAATGCCATTGTTGTTGAGGAGGTGGGGGAAATGGTGAGTGGTGATAGCTTGGCGTAGATGATGGTGGTGGTGCTAATGGTGATGAGGGTGGAGATGGTGGTGGTGATCCTGGAATTATGCACCCAGTTGGCGGTAGAGGTGGTAGGGGATGGAATGGCTCTCGTGGAGGTGGTAAAGGTGGAGTCTTCACATACGTTGGAGGTGGAGGTGGAGATGGAGTTGCTGTTTTGGGAGGGTAATGCTCTACTGGCGATGGAACTGGAGCTGCGGAATGCTCATGAGTTGGAGGAGGAGAGTGTTTATATTCATTCTTTGGTGGTGGCGGCGGCGGCGTTGCATTGTGTTGATATGGGGGTGAATGGTACTCGACAGGTGGTGGCGGCGGCGGCGTTGCATTGTGTTGATATGGGGGTGAATGGTACTCGACAGGTGGTGGCGGTGGTGGTTCATTGTGTTGATATGGGGGCGAATGGTACTCGACAGGTGGTGGCGATGGTGGTGCATTGTATTGATAGGGAGGTGGGTGGTACTCGACAGGTGGTGGCGATGGTGATGCTTCATGTTGATAGGGAGGTGGATGGTACTCAACTGGTGGCGGTGGCGGTGGTGGTGGGGGTGGAGCTTGATGAGTACTTGGTGAAACCTTTTCTTTTGGCGGTGGTGGAGCGTAAGAATGGTAATGGCATGGTGGAGGTGGCAGTGGTGGTGGTACGTGATGATAAGTAGGTGATGAATGCTCCACTGGAGGGGGTGGTGGTGGGAGATGTGTTTTGGGTGAGACCCTTTCAGTGGGTGGAGGCGGCGAAGGTGGAGGGTGGAAAGACGACCTCGTTGGGGGTGGTGGAGGATGTGATCTGCTAGAAGACGAAGACTTGGAAGTGGGTGGTGGAGGAGAAGGTTTAACAAACGGCCTTCTAGTAGGAGCAGGTTTTGGTGCTGACGGCCTTCCAACTGGAGGTCTTTTCCTTGGTGAAGGTGAGCCTCCTCTACCAGCACCGCCTTCACCGCTACCAGAACTTCCACCACATTTGAACTTGCTACAATCCACTGGACGTGCAGCTTCTGAAGAACACTCTTTAGCAGATCTCTGATCCATCTTTCCAGGAATGCAATTCTTGGAACCATTAGTGACCACCCTGCTTCCAATAGCAGCACAACTTGGTGCTTCACCAGAGAAGTAGTTGAAAGAATAGGTAAAGTTCTGCAAATTAGGCAATTGGCAGACACTAGCAGGAATAGAACCAGTAAAACCATTGTGTGCAATATCAAGTTGCTCAACCTTCTTCAAGTTACCAATGGAAGAAGGCAGAGAGCCCTGAAGATGATTAAAACTCACATCAAAACTGTCACTTCCTTGAGCATACCTATCTGGGGAGGCAAGCAACCTGTGAGATTATCATTCAGAAGGATGATCTCATTAAGGGTTTTACCCATATTTCCAATGCTACCAGGAATGCAACCACCAAGATTGTTGTTTGCAAGAACAAGAACAGAAACAGGAGAGTTACCAAGATTCTGAGGAATACCAAACTGGAATCTATTGTCGTTTAAAAATACAGCATCAAGTGGTTGATCAAAGAGCTTGGAAGGGACAGAACCTTCAAAGTCATTGAATCTAAGATCCAAATATTTGAGAGAAGGTAAAGACAGAACAACCTTGGGAAATTTTCCCACAAAACGGTTGTTACTGATGTCAAGCTCATAGAGAAGCTTCAGTTTGCGGAAACTAGTAGGCACAACCCCACAAAATCTGTTGGAGTTGAGATGCAATAGAGCTAGATCTGTCAAGAGGCCAAGCTCTGGAGGGAGGTAGCCGGCAATATCACCATGGTTGAGGTCAATACCAGCAACCACCCTGAGTTTAGCATTGTTAGGAGAAGGAGCACAATATACACCCATGTAAGAGCACACATCAGGACCATTCCAGTTGGCTGTGAAGTTAAAAGGGTCAGAGAAAATGGCTTGTTTCCAAGCTTGCAAAGCAATGTAGGCTTGACGAAGCCTGGGATTTTCAAACTGGAAGCTTGGATCTACATCTACATCCAGAGATTCATCTTCATGGGTTCCAGAAGAGATCTGAAGAAGCAAAGCAAGGAAGAAAAGAATAAAGAAGAAACGAAGAGAAGACATTGATTGCTTTGGTGGAGGCAGAAATGGCAGCGATTCACACGAAGGGAAATGGAGATTGTCTACCATGTGCCATGAATGTGTCCATACCCATCTCCCCATGCATCCTTTTATAAAGCCACCTTTTTTAAGCCTTTGGGGGTGGATTTGTTTTCACTTTTCACTTCTAGGATGGCTTTAAAAAAAATTATAAAATTTTAAGTAAATTTTAATAATTAAATTACTATATGAAATTAAAAAATAATTTGTGCCGTCCATTCATTCTTGAGTTCTTGTATTAATACTTATGTTGCCACATCTATTATTTAACAATAAAAGAAAAATAAGAGGAGGAAAATAAAAATTATTTTACTTTTATTATTTTTTCTTTAATTTGAAAAAAAAAATAAAATAATTGAAAATAAAATAATTAAAGAGAAAAATTATACTTCAATTGACAAAATTATATATATACCCTTATTTTCTTATTTTAATTTTTAAAATAATTTAAAAAAATATTATTTTATTTTTTTTATCTTTTTCTAAATATAAAAAAAAAATAAATTTAATTTTCTTTCTACTTACAATTTTTTTTATTTAAAAAAATAAAAATAAAAAAATAAAAAATATTTTTTCTATTATTTTTCTTTCTTTCTCATTTCATATCCCAACCTAACATAAGAGTTATAATATCCCATTTTTTTAATATTATATTAAATTTTAATCTCCTAACTGCTCCAATATGGGGGGGAAATTGCTCTTGGTGATTGAGAATTACGGGTTTGAAAAAATAAAAATAAAAAGAAAGAAAGAAATAATGAGATGGAGGCACGTCTCATGTGACGTGTGAATATGAACAAGGATTTTATGAAGCAAAGTTATTGGTGCTATTGACTTTCCATTCTAATGCCATAGTGGACGTGACGCCCACTGTCTTCGTCACCAACTCTCCCCCATATCAAAATCCTTCCAAATTGCTATCACCTTAAATTCCCATTTCACTTTATTTCTAAAAAAAATTATTTTTTAACATATTATATCATAATTAATATTTAAATATTTAAATTTTAAAACAAATAAAAATATTTATAAACTTTAATTTTAGAGTACACTTTCATTTTATTTTTTAAAAATTTTATCATAAATGAAAAAAAAATTTTATATCATTTAAAACATAATATTATTTCTTCTCTTAGAATTTATCATTACTAATGGTTTATTTCTTTATTGACTATCATTTAATCCTTAAATTGATAAAATAAATGAATGGACGAAAATATATAACAAAATTACAATTTATCAGTATTTATTTTTTAAAATATTTTTAAAAATAAATATTTATAAATTTTAATTATGATATAATATAGAAATAAAAACAAATTTTCTTTTCTAAACATGAAATTTTCATTCCATAAAAATGGTGAAATACAGAATAACAACATGAAAAACTAAAATCAAAACGAAGTTTAATTTAAAAATTAGAAATTTAAATGATTTTTGTTTTCTTGAATTTTATATTTTAAAAATGATTTAGTATTATTAAATTCAATTTATTAGTAAAGTACCTAAATGATAAATGTAGCTTTAAAAGTTAATATTTGGATAATTATAGAGAAATATAGAGAAAAAAAATTGAATCATGTTAGAAAATTATAATAAATATTAGTGTTAAAATTTTTATTATTAAATCAAAACATTAATAGAATTAGAGCCGCCCACGGTTTTTGAGATTTTGAACTAAATTGAATAATCATATAGAACTATATCAAATCAAACGAGAACTGAAAAAAAAAAAAATCGTTACTATAAGAATCGAATTTATATTTAATGTTGTGGTTCTGTTTTGATTTTTTATTAAAAATAAAATCAAAATTATACTGAATTGAAATCCAATTAAAATTCTTTTTTTCATATGTCATGACATATATATATATATATATATATACATATATATGTCATGACTCTATCCCACGGACAGGATTGACACTAGGGTCTAGACCAGTATAAAGCTCCCGATGCCCATAGTAAGTCTCACTATTTCCAAATCCATAACTAGGGTCAAAAACTGAGGCGCAACATGTGAATAAAATAAAATAGAATGTTACAATTTATTTCCGAGTCAACTCAACTTGATAACCATTCAGAACCAAAATCGGGGGAGCCCAGCTCAACCTTGATACCATCATTTATAAATTATTTAATATCATAAAAATTTTTCACTTATTAAAAATAAAAAAACTCAAATTAACACTGTCTCTGACAAGATTCATGCTACAGCTAACACATGCGGAGTTCTATATTACAATTTTAGAAAATAATAATATAAATAAATAACTGCTAATAAACCTGCGAGGAATGAAGCATATTATTCTTAAAAGGAACTCCTCTTGTAGCCTGAAAAAATAGGGTGAACAGGAGTGAGCGTTCGACTCATAAAGTAAGATATTGATTTTAAGTACAATTTCTATAATTATTTAGCACTAATGCATTCCTAAGAATGAAATGCAACACATATCATCATATTCAGCTAAATTCAAATAATATTCGAATAAAAAATGATTTGGAGCACTCATACACCCATATATCACACCAGAAATGTATACATATGGGAGCTGATCCTCTATACAACTCTCTTAATCAAATACCTGCCAGCGAGATTAACTTGAGTTGGACTTTCGCTTAATAATCCAAATGTGGGGATCAACGAGATCAACTCAAAGTTGTACTCACCCTAACTTTCACAAAAAGGACCAAGTCCCAAGTGAGACTAGATCAAGTCGACTTGCCCGTCCTACTCATATCCATTACACTACACCACACGCATGTCGATATACGCACACAGCTCTAAATTACCCTAAGGTGATATCTACATCTATTTTTGCAAATAAGAAAATGCAACATAATGCACGCCTAGTATTTCACTGCATACATATATTTATATGTGATACATAAGCATGTATTGAATATATAATAATATTGAAATTATAAATAAAATTAATATCTACTCACTGATCACCGAAAACTACTGTGGCAGCTGGATGAAGAAGGATGGCTGACCCTAATTACCTAAATAGTTATATTATAAATTTTATTAGTACTAATTTAAAATAAAACTTTAAAAAGACTACTCCTTAATTTATGTTGAAATTCTGATAGAGTTTCTCTTGTACCTAAGACCTACCCATCCTATAAAATGGTTCAAATAACACTCTTAAAATCATACATCTCAATTTATATCTCATCAACATTATATGGCCCCTCCTGGGCCCTCCAAACTAGGTAATAATCACAAAATTGAAAAATTATATTTTGACCCCTAAAACTAACATTATGCAAAAATCACTCAAATAAGCTCTAAAAATTCTAAAATTTTGCCCAGTGGTCCTTAACAAGATTATAAGACAATTGCAAAAGGAATTATAATTTTCTACTCATCCATGAATATTTTATGAATTTTTATTTTAAACCCGATGCTAGCTAATTAAGAAAACTTAGGGTTCAGGTTTACCTACATCAATTCTGATGCTTGGAACATGTCCGAGGCATCTGAAAACACTAGGATCTATTATAATGTTGGCCATGTTTCTGGAAGATCTGCCGGACAGCTGGATTTGGCTGAAAACACGGTCCTAGGCATCGGTAAGCTATCATTGATCCGATCGTACCTAAATTAAGTCCAAAAATTGTCAATAATTATCAAAAAAATATTTTTAATTCTTGAAAATTGAAAGAGCCCAAAAACCTCACCAAGTGATTTAGACTGTCCGATGATCGCTTTTTTCAAACGGTGTCTGATCAGAGTGGGGCTAGTATCATCTCGAAGGTTTCGTCGCATTGAGTTCATCGGTGGTCTCAGATTTCTGATCCAACGGTCATATCGTCAGGAAATTAACTGGAAACCCGCTGCCATTACTTTCTCTCTCCACAATTCTCATCGGAAACCTCCATGGAACGAGACACCGCCCATCGAGATGAGAAGCCCGTGGTCCCAAGAGTCGAATGCCACCTTCCTTCCTTTGAACAGTCACTGGAGCTGGCCACAAATGGCTTTGAAAAGTGGAGCATCGTGTCACTCTCTCTCTCCTCCAAAGTGCGTCGAACCTTCATCGAATAGGGTGCTGCAGTTGCCATGAAGCTTGCCTGTCGCCTTTAGAGTCCGATGGTCCACCATCGGCGTTGCTGGTTTATCGACTGGAAGGGAAACCGGAGAGAGAAAGTGAGGGAGGGAGAGAGGTTAAAGAGAGAGAAAGAAAATGGGGGAGGGGGGTGTTCTGCAGAAATTTTGAAAATTTGTGTATAGAAAAAATTTTGATTATAATTTATTACTATCTTATTCAAGGAACTAAATTAGTATTTTCATAATAATACTATTTTACTTTATGAATGTCATTTTTACATGTATTGTTATTATTATTACAACTATTTTAAACTATTATTTGTAATATTGTCTTTATTAAAAATAAATTAAAGTTAATTTATTAAATTAAAATAAAGATAATTAAAATTCTTTAGAGTATATTTATTTTTAATACTACTAAAGTTTTATTAAATTTAAATATAATAAAAGAATTTTAGACCAAATAAAAAATGTCTAAAAAGTTCAGGGGCCAATAGTGTAATTAAAAGTTAAAAAAAAAACCCAAAAATTTGTCGTGCAGAACACCCCCCCCCCCCCCGCCCATTTTCTTTCTCTCTCTTCTACCTCTCTCCCTCCCTCACTTTCTGTCTCCCGTTTCCCATTGGGCGGCCAACCAGTCTTTGCGATGGTGGACCATCGACTCTGAGGCGACAAAGTAGCTTCACGGCGATTGCAAAGACTGTTTAGCAAAGGTTTAATGCATTTTGGAGGAGAGAGAGAGCGACGTAGTGCACCACTTTCCAAGGCTGTTTCTGGCCAGTTTTGGTGAGCGTTCGACAAAAGGAAGGTGGCGCTCGACTCTTGGGACAACAGGCTTCTCGTCTCGACCGGCGGTGTCTCATTTCATAGAGGTTTCTTGCGAGAATGAGAAGAGAGAAAGGGGAGAGAGAAAATGGTGGCAGCAGCTTTCTAGCCATTTTTCTGGCTATTCGACCGTTGGATCCATTATTCGAGACCACCGTTGGATCAGGGTAATGAAATCTTCAAGACGAGATCAAGCCCGCTCTGATAAGACACTATTTAAAAAAGGCGATAATCAAACGATCTATATCGCTTGGTGAGATTTTTAGACTTTTTCAATTCTTAAAAATCAAAAATAATATTATGATAATTATTGACAATTTTGGGCTTAATTTAGGTGCGATTGAAATGATGATAACACACCAGCCTCGGGATCGAGTTTTTGACCCGGTTTGGACGTCTGGCAGGCTGTCCTAGAAAGGGGTTGTGTTTACAATCTATCCTAGCATTTTTAGACATTTTGGATGCATTCCAAGTAACAGATTTAGCATAGGTAAACCCGAACTTTAAGTTTCTTTAATTTCATAGTGTTGGATTTAGATTAAAAATCTATAAAATATTCATGGGTAGTTAGAAAATTATAATTCCTTTTGTATTAGTTTTTTAATATTTCTAAGGATCGCGGGGCAAAAGTTTAGAATTTTTAGAGCTCGTTTGAGTGATTTTTGCAAAAAAGTTAGTTTTAGGGACTAAAATGTAATTTTTTAAGATTGTAAGTATTGACTATTTTGGATGGCCCAAGAGGGGACATATTATGTTGATGAGATGTGGTTGTGGAAATTTATGAATTAAAAGTGCTATTTAGGTATTTTTGCAGGTTAGGTAGGTTTTAGGTATAGGAGAAATTTTTCAGTATAAATTAGAGTATTTTTTGTCCCTTTAAAGTTTTGTTTTAAATTAGTACTAATAAAATTTATAATACAATTGGTTAGGTGATCAGGGTCAGTCATTCTTCTCCACTCAGCCACAGCAGTAACTCCTGGTCAATCAGTGAGTAGATATTGATTTTAATTATAATTTCAATATTATTATTTTATATTCAAAGCATGTCCATGCATCATATATAAATATATGTATTTAGCTATTATAGGTACACTTTGTGTTATTATTATTATTACTTAATATATGGATGTAGGGGTCACCTTAAGGTAATTTGGAGCTGTGTGCGTGTGTCGGTGTGCGTGTGGTGTATTGGTAATGGATATGGGTAGGACGGGCAAATTGGCTTGAGCTAGTCTCGCTTGGGGCCCAATCCTTTTTGTGATAAGTCAGGGTGAGTGCGACTTTGAGTTGATATCACTGACCCTCGCATTTGGATTATTAAGAGAAAGTCCAGCTCGAGTTGATCTCACTGGCAGGAGTTGGATTAAGAGAGCTATATAGGGGATCAGCTCCCATATTATATATATTGATGTGACACATGCGTGTGTGAGTGCTCCAAATTATTTTTTGTGCGAATGTTGTTTGAAATTGTCTGAATTGATGATCTGTGTTACATCTCATCCTTAGGGATGCATTAGTGCTAGATAGTTATATAAATTGTACTTAAAATCAATATCTTACTCTATGAGTCGAACGCTTACTCTGTTCACCCTAATTTTTTAAGGCTACAGGATGAGTTCTTTTTCAAGATAATCTGCTTTCTTCCTCGCATGTTTATTAGCTATTATTTACTTGTATTAATATTTCTCAAAATTGTAATCTAGAACTCCGCATATGTTAGTAATAGTAATAATCTTGTCAGGTGCCATGTAAATTTAAGTTTTGGAGTTTTCACTAAATGCAAAATTTTTATGATATTTAAATTGTTTGCAAATGGTGGTATCAAGGTTGAGTTGGGCTCTCCTAACTTTAGTATAGATGGTTATCAGGTTGGTTTGACCCGAATAAAAGTATAATATTTTATTTTAATTTTATTTGCATGTTGGGCCTCATATTTTCACACTGATTATGGATTTGGGGAACAGTAAGGCTTATTATGGGCCTTGGGAGCTTTATGTCAGCTCAGGTCTTAGTGCCGGTTCGGCCTGTGGGATCGAGCCGTGACAATCTGAGTTTTTTTTTTTTTTACTTTTAATTACACTATTGGTCCTTAAACTTTTTAGGTATTCTCGATTTAGTCCAAAATTCTTTTATTATATTTAAATTTAATAAAACTTAAGTAATATTAAAAATAAATATACTCTAAAGAAATTTAATTATTTTTATTTTAATTTAATAAATTAACTTTAATTTATTTTTAATAAAGACAATATTACAAATAACAATTTAAAATAATTGTAATAATAATACATATAAAAATAGCATTCATAAAATAAAATATCATTGTTATGAAAATACTAACTTAGTACCTTGAATAAGATAGTAATAAATTATAATTCAAATTTTAATATATATATATATATATATATATATTTGGGTGGTTACATTCTTCCCCCCTTAAGAAAAATTTGTTCCTGAATTTTTAAACAAATAGGGGATATTAAAAAGAAGGATATTAAAATACCTTATTCTTCAAACTCTTTGTATGTTATAGTTTACATTCTACTGCTCTCTAGCTCTGCTGTAGTGTCCTAGTTGTCATTATCATTTCGTGGAGAAACTTTTACCTCAAACCACTCCTCAATCTTTTTTTGACATCTTCAATACTCACTATACCTCCACTACGCTTGACTTGATATCTCATAACTTCAATCAGTTTTGGTGCTTACCTCTCCTTCATTGTGCCCTAACGTATCTCTTAGTGACTTCAGTTCCCATTCCTCTGTTTCAACAATCTCTGCTCCCCAAAGACATGACTTATGTTCCTTATCCTATAGTATCCTTGTCACACCCTACCCCTCAGTAAGATGTAACATGATCTCGTAGTACATCTAATGAATTACCGTACTTCGCCTACCGGTAACCCATTAAATATACTACAAGAGATTTTAAAACAATTTTCTTACTTTTCGAAGGTGGCAAGCACTTTTGATAGGAATTAAAAACTTTTACTTGAAGTTTAAAGACTAGTTAAAATTTTTGTACATTTTTATTTTTACGCAAATTTTGAAAAATTTTCAACAGAATGCCATCTATTTTTGGGAAAAACAATTCTTCAAAACCTAAAAAGAAACACACTTCCAATATTTTCTTAATCACAACTTCAATAGAAATCAATTTCATCTCAATCCCATACAATATGCTCAACTTAAAATCAACCGCAATTGGAACATCTCATTTCCGAAAATGAAATAATTTATCATTCATAAAATACAAAAAAAATTATTTACATTAATTAAAAAACTTAGAAATAAATTTAAATATTACAATAATTTACATTTTAATTACATACCCAAAATAATATTACAAGAGTTTTTATACAACTGCTCAAACAATTTACACTCATATATTTATATGCATAATCAAAATCTAATAGACAAGGGTATAACTAAATACCCGTACAAAAACCTTAGTATAGTCCCAACAATCGGCAGCTCACTCTGCTGCCTTTTTTCTTGTTCTATTTGTGACAGTAAAGAAAGCTATCGCTGAGTATAAAAATACTCAGTGGTGCACAATAAAATATAAAATGCACATATAAAATATTTGTTATTAATTCACAGTTTAAATATTTCACAATCACATTTATCACAAATCACAATTTGAATATTTCACAATTTTCAAAGCTTAATTTAATACAATTTGATCAAACAATTTAATAAACACAGTGTTGCAAATTACTAACACAACTTAGGCCATGACACAAAATTTTAAAACATGCCGTGTATACATCACGACAAGGCAAACTCACTCCACTAATCGAAATCAATGAGGAGGTGGCTAGCTAGCTAATGAGTACTCATCCAAACTCACCCCTCAGATTGGGAAGCCAGAGAGGGAGGAATATAGTCAAACTCACCCCATAAATGGAGGAGGAAGATAGTGATATTGCCATGCCAAGTGTGAATAAAAAATAATTTAAATCAAGTTAGTCAAATATTTTACGCAAAACACAAATCAATTTCCATTTCAAATTTCCATTCATAAAATGCCAACACAGCATTTCTCGAAACCCATAATTAATACAATTAATTCACAATACATAGCTAAATAAGTTTGCAATTAGAAAATGATAAATTAAGTTTATTGTGCACAAACCTCTTTTGTCGACTCAACTTACTCAAACTTTCGTTTCTCCTTCGAAGATCCATTTCCAACTGAAATACATAAATTTAAAGTGCTTCAGCAATCCATTCAATTCTTTTCTAATAACTAATTCCAATAATTTTACTTTTGCAGTCTTATCTTACCCAATACGGTTCTTAAATTCGATCCTTTATATTTTTGTGTGCAGTGGCACTATTTATAGCACTATTTAAGTCAAAATGTTGACTTTTCTATACTTAATAGGTTTATTAATTCTAATTGTACTCATATACCATATTTTGGGTGTCAATTTTGTTGGCATTGATTGCCAATTCAATTTCTAAGTCTTCTAAGAGAAATTACAATTTTTCAGTTTCTATCCCCTGTCTTCTACTGTTCCATTGGTCTGGTTACTGTGAGAATTTGGTTAAGTTCCTTCACCAAAGTTGTTCCTTATTGTCTTAACTTTATTTTCCTTTTTGAATCACTCTATTTGGAGTTTTTTAACCCAAGTTATGCCTGTTTGAATGGGTCTAGCCATATTTGGTGTTACCCAGAATTCTGGATATTTTCTGGATTTTAGCAGTTTTTATAGGTTGACTACAGATGAGTTTTTGGATAGGTTATGGTCAAAATTTGGGTTTGTTTTCTTCATGAAAGTTGTAGGGCTATGTCTCAGCTTTCTATCGGTGTAAAATTCAGGTCATTTGGACCTTCCTAGACCAAGTTATGGTCATTTACGTAACTACTGTTTATTTGGTCATTTTTGTACAGGTCAATTTGCCCAATTCCGGATTTAGCCTAGTAGCCTAGTAGAAACTCTCAGGTGCTTGTCCAGTAGTCTTTTCAGTATTCTCTTTCTCTTGTGTACCCTTCTTCACTGCCCCTTCTAATTCTATCCTTTCCAGTTCCAGGGCCTGTGAGATCAACTCAGCAAAATTCTGATGTCGGAAACCCACAACTTGCATTCTCAGATTCGGCCTTAACCTGGACTCAAACCTCTTACATCTATCTCTGGGGGTGGAGACTAAGCTTCCAACGTGGTGGCTCAGTCGAGAGAAGTCTCTCTCATATTCTGCTATAGTTCTGTCCCCTTGTTTCAAACTCAGGAATTCTTGTAACTTCATATCCACATATGCATCGGGAACCCATACGTGAAACTCCTCAAAAGTCGACCAAGTAAGGGTGGAGGTTCTACCGGTGTGGGGATGGTCTTCCACCATTCATATGCATCCCCTTGGAGAAGAGATACTGAATATTCAAATTTTAATTCTTCAGTACACTGCAGCTTCCTGAAAATCTGTTCCAATCTTTCCAACCACTGTTCTGCCTCCAGTGGATCCACAGTGCCTTTAAACTCGATGGCCCCAAATTTCATCAATTTTTCATATTGCCGAGTTGAGGGCTGTGGTTGTGCTACAGGTACTTGCATCTGAGCTTAGGGTGGCACATTTTCCACCATTTCTTTGGAAAAATCTGACCATCTGCTGTACAACCGAAGCGAGGCTGCGGTCTTTGGAGTAGGAGCTGGAGTGGCTGACCCACTCGTGTTCTGGAGTGCTAGGGCTTCCCCTTGAACCTCAGCCTCAATAGATTGTTCTACGGAATGATCTCCTTCTTCCATTCTGTTTTCCCAAATTTTCTACTTCCTCAGATTAAACACAAGGAGGTTGACCTCCGTTAATGCATATTCATGATGTAAATATGTCATATATATCAATTAAAGACACTTGAGCAGTTGTACTTATCAAAGAAATATTCATACTCATAGTCAAAATTTATTGAAAAACCAGGCTCTGATACCACTAAAACATGTCACACCTTATCCCTCTATAAGGCATAACATGATCCCATAGAATACCTAATGAACTACCGAATTTCACCTACCGATAATTCATTAAGTACACTACAAGGGATTTTAAAACTATTTTCTTGCATTTTGGAAGTGGTGAGCATTTTGGTAGGAATTAAAATCATTTATTCAAAGCTTATAAACTAGTAAAAATTTTTGTCCATTTTAATTTTCCTGCAAATTTTATAAAAATTTTGACAGAGTTCTGTTTGTATTTGGAGAAAATCGTTCTTCAAAAACCTGTAAAAAGCACTTCCAATAAATTTTTCCTAACTCTCAACCTCCAAATATTCTCAAGTCAATACATCTCAAAATTCTCGAAACAAACTATTTCATATCATTCCATCAATATTGTATGCACAATTTAAATTTACAGATATACAATCCAAAAATAATATTATTACAATTTATTATACAACTGCTCACTTTACATTGATACATACAACATCACAATATTTACATCAAAAGAACTACAAGGGTATAAAACAATACCCGTACAAAAATATCAATGGAATCTTTAATATTGATAGCAGCTCACTCTGCTGCTTTCTCCTTGCCCTTATCTGCGATAGCAAAACAAGCTATCGCTGAGTATGAAAATACTCAGTGGTGCACGATAAAAATTTTAAATACAATACATAAATCATTCATTGTCAAAACACAATTTAAATGCTACACAATTACATTTCACAATTATCAAAGCTCATTATAGAAAAATTTTGGGTCAAATAATTTAATAAACATAGTGTTGCCAATTCATACACAACTTAAGTCATGACACAAAATTTTCGATCAATGCCGTGTTGTACACCACGACAAAGCAATCTACAACCCCACTAATCGAAATCAATGAGGAAGGTGGCTAGCTATGCTATAATTTCAGATAAGATATTTTATGAATTCATTCTCCTTGATATAGCTACATCTATTGTCCATAGCTTTCCAAACTTTAGCCTCAAATTTACCCATTAGCAACAATTTCATCTACTAAAACTCAACCATAAATAATACTTCCTTTGGCTTATAGTTCAGAAGGGTTGCAAGCCCTGGTAACTAACTCGATTTAACTCCTGTCACTACTCTAATCGTCCTTTTATACTTAACATTAGGTACACACTTACCATCTTTTTTTTCATTAGGAGATTGTGTATGAACTGGTACCTACCAAACTCTCAAATAACTGGGTCATCTTGACTCCGTCTCCACTCCTTATATAACCATTTAGAACCAAAAGCATGAGTTAAACTTGAAGAGAAAAATAATATGCTCTTATAAAAGCATGAGTTAAACTTGAAGAGAAAAAGAATATGCTCTTACAGTATGCTACACATAATTCCACATAATAATGTGTGACCCATGTTTCTTGGTCTTTTTCTTCAACTTTTATCATCTCTTTACGAAATTATGCTCTACCTATAAGGTATCAACTGCATCAACCCTCTATTGTACCACCATCCTTCCTGACATAACATTTTATAATTTATTAAGCTTGCTTATACCCATTCTATATTTCATTCCTATCATCATTTGTATTGTGCCTCTAACTTTTGTTGTATTCTAAAAGATATCTCTCATGAATAGATTCTTTCAGCACTAACTTCACCCTTACTTATAATCATTATTTCTATCCTTGCACCTTCTAGTGATTTATAACCACCTATATCTATCACTTCCCATTCTACCCCTACTGTTGTTTTGTTATTATTGCCTTACTGTAAAGTGACTCTGTTGATCACACTTAAGACATTCACCTGACATTCATAACAAACCTTTAATTACCCTTTTCTTATCTCCATATTCTAACCTAATGCCTATGTGTCATTTCCTACCCTTCTATTCTCTCATCATACCTATACGATCCATTACATTGATCTTAATCAACCTACTGTTTACTAGCATCGTCCCTCAGTCTGATAAGATAGTTCAGGACACCACTGAATACTATCTAATTACAACTTGCTCAGGTTGCATTCCTTGCTCGACTCTTCTCATACTATTAACAGATTAAAGGAATCTTGTCCCATTGCTACCTACTCAATCTTGGGAATAGGAATAGACAGAGTTTGATCCATGTCCTGTAACTCTGAACTCCATGTTTTGGCTCCTGACACTGCCTGAACTATGACCTATTCTAAGTCTTACACTGCTAGATTATATATCTTGACAGCTATCCTCACTTATGTAATCTCGTTTTAGGCTTTCTAATATTACCTTTCAGTTCATTCTATTTACTTTGTTTATGATGGCATTTTATGTACTTTATACCTGACTTTGATCTTCCTAATCTTGTCCTACTCTTGGCTATTCAGTTTACTCTTTAATTCATCTCTTTTATCTTACCCAAAATAGAACCTTGATTACTTAATCCCTTAGCTCCATTCTTCTTCTTAACCCGATAGCTATGCTAGATAGCTGTACCTTTCAGTGTCTCTGTTAGGTCATCTTCACCTTTGTACTGCTCAGAGTTGGTCTTTTGACCACTCTGATTAGCACTTCCACTGCCATTCGAATTTCTATCTTGTTACATCTGAAACTAACTATCCAAATTTTCATTTCTATATTTTCTTTTATTTACTAATATTCTATGACTTATTTTTGCTGACTTGTAGTCATTGTCCTTTCCTCTACTTAACTACGAACTAACCTCTACTACCTCAAGGAGGGAATCTACAGAATTTCTTTTTTCCTTTGCTGCTCAAAAGCTCTGCATCCATCATGATCTGATCCCTTATGATCTTTACAATGAAAATCGTACTCTCCCTAAGGGGGGTACTTGAGCTAACAATTTCCTATCACATTACAGTCCCATTTAGTACTTATTCCACATATCATTATGTTAGTGGTACTCTTCTGTCTCTCCTGAGAAGACATTTCCATACTTTGTAATATAATTGACTACAATAGAGGTACTACCTCTACCTCATTACCACGACAATATAAGGCTATCTGCTCCTTTTTTTTTGTAAACTTTCCTAGAATGCCATTTTGTAGGCTACAAATATTATTCATAACCTCCAGTTTCTTTTAGGGAGTAGAGCCGCACTTATGCTCCATTGTCACACAAAGGAAGTGCTATCTTCATTAAACTTTAGGCAGTACGTCTGTCACACCTTACCCCCCTATAAGGCATAACATGATCTGGTAGTATACCTAATGAATTACCAAACTTCGCCCACCGACAACTCATTAAATATACTACAAGAAATTTTGAAATAATTCAAATTCAGTTGGGAGTTTTAAGTGACCATAAAATAATGGTTAAAGTGTCCTTTTTAAAATTTGGTTAGATGTCATAATTTTTTTTTCCGCATTTTAAAAACTTTACAAAATTTTTGGCAGAATAACGGCTATAAATATAAGAAAACAGTTCTTCAATTCACCTGAAAAAGCAATTTACAATAATATCCCAGTCCAACCTTAACATTTCACAAATCATTTCCCATTTCATTTTAAGCAATCAACACATATATACAAAAGTAAAATTTCAAAATTTGCAAACTCAAATATTACACAAGACTTTTTGTACAACTACTAAATATTCATGATCATATACATATATGTACTGTAAATACATCAAAAAGGAAAAGACAATGGGTATTTCTAATATACTCGAAAATGAGACCACAAAAAGGCTTCAATCTATAGCTCACTCAGCCGTCTAAGCAGACTTCTCCTTACTCCTACCTGCGACAGCATAACAAGCTATCACTGAGTATTATACTCAGTGGTGCACAACCATAATTTAATACTTGAAATAAACACAATTTGCTAAAAATATAAATAAGTTTTTTCAACATTCAACTAACATTCATATTTTCAAAAATATTTTATCAAATAATTTCAAACATTGGTTTTGCCACAATTCACACAACTTAGGTCACGACATAAAATTTTCAATCAATGCTGTGTTGTGCACCACGACAAAGCAATCTACAACCTCACTAACCAAAATTAATGAGGGAGGTGACTAGCTAGCCATATGAGTACTCATCCAAATTCAACCTCAATTGGCAATTCAGAGAGGGAGGAACATAATCAAACTCAACTCCATAGATGGAGGAGGAACACAATAAAATTTGTCATGCCAAGTGTGGTTTCAAAACCAATTCAAACCATTTCATTCAAATAATTTCATTTCAAATCACTAGTCATATGTCATTCAAAATTTTCACTTATGGAGTAGGCAACACACTACTTCTTAAATAACTTTCTCAAGGCCATAATAATCAAAATTCTTTAACACACTTATTCAAACAAATTTCCAAATGGCAAACAAAGAGTTAAAATTTGTTGTGCACAAACCTCTTTTACTTATCTTGACTTAATCCAATCTTTCTCTTTCCTTGGAAGGCTCCTTTTCAACTGAAACACATAATTAAAGTGTCTTAATACTCATCCAAAATATTCCTAATAACTAATCCAACAATTGCCTTATACATACTTAAGTTACTTATGAAGTTTTATAAGGTTTGAGTTCTGGACAGTTTTACCTCTTAAATTTTGAACTCAATTTTGACCTAGTTTTAGTTATAATCTAGTGAGGTGTTCTTCATAAAATTTGTTCCTCCATGTCTTAGTTTCATTTTCCAATTTGAATCATTCCATTTGGAGTTTTGTAGCTCTAGTTATAGTTAATTAATCAAGTACTAGTCTAGTGACCAATACTATTCCAGAATCTAGTAGATTCTAGAACCTCACTTTGCCCAATCAATTGGTCTAGTTACAATCTTACTTTGGCCTAATGTTCTCCATATGAGTTGTTCCCCTATGTGTCCTAGTCACACAGGTTCAAAATCATAATTTTTCAAATTATGTATGGTGAGTTATGGCAATTTAACTGACCTGGACTCATAAACCTTGTGCATCAGGATTTCAGGTTCAGGTCAGTATTTTGCATCTCACATTTGAGGTCTTTATCCTCATAATTTGGGTAAGATTACTAAATCAAGGTTGTAGCCCTATTTCTTAAGTTCCCAGAACAACTTGGTTCATCCCAATTGAAGTTTTCTAGTGGAAGATATGGTATAAATACTGTTCTGGGGTCAAATGGCTATTTAGCTCATTTTCAGAATTTGAATTGCTAATTTGTCCTAGCAAATTGTCCAAGTTCCATTGGGTTTTGTGTCACACCTTACCCCTCCGTAAGGCATAACATGCTTCTATAGTACACTTAATGAATTACCGTACTTCGCCTACCGGTAACCCATTAAATATACTATAAGGGATTTTAAAACAATTTTCGATCATTTTTATGGTGGTAAAATGTTGAATATTTACTAAAAAGCCTTTATTTGAAATTTTGGTCATGGATTAAATCCTTGATTAAAATCTGGTGTTACGAATTTTTTTCAAAATTTCGGCAGAGTGCCGGCTGTATTTTGAGAAAACAGTTCTTCAAAACCTGAAAAAAAAAACACTCCTATTATTTTTACTCAACCACAACTCCAATACAAATCATTTTCATCTCCCAATTCAACACAATCAACTCAATTCAATGTTCAAGCCATACTTTTCATAAGGAAAACCATACATGGATTTCAAAACTCAGGAAGAAATTTGAATATCATACTCATTAGGGTAATAAAATTAATATTATAATAATATACAGGTAAATAAAATCTCAAATTAATATTACAATAATTTACATTTTAATTACATACCCAAAATAATATTACAAAAGTTCTTGTGCAACTGCTCAAATAAATTACATATATATAATTACATGCATACATCAAAATCTAACATACAAAGGTATACCTATAATATACCCGAAGCTAATCCCAATGAGTCTTCAAGGAATCTTACTCAGCTGCTCTATAGTCCTTTCACCTGAGACAGCATACAAAGCTATCGCTGAGTGGTGAACTAAGTGGTACACAACTATAATTTAAAGTATATATATATATATATATATATATATATATATATATATATATATATATATATACAGTGACAATTCAGAACAAAAATTAGAAATGTTGATTTCTTCAAAAATCATAAAATCAAGTCAATATTCTCAATGGTACAAATCAAATAATTGAGTGATCTTAGTCAATAATTAAAATTTTCCAATCGTAATTGGTCATTTGAAACAATTCCATCAACTATGAAAATAGCTATTACAAAACAAATAGTCTCTTTCAAATCAATTTTACTCAAATAACAGTTTAAAATCACCATTTCTCACTTTCCAAAACCATTCTTTATCTCACTAACTATGTCGGACTAATCCGTAAGGGCCATCTTCAAAGTGATTCTAACTCCCTATGGTCGGGGAGGTCAAATCATGATTCTAACTCCCTATGGTGGGGGAGATCGAATCATCGTGCACATTACAACACCACAACAATGTAACTTCTGAAAGGGCCATGAGAAACTTAGATCTAACCTCTAATAAGAGGAGAATCTAAGCATGTGCACGTACCATGGTAATCAAAACAAAGCTAACTCTAGTGTCTCCTCAATAAATGAGGGATAGGTAATAACCTAGTCAAGCATCTATAGTGAGATATAAAACACATCATGAATCTCTTTATCCTTTTTGTGAGCATAAATCACAATACAATTCAATTCAAAGTCAATTCCAATATCCAATAATTTTTTTATGCCCATCAAATTCAAAACATATTTAACCCATTTCCCATGTTAAGTATAAACCATTTTTCAAATTAAATTTTCCATGTAAACCATGTAAACGTATTTCAATCAAAATTTTTTCGAAGCCAGTTTCATTCAATTCATAACAAAATAAAATCATAATTAATTTCATTTTCCGAAAACTAAACTCATTCATACCATAACAAATTTCAATAATCATTGAAATAAATTCAATAATTGGTAAACATAATACATAAAGAAACTAAAATCATTTAATCAAATAAAATATGCAAAACATGAACAATTTAAAGCTAGTTGTGCACAAACCTCTTTTGTTGACTCAATTTACTTTTCCTTTGAAAATCCCTTTCCTACTGAAACACATAAATTTAAAGTGCTTCAGTATCCATTCAATCCATTTCTAATAACTAATTCCAATAATTTTACTTTTGCAGTCTTATCCTACCCAATACGGTTCTTAAATTCGATTCTTTACATTTTTGTGTATAATGGCACTATTTAAGTCAAAAAGTTAACTTTTTCATATTTAAGGGGTATGTTAATTCTAATGACACCCACATACCACATTTTGAGTGTCAAATTTATTGGCATTGATTGCCAATTAAATTTCTAAACTACCTAAGTAAAATCCCAAAAATTCAGTTTTGGGTCACAAGATTCTACTGTTCCATTGGTTTGTCTACAGTGGCATTTTGGCTAAATGTCCTTTATCAAAGTTGTTCCTTAATGTCTTAGCTTTAATTCTCTTTTTGAATCACTCCATTTGGAGTTTTGTAGCCCAAGTTATGCCTATTTTTCTAAAGGCTGGCTGGATTGGTCTAAACCCAGAATTCTGGGCAATTTCTTGGTTCTGGCAATTTTGGTGTGCCGATTGTAGCTCACTTTTTGGATGGGTTATGATTAGAATTTGGGTTTGTGTTCTTCATTAAAGTTGTAGTGCTATTTCTCAGCTTTCCATCAGTATAAAAATTCAGGTCATTTGGACCTTCCTACACCAAGTTATGGCCATACTGTTCATTTGGTCATTTTTGTACAGTGACAGTGTGCCAATTTCGAGTTTGACCTAATTGTTCACTAACTTAGCGTCACTTTCAGGGCAGGATTTCTACACAAAAATTGTGGCATTATGTGTCTACTTTTATCTCCAATTGGCTTCACACCAATTGGAGTGGTAGAATTATAGTTTTGGTCCTTGAAGTGGACCAAGGTCTGGCTGTCCAGATTTGGACCCCTACCAATCCAAATTTGACTTCACTTCTCAACATTCAAACACACCCTAATTGGTCCCAATTGACCATTTTGAGTTCTAATTAGGTCAATTTAGTTCAATTTCAAAAATCTCTAATTTTCCCCCAATTTTCCCTAATTCAAGAACCCTAATTTTCTAATTTGCTCAATTCATGCAATTAAAATGTCCTATTAACATTTACATGCTCAATTAGGCTTACATACCCATTTAATTCCAAAAATTTTTTCATCAAATTCAACATCTCCCTATGCTGGCCGAATTTCCCTAAGTGTCTAACATGCTTGATTTTGTTTAATTTTTCTTCAAATTCTACTTATTCACACTTTAATTGCATCGAATAATGTAAGGAGAAGATTAAAATTAACTTACCTCACTTGATGACTTTGTAACTTCCACTTTCTTCTCCAATTTCTCCACTTCCTTCTTCTACACTTCTTACAAAGGCTCAATTTCAAATTTTCTTTAAGGGAAGTAAGGGATTTAGGGTTGAAATTTGGGTTTAGAAAGCTTACATATTAGCTTCCATGGTGGAAATGGAGAGAGAGACAAGAGAGAGAGAGGGCTACGGCTTATGTTGGAGAAGAAGATCACTTTTTGGTTTTTAATTTCTTTTGTCATTATTAATATTATCCCCACAATTACATAAATAAAAACTAAATTGATTAATTATGTCATGCTTAGGTCATTAGGGTGATGTCATTATTCCTATTTTAATTTCTTTTTTTTTCCTTTTGTTTTTCCAGAATTCTTCTATTTAATTATATATTTTACAATTTTAATTTCTCACATTTTATTGGACAGTTAGGTCATAAGTCAACTCTAGGGGTGAATTGACCAATTTGCCCCTCGCCGGTCTGATCCGGTTTACCGATCATACTGTGTTTCTTCCCAGAACCCTGGCCTAATTATTTGATCTGGTTCTCCACCTTTTTCTGTGATTTTCACCTTTCCCCTAACTTCGCAACAATTCTTAGACCTACGGTGTCACAATGCCCCATATAAAAATAAAGTTATAACTGACCTCACAGTCACTTTCCGGTACGGCCACCCATCGCTGCGACCCTAGGCTTATTTAACCTTTTATGTTCTATTTTTCTGATCTGTATTTAACTGTAATGCCCTCACTTTAGATAGTCTGTACGTTCTACTATTCTGATGACCAATGTCTGTCCGGACAGCTAGAATGTCCGGAATTGTATTTAAACTAGAGTGAGGAGTCATAAATAGACCAAATAATGGTAAGAAAAATTAAGAAAAAATTTTAGAAATGAAATACAACAAAGTTAAATGAACCGGTGCCCCGGTGATGGGTTACTATAATGGAAAGTTGATGTCTTCACAGCTAGTAGCCCTAAACGGGAGGAAAACCCAGTGAAATAATTTCTGGGATGTCAGAGAAGAGTTACGGTGCCCTAGGTAGCATTAGAATGTTAAGAAAAGGTTAGGAGAATTTTTAAGATCAGTATAGACAGTTTTTGCTCCTTAAGCCAAACGGAGGGCATTTTATTCATTTCATCTTCAGAGATAATTTTTGACCAACTTGTCCAATTGAGTAAATAAATTATATGATATAAAATATAAATAAATATTGCTAACAATTTAATTGAAAATGAGTAGAAAAGAAAAGAAACGAAAATGAATTAAAATTGGAATTATGACATCATTATGATGTCATTAAGAAGGCCTCCACCAATCAAAACATAACAACCATATTTAAATCAAATAAAAAGAGATAAATGAGATAAAAATTAAAAAGTAAATCTGCCTTCTTCATTCCCAAACCAGCCAAACCAAATAGAGAGAGAGAGAGAGAGAGAGAGAGAGAGAGAGAGTGAAAACCTCCATTGAAAGCCATCCCAAGCTTGATTTCCACCATTTTTCCACCATAAAATCCCTTCTTCTCTTCACCAAAAATTGTCCACTCATCTTGGGAAGGTGTTTGGGAGCCAAGAAAACTAAAGAAAGTGAAGGAAAATTGAAGATTGGGTGAGGAAAAATTTTGCTCACAAGGTTAGTGCACTATCCAAGTCTTTTCTCTTCTATAAGTGTTGTAAGTATGCTAAATTAAGTTGAAATCTTACGGAATTGAAAGAATATGAGGAGGAATTGAAAGATCAATTTTTGGCAGCCATGAGAGGGTTAGGATTTTGAAGGTTTAGTTGCAATTAAACTTGTAGATTAATGTTAATTGATGTGTATATTGAGTTAGATGATGTTGTATATGTGTTGCATGAGATTTACAAAAGTTATAAGTTAGGGTTTAGTATGGAAATTGGGAATGTGATGATATGTTAATAAATTAATGTTGTTGAGATCAATTATGGACTATTTGAAGTGCATGGAATGTGATTTGAGATTGGTAGTAGTGTGGAATGGTGGTATTGGGAGTGTTGTGTTTATGCAGGATTTTCTGGACCTTGAGTCCAGTGTGGTTTTTAGACCATAAGTAAAGTTGTGTTACTCCAATTGGTGTGAGACCAATTGGAGATGAAACCTAAGACCATTTGCCACAATTTTGATGAAGAGACCCTACCAAGAAAACCAACTTAGAGTGACCTAAAAATTGGCCAAATTCGGGTAACAAATTTTGGACCTGATAAAAGTGACCAAATAAACTATGTTTGTTCATTTGACCATAACTTAGTGTAGAAATATCCAATTGACCTGAAATTTATATAAATAGAAAGCTTAGACAATTTAGAACAACTTTCATGAAGAACAGAAACTCAAATTCTGATCCTAACCAATTCAAATTGTTAGTCCAAGTTAGGACACCAAATCTGGCAGAACCAAATTTGCCCAGAATTCTGGGTACAGGACAATCCGGCCAGTTATGGTAACATGGCCATAACTTAAGTTACAAAACTCCAAATGGAGTGATTCAAAAAGGTGAATTGAATTAGAAACAATAAGGAATAACTTTGATTAAGAATATTTAGCCAAATTCTCACTGTAGAATTGCCTAATGGAACAGTGGACTCTAGCACCGAAAACTAAAATTTTTGATTTATTTCATATTGGTTTGAAGTATTGATTGGCAATCAATGCTAACACTTTTGTGAACCAAAATGTGATAATCTCATGTGGTTAGAACTCATGTAACTATTATGAATTAAAAAGTCAATTTTTGAAGAGAAATGGTCAGGTGAATAGTAACCCCAATGATATAGGAAATGGTATACTAAATTAGAAAAACTAATAGGATGGTTAATATAGATAATGTGATTAATGAATTTAAATTCTTGAAGTTGAGTGACTCTAGGATTTAAGGAAAATTTAGTTAAATTTGAAATCCATGAAATGTTCATGGATTACTTGGAATATGAATGATAATTTATATAACATAGCATAATGAATAAATGAATATATGAATGAGACATTAGTTCTCATTATTGGAGAAAGGATAAGGAAAAAAATGCTTTGAGTATAATTACACATGAAAATAATTGTTATAAATTGTGATCAATATGAATGACATAATAAATGAATAAAAGGATAAATGCATAATTTAGGTAGAATTGTATTTTAGACATTTACACTTCTGCTAGGAATAAAAATTGAAATGTTATGAATTATAATTGGAACATATAATGAAATAATGATACTTATGAACCCTTAAAGATACTAATGTGCCCATGTATTGCCTAGACATGTGTGTTAGATTAGATAGATTGGCATGACAATAGGGTATTATTTTAGCAGTACTGTGTAAGGCTTTATGCCCGAACTCATGGCTTCTATGCCCGATTACTTGTTATCATGGCTTTTAGCCATACTGATATGTTATCATGGCTTTTTAGCCATATTGACTGCATACGTGGTTGACATACTAAGCTTGCACGTCCCATGGTATGACGGCCTGAGGCACCACGGTGTTCAGTGCCAATGACCCGCTTATCCAGTTTAGTCAGCCTATCATAGGTTACTTGGGCAGTGAAATTTGTTAAGAATAATGTGAATTAAATAAATGAATAAGAAAGAAACTAGAATTAGTTTTAAAATTTTATTTACTATGCACTGATTCAAAATACCTAGAAATAAATTAGTGAAATGATAATAAGATTTGCAAAAGAAGTGGAACGTAAATAAATATTACAAATGCGTCTCTCATAATAAATTAAGACTAAATTTAATATTGTTAAATAACTGAATGTTGTATATATTATAACTGTGAATTTAGGAATTAAGCACTTCTGAAGAGGAATAAATTAGAACAAAAGATAGTTGATATTATAAGTATTATATTAAATTAGATTAAATTCTAGAGTATCCAAATTATGATCCATTCTTTCTTTATTTGTATATATTATTTTCTTTGTTATATTATTGCACCACTAAGCAGAAATGCTTAGCGTGATGGATTTGTTTCCTTCGCGCAGGTATTGAAGGCAGAACCCAGTGGATATTAGACAAGGATTTTGAAGTCCAGATCTACAGAAGTGTCAGAAGTGTTCAAGATTGTCACCTCTTCAGTAATGCATGTAAATAGGGCTCACATTAGTCATTTTGTGTATTATTATTATTTCATATGTTGTAATGCAATCGAGGAAATTGTATTTAATATGTATGGGATGTAAATTAATAGATTAGCTCTTTCATCTGAAATTAATTTGTATATTATGCAATTAATGAAACTTGAGAATTTCTATATATAAATTGTGCATGAATGGAAATGCATGGAAATGAATATGAAATTGAAATACATGGATGATATTTGAAATATGAGATGATTATGAGAATAATGGATGAGATTTGTATTGTAAAATATTAATGAAAATTTCAAGCAGGTGAATAATGAAATACACTAACTGGATATAAAATAGGGAAAACTCCGCTAGTTTCTCCTTAGAAAGATAATTGATATTAAAATATAATGAGAACAAATTATTAAAAGAATAAAGTAAGATAAGATAGGGTGCTCCGGCACCGAGTATGACATGCTTTGCTCAGCTACATTGCAGACGGGTAAGGGGTGTTACATTAACCTTCTGGTAATCACTATTAATTTTTGTTCAAGGCTTTTCTAGGTGACTTAAATATGATTCTAATCCTCTTAATTTTCCAAACCGACACCGGTCACTGGAACAGTGATTTGCACAGGACCATGCATGTAGGGGCGTTACATTTTGGGTTTTGGTCGAAACACCAAAATTGTAATTCTAGGTCTTATAGAAATTTTGGCTTTGGTTTCACTTCATTTTCAATTTTGTGAACCAAGTTATGGCATTTTTGCCAAAACTAGTCGGATGGCCATTTGTCTAGGATTTCAGGTCAGTTTTGGTTCTAGTCAGAATTGTTGACCTAAATTGTTCTAGCAAATTGATTGGGTTAGAGTCAGAATTTAAGCTCATTATCTTCATGAAAAATATGCTCCTATTCTAAACTTTCCAATAATTCAAGAATCAGGTCATTCTGACCTCCCTAGAGTGAGTTATGGCCATTTAAACATTTACTATTTATATGGTCATTTTTCTAGGTCCAGCATGTGGTCACCTGGATTCAAGCAATTTTTAAGTCATATTAGGTTCAGTTTTGGGGCAGGGTCTCTCCATGAAAAATGTGGTTTTAGGTCTTAAGTTTGACCTCCAATTGGCTTCACACCAATTGGAGCCATACAATTCAACTTATAACCACCTAAGTGGACAAGACTTAGGTTGTCTATAATCCAGCACTAAAATAACACTACTATTCCATTAGTTTCTTTCACCAATTCAACTTCAATTCTCATCAAATTCATATTAAATGACCATAATTTATCTTCAAACATGTCAATTGCTCTTTCTAACACAAAAAACCTAATTCTCAAAACCCTAATTTCCCATCTTCCATAACTCATGCAATTCATGTAAATTTCACTTCACTAATCACCCATACAACTTTATTTAGGTTCAATTTCATGTTCAATTCAATTAAGTATCATCAAATCCTAATATACCCTAGGCTGGCCAGATTTTCCCTTCCCCCATACATATATGTTTTTTTTTTTTTTTTTTCAATTCTTAACTCAATTCTTCAAAATTAAACCTAATTTCAAGAAAGAAAGTGAAACGGAAGCTAGATGGTGCACTTACCTCTTGTGGAGTTCTTCCAATCTTCCAACCTTCAAGCTTTTCCTTTTTTCTTTGCTACTAATCTTCTATTATAGGGTGAATTAGAGGATTTTTTTTTTTTCTGATTTGGGATATTAATTGGAGGAGAAAGAAGTGATTTGGAGCTTGGGAATTTTAGAAATGGAGCTATAAAGAGAGAGATGGTGGCCTGTTATCTTGAGGAAGAAGACCAATTTTTTTCTTTTTAATTTTTAGCCATTTTGTCTCCTTCTTATAATATTTATCCTTAAGATTTTGTAAATTAAAATTATAAATTTAATTAGGTCATGCTTACCTCATGCTTATGTCATAGATCCAATAAAAATTAGAATTTCCTTTTCTTTTTCTTTTCTTCCTTACACTTCTTTATGTTTTTAATTCTTTTTCATAATTTTAATTTTCTACATTTTAATGGACAATTAGGTCAAAGTCACCTCTAGGAGTGATCAAAATGCCCCTCTTTGGTTAAAATTTATTTTCTCATAGTGTCTGAGAACTCATTAAATGCTGACTCAATTATTTGGACTTGTTTTTTTTTTTCTTTTGTGTGGTTTTCACATTTTTATTAGATTCGCAATTATTCCTTAACCTGGGGTGTCATAGGGTCCCATACGAATTTAGGATAGTAACTGAGCTCGCAGTTGCTTCCTGGGTCGATTACCCATTGCCGGAATCTCGGCTCATTTAACCGATTAGGCTTTGTTTTTCTTATTTTCATTTCACCTTCATGTCATTTCTATTAATTTTTATTTATGACTTTTCTAGATGACTTAATTATGGTTCTAAATATCCTAATTGTCTGGACAGACACTAGTCACCGAAACAGTAGAATGTATAGACTACTTAGTATGGGGGTGTTACAACGTTTACCGTAATGCCAACACTACCAACGATCTCATACTAAAGACTACATGATCCCACTAAGTAGGTGTCATCATTATACTACAACCATACTAAAAACCTCTAGTTTCGTGCCACTTATGCTATAACTTGTCGACACCATATTTTGGCCGATCCCCAGAATCAATAAATTTCAAAACTGATCCCCAGCACTAAATCTCCTGAATAGTCAATTACATTCCCGATCTCTCTTGTCAGACGAAACTGAACCAGCACTAGATCTTCATTTTTAAAGTTTAGGAATAATCAAGTTAAGGTTCCAATCCGGTTTAATGGCGATCCCGATCTTAAGTGCTCAAGCCAAATTTCCAATTTTAATCAAGTCCCGTTTAGCGTTGGTTCCCTGCCGATCTCATGCTTATTGTGTTTTCCGACCTCTTACACTTAGATTAATAATCACCTTTAGTTATTTTAATATGCTTAGACAATCAAGTGCATAAGTAATTTAGAGATTTTCTGATCACATCCATTCACTGAACAAAAAGGGAATTTCATTTCATATTAAAGTTTGTACAAGTCATTCGGCTGGAGGATCACCCCCAGCCTGATCTACATTTTGCTCGTTTCCTCTCTCACCCTCAGCCTCCTCCTCGCTTTCCTCACCCTCGTCCTGGGGAGCCAGATCTACCATCCAAGAGAAGTCCTCCTCGGGATACCGCTTCTTGAGCTCGGCCAGGAGATCCCTGTGAGCATTCACATAAGCGCCGGCCTCCCTTGTCACTATCTCTTCTTCTTTCGCTTTGAGCTCCTCAGTGAGGTGAGCAACTTCATCGGCCCGGAGCGCCTGAATTTCTTCAAGGACACGAGTTCGCTCGGCCAGAACATGAGCTTGCTCGGCTAGCTTATCTTCGTAGAACTTCATCCGCCCCTCAATTTCAGATATGTAGTTCTGAGCGGATGAGAGTTGGGATCGGAGGGAAGCTACTTCATGACCCATCTTCTCGACCTCCTTACCCAGGCGGTGAGCCTTCTCCCGGACTATGTGCTGATTCACCAAGCACTCCACGTTCAGGCTCATGGATCGGGTCAGGATATCATCAAGGTTGTCCGGAGACAGCCTGTCCCGATCCTCCCGAAGGCAAATAGAAGCACCCAGGACTTTAGCCAAACCCGGATTCTCCCGAACAGTTCGGTTCTTCTCCAAGGAATGGATCAGCACTTGAGCACCACGGGAGAGGGTCCTTGTGGTAGGTTGAGAAGGACCCCCTTCCGCACCCGAAGCGACTGAAGGAGGTGGAGGCGCTCTTCTTGGCGGGGAGGAGATCGGATCACTTCCACCTCGGGGATCGGATGCCCTGAAGGTTGAGATGGGCCCCCTTGCATTTCCCCGGGCTCATGGCTGGGTGTCTGCAGGGCTTCAGCTCGCTTCATCTCCCGTACCTTCCGGGAGATTTCTCTCTTTCGCTTTCGGCTCTCCTTGGAGGCTTCGCCGCTTGCCATACCTGCACAAAAAAGAGGTCAGTGAGATCGCTAAGGTCCAAAGATCTGAGATATAGGAAAATACCGATGCCGAGGTCAGAGAGCTGAAGCCCGCGATCTTCGCCAGTGATCAATTCCATCGTCCAGTGATGCAGTTCGGCAGTCACTACATCCAAACAAGAAAACTTCTCTCTGCCCGCCTGATCCTTTAGCTCCATCACCATCAGGCCTTCTTCTCTATTTAAGGTGATGCGCTTCGGAAGTACGGGGCCCTGGTGCAGCCAGCTGCGGGGGAAGCCCTCAAAGCTGTTCGAAATTTTGCTCCTCAGGATAAAAAAGCAGTTCTTCCAATTCTTTAGGGAGGAAGGCAGGTCAGTAAAAAGTCCACAATGGGGTTTTGCCTGGAAGAACCAATACTCATCGTCCTTTCGACGAGTCAGCCTATGCAGTTCGGCGAATACCTTAGCTGTAGGACAGAGTCCCTTAGCTCGGCAAAGGCCTCGGAAGGCTACTAGGATCCGCCACGAGTTCGGGTGAACTTGGGCGATGCACACTTGATGATATTTTAAAACTTCCTTGAAGAAGTCGTCCAAAGGGAACCGCAGATCGGCCTTTAATTGTTCTTCGTAGACCACGATCATATCGTTCTCCTCGAAGAAGTGATCGGCACGAAGATCGCCGTGACACTTAATCAACTCGTAGGAATCAAGCCAAATGTTATACTCTTGGCTGAACGACTGCAGATCAGTTTCTTGAAGGACTGATGGCAACTCGTCCATGGGAAGATTCTCCCTCCCTGAAGAAGGTACATGCCTTGATGGTGCTGCTTACCCTCGAGCTGGAATAGAAACCCTAGAAGGTTCAGGTCGCACACTTTGCCCGGCAATCTCTACCTCATCAGACGACCATGAGAACTGAACGGAAGGGGGGCTTGCCGCTCTCTGACCCTCGGCGCTGCTCATTTTCAAAAGAAATAGGGAATTTAAACTAAAAGAAAGATCAAAACCCTTACCGGAGTCTGATCGGTGTCGGAAGAATTTGAGAAAATGAGAGAATTTTGAAGTTATTCTCGAGAGATTGAAAATGACATAAGGGAGCAACTGGCTAACCCCTCCCCTATTTATACCCGTCCGAGCATTTAATGCTCACGGTGTCCCAAGCAGTGCATCGGTTAACGAGATCCGCCGGTCTTTTCTGACACGTCTCACGAATATTCCGGAGATTCCATAAAGAGATCGGTTAACTATAGAGCTGCAGATTAAGGTATTTTGAATTACGGATCGGATAAGGTCATTAAAATTAAGAGTCGGATCGAGTAAATACTTCTGAGATCGGAGAATAATCAACAAAATAATAATAAAGTGATAACTGACAAAATAAAATTTTATTTCCAAAAGGTCGGATTACATCATTTGGGCGATCTCTAGAGATCGGATTACATTAAAGGTCTGATTACATCATGTGGGCGATCTCTAGAGATCGGATTACATTAAAGGTCTGATTACATCATAAGGGCGATCTTTAGAGATCGGTGGAACATCCTATCTAAAAGGCTTATGTCAAAGCCTAGTCTCGTAGCTGAGTCAAAAGATGTGTTTGACCAGGAGACTGGCTGGGGGGACTATGACTCTCATGAGAATGAGAGAGATCGTCATCAAAGTTACCGCTCGAAACCGAGCCGCTGTCGGAACACCCAGTGTGGAGAGGAGCCAGATGAACGCCAAAGAGCAGTCACCGGTGTTGAGGGGAATATTAGCAGTCTTCTCGCCCGAAATCAGTTCGCCGATTATATCGGACGAACGATTTGAGATCGGTACGATTGAGGTCCTCGATCCAGATCGGTTAATTAGTCCGGTTCTCTCACTGTCATTAGATAGGGTTATCATGATTCTCCGATCATCGGGATCGTAAATTTTCAGACAAGGGACAAAGAGGATAATCGGGAAAAGATCAAAAGTGGCCACCATGGCCGGAATTATTGCCGGAGCAGTTAGAACAAGAAAAGTGAGAAAGAAAGAGGAAAAATCAAATGAGGAAGGGTTTCCTGCTGAAGGTATATATATAGGGGATGGTCTGAGCATTTATTACTAAGCAGAAAACGAAGCGGACACATTGGAAATTGAGGGAATAAATGCTTTGACTGGACCGAACCTGATAAAGAAAAGACCAGAGTAGGAGAGGTCGGAAGAAGGGAGGCCAGTATGAAAGACCGGAAAAGGAGCGTGTCAGGAGAGATCAGAAGAGAGGAGCCCGGTATGAGAGATCGGAAAAGGATCACGTTGAAAAGACCGGAAAGGAGGGGAGGTCGGAAGACAAAGAGAATAAGACAGCTTCTGCTGATTATCGTCATAATCAGGGCCGAGGTAGTTAAAGCGTCGCAGACGAAATCTCCACCGCACGCCCCAGAATCGCCCGCATTACTGACATGTGCCAGAGTACGTCATGACAGCGCTGTACATCCTAATCTCCACCGTTGATCTTACTTGTAAGGACGAGCTCGGAGCCCTCGGATCGAAGAAGAAGACGACAAGATCAGCGCCTTTCACTCCTAGCCCTCGGATCGCTCTTGACAAGAAAATTTTGGGCCGTCAGATTAGAAGAGAGAAAAGGACAAATACTCCAGAAGGGATCTCAGTCGTCCGTTCTGATTCTCTTTAATTCCCGAGCCTTAGATCATGTCCTTCAAAATCTTAACCCTCCATCTCCCTCAAAACAGATCCTAACCCTCCAGGGGGAGCACCCGGTTCCTATAAATACCTGCATGAAAAACTGTTCAAAGGGGGACGAATAGTGAATATAGCGGAAGGACTCTGAAACTTAATTCAGCTCGTTACTCTGCTATTTTTGAGCTTTCATAAGAAAAACTTTTGAAACCAATTTTTTGAAGTATTTTCTTGCAAAGGATTTCTGAATACTGAAACTCTCCATTTTCAGTTCGATCATTATCCTGTGACACTCTCACTTTATGTCTTTGTTATCTTTATTCCCACTTCCGTTGTCCAAGCTCAACTTCATTCATACTTGGTTATAATTTTGATCGGACTGCATTTTAACAAGGTATTCTTCATTTCAAGGCGAACCTTAGTCTTCAGGTTACCAGCCCGCGGCCCCCATTACGTTCTGTGATCCCGTAGTTAGTTTAATAAGTCTGACTCCCTACAGGTGAGTGCTCATATTGCCGTTTTATTAAGTGCTCGTTCTTACTTTACGTATTTCCTTTGTTCTTTTTATATATGTAATTTTCTCCAAGTTTATATTGCGCTAAAGAACACAAAGAAGGTTATTCTCGAGTTTACTTCCTTGTTGACTAGTCCATTCTTTTTGTTAATCTTTGTTATTTCTGAATGTAAATCTTCTAGTCCCGAGTAGCGTATAAGTGATTGGATAAAATGTAGATAACTGTATCTTAAGGGTCTCTTTAAAATAATGAACGGTCTGAATAATAAGTCAGGAAAATAGCAAGGCCGAATCACTAGAATAACACAAAAGACAATTGAGTAAGACGTCACAAGGCAGAGTAAAACCGAACCTTAAGATAAACAAATGAGATAGATCGGGTATCAAAAGGTACTGGTAAGGCGACCACATAGGAAGGTCGGAAAATTCAGTTTGGTATCCCCTGACTAGTCACAAGGTACCAATGAGTTAAAAGAAGCCTTATTCCGAGCCCCGGCATCTTTGAATGCCAGAACCCTTAGTTTTAGGCTTCCGTGACGGGTAGCTGTAATCAAATTTCGAGGGATCAGAAAAGTCCTTATCCAACCCCTATTAAAATAAAAGAGATCGGAGGAGAGTTCTTATCCGATTCTCAATCTAAAATCTTAATAAATATTTAAAGGAGATCGGAGAAGAGTTCTTATCCGGTTCTCACTTAAAAATTTTAACAAATATTTAAAAAGAGATCGGAGGAGAGTTCTTATCTGGTTCTCACTTAAAATTTTAACAAATATTTAAAAAGAGATCGGAGGAGAGTTCTTATCCGGTTCTCACTTAAAAATTTTAATAAATATTTAAAAAGAGATCGGAGGAGAGTTCTTATTCGGTTATCATTTAAAAATTTTAACAAATATTTAAAAGAGATCGGAGGAGAGTTCTTATCCGATTCTCACTTAAAAATTTTAATAAATATTTAAAAAGAGATCGGAGGAGAGTTCTTATCCGATTCTCAAGCCTAAAAATTTTAATAAATATTTTAAGGAGATCGGAGGAGAGTTCTTATCCGATTCCCAAATTAAATTTTAACAAATACGTAAGATGATCCCCCCTAAAATAAAACAAATACGCAATAGCAACTCACTAAGGTTGTCTCATTTACTTATGTATCTGGGTAATCCGGATTAGTGAAAAATCAAATATTCCTTTTTTTCAAAAGGATTAACATTTCCATTCAAACCCTCCTAACTATAAAGAGCGTGAAGTTAAATCTGCTTACCCTCGTTGAGGGACGAGGTGGGGTGCCTAACACCTTCCCCGCCCGTTTACGGACCCCGAACCTAGAATCTCTGTTTTTGAAGTGGTTTCATTTTAATTTACTTTCACAAATGGTTTTCTTTAATTTCTCTCAAAATTAAAGTGGCGACTCCTCACTTTTCCCACTTCGGTGAGTGTTCGTCCAGGCGACCGCAAAACACCTTGCGACATAACACTACGTTCAAGTTAAGATAACTGAGTTGCTGACTCTAGTTATCACCCAACTGCGACCTTTGATATTCTATCTCAAAGGTCTTAAACCCTAACCAAGAGTTTTTCTAACTCTTCTGCAAATATAAAATTCTGTTTTGGCATATTTATACCAAACCAGAGGTTATTTGCAAACACTCTCATCATGGAACACTACAGGGAAACACGCAGCTCTACATAATAATCACATGTCGATTGTCACACCTTACCCCTCTGTAAGGCATAACATGATCCCGTAGAATACCTAATGAACTATTGAACTTCACCTACCGATAACTCATTAAGTACCCTACAAGGGATTTTAAAACCATTTTCTTACTTTTTGGAAGTGGTGAGCATTTGGTAGAAATTAAAAACATTTAATTGAAGTTTGAAAACTAGTTAAGATTTTTGTCCATATTTATTTTTCCGCAAATTTTATAAAAATTTCGGCATAGTGCCATTTATATTTGGAGAAAACAATTCTTCAAAGGCCTGTAAAAATACTTCTAATAAATATTTCCACAACTCTCAACCCAAATCAACTCAAGTCAATACAATTTAATTCAATTCCACAACTCAACCAAAAATTTGTCATCTCAAAATACTTCACAAATTCATTCACATTGCATATAGTACTTAATTTATAAATACAGATCTTAATTTACAAAAAGAAAATCTAAAATAACATTATTATAATTTACTGTACAGCTGCTCAACTTTAAATTAATACAGATGACATTAAACTATTTACATCAAAATAAATTACAAGGGTATAACTAAATACCCGTACAAAAGCCTCCGTGTAGTACCAAAAATCAGTAGCTCACTCTACTGCTCTTTCCTTGTCTCTATCTGCGACAGTAAAGAAAGTTATCGCTGAGTATAAAAATACTCAGTGGTGCATAATAAATATAAAATACAAAATATAAAACATTTGTCATTAATTCATAGTTCAAATATTTCACAATTTTTTTTTAAATCACATTTATAACAAATCACAATTTAAACATTTCACAAATTTCAAAACTTAATATAACACAAATTTGATCAAACAATTTAATAATCATAGTGTTGCCAATCAATAACACAACTTAGGCCATGACACAAAATTTCCAAACATGTCGTGTTGTACACCACGACAAGGCAAACTCACCCCACTAATTGAAATCAATGAGGGAGGTGGCTAGCTAGATAATGAGTACTCATCCAAACTCATCCCTCAGACTGGGAAGCCAGAGAGGGAGGAAAGTAATCAAATATCAAACTCACCCCACAAGTGGAGGAGGAACATATTAATATTGCCATGCCAAGAGTGAATCAAAAACAATTTAAATCAAGTTATTCAAACATTTCATACAATTCACAAATCATATTTCATTCCAAACTTTTCATTTACAAAGTAGGCAACACACTATTTTTCAAATAAAATTTTCAAAGCCATAACTAAATTCAAATTCATATTGTTCAAATATTTCATACAAATCAATAAATAATTTTCATTCCAATTTTTCATTGTAAAATAGGCAACACAACATTCTCGAAATTCATAATAAATAAAACACATTCACAATGTATAAGAAATCAATTTCCATTATGAAAACTATAATTTAAAAATTTTTGTGCACAAACCTGACGTGAGTTGCCTCTAAGCCTTGACTCAGTCTCTTAGACTTTTCGGGTCTTTTTCAGCTAAAACACAAAATTTATAGTGTCTCAGTAACTTTGCGTCACAACAATTCCAATAATTAATTCCTATAGCTTAAACTTCATCCTTGAATATTTTCATGTTGAGGTTACTATTCATGGTACTATTCAAGTCAAAATATTAACTTTCTTATACTTAAAAGGTATGGCAACTCCAATTATACCCACATACCATATTTTGGTTACCTAACTTGTTGGTTTTGGTTGTTCTCTCAAAACTTAGGTCTTTTAGGCAAAATTGTAAATTTTCAATTTTGGTGACCTATTTTGCACTGTTTCATTGGTCATGTTGCTGTTAGAATTTGGCCAAGTTTTCTTCATAGAAATTGTTTCTTATTGTCTTAACTTTATTCTTCTTTTTGAATCACTCCATTTGGAGTTTTGTAGCTCAAGTTATAGCCATTTGAACATGGCTGGCCGGATTGGCCTAACTCAGATTTTCTGGGCACCAAAACTGGTTCTGGCAGTTTTAGGTCACCAAATTTGGGTGGCTAAATGACTTGGTTAAGGGCATAATTTAGGTTTGTGTTCTTCATGAAAGTTGTAGATCTATATCTCAGCTTTCTACTGGTAAAATTTCAGGTTATTTGGACCTCCCTAGCCCAAGATATGGCCAATTGAGGTCATTTTTGTACAGGTTAGAACACTCATTTTCGGATTTGGTCAATTTGTTCACTATGCTATAGTCACTTTTTGGGCATGATTCCTAAATGAAAAATGTGCCATTTTGTATCTAGTTTCATTCCCAATTGGTCTCACATCAATTGAGTGGGTAAATTTTCAGTTTTAGCCCCTGAAAGGGACCTTAATCCTACTGCCTGCAGAATGCCCATAACCAATCCAAATTTAAACTCAATTCCAACACTTCCTACACACCACAATTAGTCACATATGACCATTTTTCAGCTCAAACACACTATTTGACCAATTCTCCAAGTTTTATCTCCCAAACCCTAGGTGCTAAAACCCTAATTCACTTGATTTGTTACATTTAATTAGTTCCAAACATACAAACACCATTTCTCAACTCAGTCAAGCTTTCTAACATATTTAATTCAATCAAACAGATGCAAATCACTCCTTTACATAGGCTGGCTGAATTTTACACGTAGTCCCCCAACAATTATTTTCTTTTCCATTTTTCATAATTTCTAAGTTTATTCAACTATAAATACAATAATTCAACTAGAAATTCAAGGTTGAGCTTACTAACCTTCTCTTTGAAATTCAACCACCCAATTCCTTCACTTTTCTTTCAAACTTTCTTGATCAATCTTCCTTTTTAGTTCCCCAAATAAGGTTTAATTATGGTAGGTAAATTTTCTATGGTGGGATTTCAGTATTGATCAAGCTCAAAATGAGCTCTAATGGAGTTTTTGTGAGAGAGAGAGGGAAGGGAGAAGGTCACGGCTTAAAGAGGAAAAAGAAGAATGAAAATGTGTTTTTCAATTTTTTTATTTTATCCTTTTTCTTTGACTTTGTCAAATTTTAATTAAATATAATTTATTTGTGATGTCATAGCTTATGTCATTTTGATGATGTCACTAATACAATTTCTTTCCCTTTTTCTTTTTCTTTTTCTTTTATTTTTCTTTAGTTCTTTAATTTAATTCTTGATCCTGAAATTTTCTTTTCTCCGATTTTATTTAATAGTTAGGTCATGAGTCAGCTCCAGGGGTCAATTGACCAAATTGCCCCTCGCCGGTTCGACCCGATTTGCAAATAATTCAATATTTTTTCTGGATCCATGACCCAATTATTTGACCTGCTTAACAATTCTTTTTCATGATTTTCTCTTTTCCACTGTGTTTGCAATAGTCCTGAGGACCATAGCGTCACATTTTACGGTTCAAAATTTGAGTTTAAATCGACCTCGCAGTCCTTCCCGAGAAGGTCACCCATCGCTGTGACTCTCGGCTCATTTAACTTCTTGTGTTCTGTTTTTCTTATTTATACTTAACTAATTGACAATTACTAATTATTTATATTCAGGGCTTATCTAGTTGTCTTAGACGTGGTTCTAATCCTCTTAATTGTCCGGACCGACACTGGTCTCCAGAATAGTATAATTTACCAAGCTATGCAAATAGGGGTGTTACATCGATACTATAATCTGTAGCTTACAACATAAATATCGAGAACATTGCATAGTTACTATAGTACATTCCAATAGACTAGTTTTCTCAATCTCTTATCTCTCTCAGATTTACTAATACTATAATTTTCTCTGATTGGGCTATACACTGACGACTATCAGCAGTGATATCCTCACTCCCATCTAGGGCAGCTATACTACCAAAAGTCACCTTTATGTATTCATGCCTTACACTAGATAGGCATGCCACTTAAACCCATATTGACTGAAACATAGTATTTCTTAGAGTATGTATCCCCATGGTAGACCTCAATACGCCTGCTAACTCTAGTTCACATCACTATATACTCTGTGAAAACTACGATACTAAACTGAAGCACTCTTAATTACCTAAGGAATAATGCATAATCTAGAAATAAGAAATTACAGAAGAAGACGAAATAGGATCCTATACTCCACATGTGACTCTGATAAAACTCCTTTTACATTCCCAAATACACTCTTCTCCAAGAATCTAGAGCCTAAGCTCTAATACTAACTTTATCATGACTCGATCCCACGAGCCGGACTGGTACTAGAACTTGAGTCAACATAAAGCCTCCAAGGCCCATAGTAAATGTCACTATTCCCAAATCCATAACCAGGGCCAAAAACTGAGCCCAACATGTGAATAAAATAAAATAGAATGTTACAATTTATTTTCAGGTCAACCCAACCTGATAACCATCAAGAACCAAAACCAGGGGAGCCCAGCTCAACCCTGATACCCGCATTTACAAATTATTTAATGTCATAAAAATTTTTCACTTATTAAAAACCAAAAAATCAAAGTAACACTGTCTTTAACAAGATTCATGCTATAGTTAACACATGCAGAGTTCTAGATTATAATTTTAGAAAATAATAATACAAATAAATAACTTTTAATAAACCTGCAAGGAAGGAAGTAGGTTATTTTGAAAAAGAACTCCTCCTGAAGCCTAGAAAAATAGGATGAATAAGAGTAAGCGTTCGACTCATAGAGTAAGATATTGATTTTAAGTACAATTTCTATAACTATCTAGCACTAATGCATCCCTAAGGATGAAATACAATACAGATCATCATATTCAGCTAAATTCAAATAATATTCGCAGAAAGAATAATTTGAAGTACTCACATACCCATATATCACATCAGATATGTATACATATGGCGCTGATCTCCTATACAGCTCTCTTAATCTAATGCCTACCAGCGAGAAAACTCGAGCTGGACTTTTGCTTAATAATCCAAATGCGAGGGTTAGCGAGATCAATTTAAAGCAGTACTCACCCTAACTTTCACAAAAAGGACCGGGCCCTAAGAGAGACTAGCTCAATTTGATTTGCCCATCCTACTCATATCCATTACACCACACCACATGCACGCCGACACACGCACACAGCTCCATATTACCCTAAGGCAACATCCACATCCATTTTTACAAATAAGAAAATGCAACATAATGCATGCCTAGTATTTAGCTACATACATTTATTTATATATGATGTATGAGCATGTCTTGAATATATAATAATATTAAAATTGTAAATAAAATCAATATCTACTCACTGATCATCAGAAACTACAGTGGCAGCTGGGTAAAGAAGGATGACTACCCCTGGTCACCTAAATAATTATATTATAAATTTTATTGGTACTAATTCAAAACAAAACTTTAAAGAGATAAAAGACGCCCTAATTTATGCCGAAAATCCGGCAGAGTTCTCCCTGTACCTAGGACCTACCCATCCTGCAAAATGGTTCAAATAATACTTCTAAAATCACACATCTCAATCCATATCTCATCAATATTATATGGCCCCTCCTGGGCCCTCCAAACTAGGCAATAATCACAAAATGAAAAAATTATGTTTTGGACCTTAAAACTAACATTCTACAAAAATCACTCAAATGAGCTCTAAAAATTCTAAAATTTTCCCAGCGAACCTTAACAAATTATATGACTATTGTAAAAATAATTATAATTTTCTAATCTTCCATAAATATTTTATAAATTTTTATTCTAAACCCGATATTAGGTAATTAAGAAAACTTAGAGTTCAGGTTTACCTATGCCAATTTTGATGCTTGGAATGCGTTCGGGGTGTCTGAAAATGTTAGGATTGACTATAATATTAGCCACATTCCAAGACAGGCTGTTGGGTTGCCGGATCTGGCCGAAAATGTGATTTCGAGCGTCGGTGAGCTATCATCGATTCGATTGCACCTAAATTAAGCCCAAAAATTGTCAATAATTATCATCAAATTATTTTTAATTTTTGAAAATTGAAAGAACCTACTCAAGCTCCACCTTAGACTTCTGTGGTGTAACCTCAAGCTCAAGTCAGACAATATGACAAGCTGTTGAAGTATGGGGCAACAGAATTCAAGGGTACAGTAGACCCTTTAGAGGCAGAGTAGTGGCTAGAGAGGATGGACCGAGTGTTCAAGAAGCTGCACTTCCCAGATGAACTAAAATTTGAATACTCGGTGTCCTTGTTGCAAGGGGATGCGTATGACTAGTGGAAGACCATCCCCCATAGCTTGGCAGAACCGCCAGTATTGACCTGGGACGACTTCATCAGAGAGTTCAAACAGAAATATGTCCCAGATGCATATGTAGATCAGAAATTGCGAGAGTTTTTGAGTCTGAAGCAAGGCAACAGATCAGTGGCAGAGTATGAGAGGGAGTTCTCCCGCTTAAGCCACTATGCTGGGAGTCTCCTGTCCACCAGCAAAGAAAGGTGCAAGAGATTTGAGACTAGTTTGAAGCCCAGTTTGAGGATGCAAGTAGTGGGATTCAGACACAGTAACTTCTCTGAGCTCATCTCTCAGGCACTTGAGTTGGAAAGGATTGAATTAGAAGCGACCCCAGTAAAAGAAAAATCTGAGAAGACTGAAAAATCAGAGAAAGATAAAGGGAAAAAGTCAGTAGAGCAAAGTCCCAGTGGTACATCTGGAAAAAAGAAGAAATTTGAGAGACCTAACAGAGGTAGAGGAGGAAGGTTTGGAAGGGGCCGATTCTCTGGACAGAGACCCCCTAGATCTGGTTAGCAGTCGACCAGGGGTTCATATCCTCCCCGCCCCTGTGAGACATGTGGCAAGATTCATGAGGGAGAATGTTATTGGGCAACAGGAGCTTGCTTTAACTGTAGAGGCAAGGGCCATCTTGCTAAGGACTGCACTAGTGTCCCTAGATTTGGCCCAGCTCCTACTACTACAGAAGGATCCATTCAGAGTCCTGCTACCAGAGGTTCACAACCGGTTAGCAGAGGAAGAGGCAGAGGTAGAGGCAATGCTTCTAGCGATCGAGTACCATTAGCGATCGGCCTGGGAGTGCTCGGCCGAGTTTACACGATGAGACAGCGGGAAGAGGCTGAGACTTCCAATGTAGTAGCCGATACATTCTCTATCTCTGATCAAGATGTATTTATACTATTTGATCCGGGTACAACCCACTCATATGTTAGTGCTAGCATAGTCAGTTCACTTGCTGTTCCATGTTCCAAAATGGATTTTGAAGTGCTAGTAACTAGTCCGTTAGGACAAGAGGTCCGGGTTAATAGAATCTATAGAGATTGTCCTTTGGTGATCCAAGGACACACTTTTCTGTCAGATTTGATTGAAATGCCCTTAAGAGATTATGATATCATCTTGGGCATGGATTGTTTAGCCAGGCATCATGCCATGATTGACTGTAGACTGAAGATAGTCACTTTTGGTTTCCCTCTGTACGGTGATGTGGTAATACATGGGGAGAGGCAGTTACTGCCATCAAACATCATTTCGGCTACACTAGCCAGAAGGATGATCAGAAAGGGGTGTGAAGCATACTTGGCACATGTGATAGACACCCAAGTGGGGAGTCCAGCACTGAGGGACATCCCTACTGTATGTGATTTTCCGGATGTGTTTCTTGATGAATTGCCAGGATTACCTCCAGAAAGAGAGGTGCAGTTTGAAATTGATGTTATGCCTGGTGTGGACCCAATCTCTATAACACCATATAGAATGGCACCAGTAGGATTGAAAGTGCAGTTGCAAGAGCTGCTTGACAAGGGCTTTATTCGCCCTAGTGTGTCACCTTGGGGAGCACTAGTATTGTTGTTAAGAAGAAGGATGGCACTCTCCATTTATGTATTGACTATCGATAGTTGAATAAGGTGACAATAAAGAATAGATATCCATTGCCCCGCATTGATGACTTATTTGATTAGTTGAGGGGTGCAGCTGTGTTCTCCAAAATTAACCTGAGATCAGGTTATTATCAGCTAAAAGTATAAGAGCAGAATATTCCTAAAACTGCCTTTAGAACCCGCTATGGCCATTATGAGTTTTTGGTTATGCCATTCGGATTAACTAATGCTCCGGCTGCTTTTATGGATCTGATGAACACTATCTTCAGACCATACCTCGATCAGTTTGTGGTGGTATTCATAGATGATATATTGGTTTACTCAAGGAATGCAGAGGAGTATGATAGACATCTGTGGATTGTACTGCAGACTTTGAGGGAGAAATAGCTATACGCCAAATTATCGAAGTGTGAATTTTGGTTGAAGGAAATATCCTCCTTGGGGCACGTAGTATCGGTAGAGGGCATCAAGGTAGATCCAAGTAAGATAGAAGCTGTTTTTAATTGGAGACTACCCTGAAATATCACGTAGATTCGTAGTTTTCTGGATTTAGCTAGATACTACTTGAAGGAGCGGAAGCGTGAAAAACACAAGTTTATACCATTGAGTTCAAAAATTTTCACCTAGGGTCACATGCATCATGCAAGATTTATTTTTATCTATTTGATTTCAATGATAAACAACATATTAAAACACTTTTAATATTTTTTTGGATCTGTATTTTCCAGTTAAGATTTTAGAATTAATCAGATTAATTTTAGAACCCTAGATTAAATCAAGAACAAATACACTAACCTCTTGATGCACTACAGTGTATTTGTGCCTTTGAGATGCGTCTTTAGGACACCAGATGTTTGCCCCTCTAGCTTGTCCACACCATGAACACCTATGGCAGCCCTTGAATAGCTTCTAAAGCTTTTTCTATTAATTAGAAAATCAAGTTTTGCCTTTTAAAAGATTAAAGATGTAAACAGGATACTAGAAACAATTTCTAGTATTTTTAATTCAAGAGATTGTTTGCTAATCTCTTGGAATAGATGAGAGAATAAGATGAAGAGAAGGGGAAGTCTTTTGGGTGGCTTCACGAAGGTTACTTGCTACTAGTTGTGTTTTTTTTTTTTTTTTCATAACAACACTTATATAGGTAGGTCAACACATAAACCCTTGCCACATGTCACCCTCTGATTGGTTCTAGGTTTAATTGACCCAATCACATTATGCCAAGTGTCAAACCTATATTTAATCGTAATTTTAATCATCTTACATGATTAAAAAATATTTGGCAAGCTTATGTGTAGTGCCATGTGTCACCATCTTATGGTGCCACATATCATCCTGTGAAATGACCAAAATACCCCTGTGTCTTAATTTTGAGTTCTCAATCCAAAATAATTATTTTTCTTCTTCTAATCAATTTATATCAAATATAAATTAATTAATTAATCTTTATTAATTAATTTTTCATTAATTAAATTCATATTTAAACACTTTAAATATAAATTTAACTTATACTGTATATTTAATAACCTAGATTTGGTTTCAAGTTATGCTAGGGACTTTGCAATCTAATTGCAAACCAAACTTATTTAATTAATCAATTAAACTCTTTAATTAATTAATTAAATCATATTTAATTAGGTAATTACTTGTATATATGTGTGACTTATTAGGCTCATCACTAATTGGCAATGAGATATGATATCAACTTTTAATATCATCAGAACTCTTTCTTATCGTAAATGATTTTTCTAAATCATTTTATGCACCTCATAGACCATGGTTAACACCTAGCATAGCATGCCATGGCCACCCAATCAGTAATAAGTTTTACCTTAAATGAACCTATAATCATATGTTACCATGCACTAGAATCTCTCTGTTACAAAATCCCAACTCAAGCTGGAGTCATGGTTTATGTCAAACTCCATTTGCTATGAATATTATATTCTCTTTTAATTCCAGTTCTTCATTAAAAGATTTTCTCATTAGAGACTCTTTTCTGATTAAATCTATCTGTCTTGGCCAGGAACTTGAAACATCAAGAAAAATTAAGTGAACATAGGATTTTATCTCTATTTACTTAGAGGAATAGATTCCATCTTGATCAACACCTACCTCCATATATAACTAGTAGGAGCCAACACATGCCCATATACCCATACACAGTACAAGTATGAAAGTAGTATCAAACTCAAACCACCTATATACAAGATAACTGTGCTATCTCAGGTCTAAAGATTATATGCACTGATATGATTTATGACAATACATTGACAAGAGTAAACTCTATGTGCTTGTCATAAGTGTCACTGGTTCGGCCTACTTATCATGTATAAGTGCCTATCATGTTTGTTATATGGCATGAGACTCACCATTCCATCTTATTTATATCTCATATAAATAACTTGGGAACAAACATGAATACAATCTTTCTGGATAAATCATGTCCTTATTATGAAGTATCCTCGATTGTGAACCTATTTATGATACTTTGTGCTAAAAATATTGTCACTCATATTCTTAACAACTTAAGAATAGAATTTCTAATAAAATATCAATGGACCTTTTCTATTACACATAAATATATTATGTAAATGAAAAAGTGGAAATGCCTTTTATTAATAAAAACATGTACAAGATACATACTAAATGATATGCCCTAGGGTTTCAGAAATCTTGAAAATCTGAGTTTTTTTTTTTTTTTTTATAACTTTCAATTACACTATTGGTTCCTAAAATTTTTAGATATTTTCGATAAGGTCTAAAATTCTTTTATTATATTTAAATTTAATAAAACTTTAGTAATATTAAAAATAAATATACTCTAAAGAAATTTAATTATTTTTATTGTAATTTAATAAATTAACTTTAATTTATTTTTAATAAAGAAAATATTATAAATAACAATTTAAAATAATTGTAATAATAATACATGTAAAATAACATTCACAAAGCAAAAAATCATTATTATGAAAATACTAATTTAGTGCCTTGAATAAGATAGTAATAAATTATAATTCAAAATTTAAAATATTATATATATATATATATATATATATATATAATCGGATTGTTACAATTAAAGACTATATAATTAAGAAATAGGTAGAAGGTAATATAATATACATATAAAGACTTTATATAAAATATATTTTTAATATTAATATTAATATTTTAATATTAATCTCTATTTATTTCACATAAAATAATTTAAATGTAAAAAATATTTTTCATAAAAATTATTTTTTATAAATATATTTTTGTTATTTGATATATGTCTAATATTTTATGTCATTATTCATAAAATTTATCAAGTTAAGTATAGTAAAAGTTGAGAAAGTGATGCGAGAAAAAAGACTTCCAATTTAAAAAAATGGAAAGTCATTTTCATTTATTTTGAAGTTATTTTCCTCTAATCAATAACTTATTTTCTTTTAATCAAAATTTTTAAATATTTCAAATATTAAAAAATAAAAAAATTCTAAAAAAAATATTTTTCTTCAAACAAATAAAACCTTAATAATATTATTTTTATTATTATTATTATTATTTTGATTTTAAAAATTTAAATTTATTTTTATTATTTTAAATTCAAATACAAAAATATTGTAATTTGAAAAGAAAATTTGAGATTAAATTAAAATTAAAAAAAAATCAAAACTATAATAAAATTATATTAAAATTATTTAGAATCAAATCAAAATAAGTATTATTTTAATTCTTAAAAATTAAAAATTAATTTTTACTCATACGATGAATCAAACTCGAAATTGGAATCAACAGCCAAAAATAGATTACATGTGCATAAGATTAATTTTGATAATATTAATATAAATATGGTTAGTTGTATACTTTAAGATGACAGCAGGTAGCAGAGGGGAGACATGGGTCCCACAAATAGACTGTCTGCACGATCTTTAAGACTCTTTCAAATTCAGAATCTGTTATTATTTTAAATTTGATGATAACGCGTTTTTGCTTTTTGTGATTTGCTCTCTCGTCCTTCCTGACCTGTGCTGTGCTGAGTAAAGTGTAAAAGTGTGACAGACAGAGAAGCATTTGTTGTATTTGCTTTACAATTCAACCAATTGTATGAGTGGGACACGCACCTATTTACAATTCATCTTTATGTGTCGAATCAAATAATGAGGTTGTAAATCTAATTAAAATATTATTTTTTATTTTTAAATAAATTTATTATTAAAAAAAGAAAAAGTTAATAAATTATTTGATTTTTCTTATTTACATTCATACATTTAATCAATAATTTATTTTAATTTTTTTAAGACTAATTTATTTCAATTGAAATTTGTATTTACGAATCATCAAATTTTATTATTAATTTAAATAAATAAATTTAGATTTAGTGCTTACTTGGTTCACCAGCTTACGTCTACCCTCTTAATCATTGATTAGAGTTTTTGGTATGCGCGTCTATTATTATTTTTAATTGATTATTTTTATAAATTATATAAAATATACTTTTATAAACTGATTAAATAAAATTATTTATATTGATTTTAAATAATTTTTATTTTAAATTTATATTACTTATACATAGAATTACTTTAATTTATCAAAAAATTTTAATTTACAATAATTAAATTAAATTTAAAAGAGCATTTTAATTCATTCATAAATTTATTCTCTCTAATATAATTAATTTTTCAACAAAAATTGCTTATATGTCACTATTATTTATAAGGGATGGATGAAATCTTTAAAAATTTCAATGTATAACATATGTAATTATTAAAAGCATCAAAATAATTAATTTTAATATAATTATTTTTTTAAATGATTAAAAGATTTAAAAAATTTAAAATATTATGAATAACGATAACTTAATTTTTATATTATGATCGTCTAATGACAACAATGAAAAATATAAAAAATACATTATTGCCATTATTTTCATGCACTATTATTATTATTATTATTATTATTATTATTATTATTATTATTATTATTATTATTATTATTAGATAGTTTATTGTTCTATAATTTTTTTTTCATTTGTAAATAAGTTATAAAAAAAATAATTCCACTGACTTAGGGCCTGTTTGGATTAACTGTTGAATACAATGATAAATATTCATGTTGATAGTGATAATCGATAGTGATGATAGCATTTTATATTAAGTGTTTGGTAAAATTATATTTAGCTGTTACTGTTAATATGTGAAATGACTAATAAGTGTATATATCATAAATTTATTTTATTATTTAAATAAATATAAAATTATAAATTTATAACATTATATTATTTATTTTATTATTAAATTAAATATATAATTATTAAATTAATATATTATATTATTTAAATAAATATATAATTATTAATCTTTTATATTATATCATTTATTTTATTATTGAAATAAGAAAATAATTATTTTTTAAGATAATTAAATAATTTTAAAAATATAGATAAAATAATAAAATAATTATTATTGTTAATAGGAAAATTTATAATTAATTTTAAGTTTTTGGATATAAATAAATATTTTATATTTTATATTATTAATAAAAAATATTTTAACAAAGTTGAAATACATTAATTAAAATATTAAAATTACAAATAAAAAAATAAAAATATTAATAATATTAAATTTCAAGTTAAATAAAAAAGGATAATATGGTCAAAATAAAAAATAAAACCAGGATCACTATCAGCGATGAAATTGACTCTAAAAATAGAGCTGATACAAACTGCAGCTGATGGGTATTATATCAGTTGCCCATTAGCTATCAGCTCTATTTTTTTAAACTTGTCAAACACCATAATTTACCTGTTTGGGTGTCTATCAGCTATCAGCTGCACCCAACAGGTAAACCAAACACCCCCTTAATTTCTTGGCTCCCCCTGTGCATATGTATAATTTTCTATAATTTTTAATGTGCTTTTTTTTTTTTAGTTTTTAGATATTATTTACGGTTTAACTACGTGGCCTGAATCTATGAAAATATACAAAATATAAAATTACTTAATAAAATAAGAAATTTTGAAATAATAATGTTTATAAAAATTTCTCATTATTAAATTTTGATTACTCGTTTAGGTTTCATTTATTTTACTGAAAATAACTTATATATAAAAAATATTTTTCAAAAAAAAAAATTCATAAAATATTTTTCGTTATTTGATTGTAATGTTAAATTAATGGTATGTATTTATTGCATATGTGCATAGATATTTTCATATTTTAATAAAATTATCAAAATTTAAAAAAAAAATAATTGACTTCCTCTTTTGAAAAAAAGGAAGTCATTTTCCTTAAAAATTACTTAATTTCCCTTTAACTAGAAAGATATTTTTCATTGAGTAATTTTCTTGAGTACCCCAAATACTAAAAAAAAAATGAAAAATATTTTTTAAGAAAAATATTCTCTGTGAAACAAACAGAGTCTTAAATTAAAATATATATTTTTTTTATCATTGATATATATATATATATATATATATATATATATTGAAATTTAATAATTAAAATAAACATTAATTAATTATATCTAATATTTTCATCATGCCAAATTCATTTTGATATTAATAAAATTTGTATGGATTTAAAAATTAATCACATTATAATTTTGATAGTCTCACCTTAATTCAAATGAACTCTATTATATATATATATATATATATATATATATATATATATATATATATATATATATATATATATATATATATACCGATTATAACAATTAGTAAATCCTAAAATTTTAATTTTAATTTTCTATAATATAATTATTTTATTTTAAATTAAATTATCCATCCTTAAAATTTAATTCAATAAAATATCATTTAATTGAGATTAGTAAATACTTATTTATCAATTTTATAAAATTAATGTATAACATTTGATAAAACATATTAAGGAGTTGTGAAAAAGGAGAAAAATCATCCATGTTAAAAATATACGCATACTATGATATGTATAATCATTAAATAAAATAATATTAATAATTAAAATGTAAAATTAAAAAAAAACTCAAAAAATCCATTTACATGAATTATATATATATATATATATATATATATATATATATATATATATATATATATATATATATATATATATATATATATATATATATATATATATATATATATTAATATAATTATAGATTATAATTATATTAAATCAATTATTAAAATTTAATTTAATAGTGAAATAGATAAAATAAACCAAAATAAAGTGAGATAGAAAATAATTAAAACATAATATGTGCATTTGTGCATCATGTTATGAATTTTGAATTTAAATAGCACAATGTAACTTTGTCATTGAATTAAAAGAAAAAATCAATTAAATTCAAGCTGCTTTCGTTTTTTCTTAAAAAAAAATAGACTACATATACACCTAATATAAATTTAAAATAAAAGTTATTTTAAACCAGAATAAATAATTTTAGTTAATCAATTTATAAAATTATATTTAATATGATGTAAAAAAAATTGATTTATAATATCACTCAATTATAAGAAAATTATATAAAAATTATTTTCAATAATAGATAATCTTTTAAAATAAATTTATGAAAAATGAAAAAAAATTAGTAATTATGGAATTATGATAGTTAGCAAAATAAAAAGGAGGCTTAATGTGAGGCAATGTCCCATGCATTACACTGATAGGTAAGACCCCCATACTAAGTAGTTTATACATTCTACTGTTCCGATGACTAGTGTCCATCCGGACAGTCAGGATATTTAGAACCATATTTAAGTCATCTAGAAAAGTCATAAATAAAAATTAATAGAAATCACATGAAGGTGAAATGGAAATAAAAAAATAAATCCTAATTGGTTAAATGAGCTGAGGTCTCGACGATGGGTGACCGACCCGGGAAGCGACTGCGAGCCCAGTTGCTAACACAAATTCGTGTGGGACCCTATGACACCCCAGGCTAAGGGATAATTATGAAACTAATGGGAATGTGAAAGTCACAGAAAAGAAAAGAAAACAAGTTTAAATAATTGAATCAACATTCAATGAGTTCTTAGGCATTATTAGAAAATGGATTTTAACCGATGAGGGGCATTTTGGTCAATTCACTCTTACATGTGACTTTTGACCTAAATGTCCATTAAAATGCAGGAAATTAAAATATTGAAGAAGTGATTAAAGATGGAGAGGTGTAGAGGAAGAAAAGAAAAAGAAAAGAAAATTACAATTTTTAATGGATTTATGACATAAGCATGAAGTAAGCATGATCTAATTAAATTTATAATTTTAATTTATGAAAATTGGGGATAATTATCTTATAAAAGAGACAAAATTAAAAAGAAAAAAAATCTCATCTTCTCCAAGCAACCAGCCGGCCATCATTATTATCTCTCTCTATACCTCCATTCTTAAAATTCTCAAGCTCCAAATCACTTCTTTCTCCTCCAATTAATATCCCAAATCAGAAAAAAAATCCTCTAATTCACCCTATACTAGAAGATTAGTAGTAAAGAAAGAAGGGGAAGCTTGAAGGTTGGAAGATTGGAAGAACTCCATAAGAGGTAAGTGCACCATCTAGTTTCCTTTTCATTTCCTTTCTTTAAATTAGGTTTAATTTTGAAGAATTGAGTTAAGAATTGAAGAAAACATACATGTAAGGTGGGACTAAAAATTCGGCCAGCCAATAGGGGGAGCATGGTTTGAGGTGATTTAATGGAATTGAACATGTAATCTTGCTTAAATGATGATGTGAACATGATTTGAGTGGTGAATTACATGGGAATTGCATATGTGTATGAAATTGTGAAGAAGAGAATTAAGGTTTTGGTGAAAATTAGGGTTTCAAGAAATGTTGACCAATTGATGGTTATAGAGCCTAATTATGGTCATTTGATATGTTTTGAATTGAGAATTGATGAATGGAATTGAGAAAATTGATGGTTGTTGAATTGTTGAATTCTGGACCTTTGAATCCAGTGGGTTTGAATGGCCATAATTAGAGCTACACAACTCCAATTGGTGTGAGGCTAATTAAAGATGAAACTTAAGACCTAAACCCACATTTTTCATGAAGAAACCTTGGCAAAAAATGTAACGGTCAGGCTCCAACCTGTGACACCCCTTACCCGACTACAGTGTAGCCGAGCAAGTTATGCCACTCAGTGTGCCGAGCACTCTATTTTATCTTAATTCATTTTTATTCTTCCTTTTGAATATAACTTGTGAATTATAATTCATTTATTGAAATTGTAATTTATTTGAGGTTCCGAAAATTTTAAAGAAAATCCGGCGGAGTACCGGCTAAAAATGGAGAAAACAGTTCTTCGGAACCTGTGAAAAACACTTCCAATATTCATATATTCGTATTCAATTACTCTCAAACTCCAATAATCATCATCTCAACATTTGTCAACCATTCATTTCTCAATTTCAATTCTCAATCATTCATCTCATTTGATAGTCATGTAACAATCACAGATCAATATTCACTTTTCCATTTACAAGCACAAATTTGCATTATTTACATGAAAATCAAAATACATTACATAAGTTTCATTACATATGAGAAAATCAAAATTTATTACAGAATGCCAAAATGACACCTAGTGTCCTACCAATGCACTGCAGAAGTTGAGGTGACACGGACACTATGCAGAACTGTGAACTGCCTTACCGAATCTGTGGTCTACTGGGCCCTCTGTCTAAATCTTCAGTACCTACGCGTTGCAAAAGCGACGCGCTAAGCATAAAGCTTAGTGGTGCCAATAATACAAGAAAATATAATATGCAAATAAAAATAATAATTTCCTTGCTATTGTGTTCATAAGAAATGAATAATTACTAACTTATTGTTTAGTCGAGGGCTAATCATGTTTTATGATATTAACTTCTTCATGCATTTCGTTAATTATTTTCTTCATGATCTTGAGCTTCTTTGTACTTTTGTAATCATTCCTGATACTTAATTTTCGTATTTTCTTTAATGATCAGTTCAATCACAGTTATACTTTTCCATGCCCAAGTAACCTATACTGAACGACTGGACTGGATAACGGGTCGTTGGCACTGGACACCGCGGTGCCTCTGGCCGTCATACCATGGGACGCAGAACGTCAACCACGTATGCAGTCAGTATGGCTAAAAAGCCATGATATCACATAATTAGCATAAAAGCCATGAATACGGGCATAAAAGCCATGAATACGGGCATAAAGCCATGAATACAGGCATAAAGCCTTTCACAGTAGTGCTAAAACAATACCCTATTGGCATGCCAAACTATCCAAACCAATCATATTAGGCCTACTAGGGCATTTTGCATTTTTAAGTTTCATAATTTTTGAATTTCAAGTTTTCATGTCACTATTCATTTCATTAGTCAACTAAAATGTTGACTTTTGCATAAACAATAGGTACATTGGTTTTAATACTCCCAACATACTACATTTTGTATTCAAAACTTGTTAGTTTTGGTCACTTTCTCAAAGCTTAGGTCATTTTGGTAAAATTGCCAATTTTTGGTTTTGGTGTCACTATTCACCTCATTGGTCAACAAGAAAGTTGACTTTTGCATAAAAAATATATACATTGACTTTGGCACTTCAAACATACCACATTTTTCATTTAAAACTTGTTGGCATTAAGCATTAATACCATTTCTAAGCTTAAACCAAGAGAAGCAAAATTTTCAATTTTGCTAACTCAACTTTACTATTCCATTAGGCACTATTGCAGTAGGAATTTGAGGAAATGGTAAACATGAAAGTTGTTCCTTATTTTGTCTAGTTGAATTTATTTTTTTGAATCACTCCATTTGGAGTTTTGTAGCTTAAGTTATGGCCAAAATAAGTTTACTGTTCACGTGCACTGTTCATGCTGAGATTTTGGGTTCTGGCAGATTTTGGTACTACTTTGGTCAGTAATTTGATCAAGTTAAGTTCATAATTTGGTCTAGCTTTCTTCATACGAAATGTTCTACCATGCCTTAGTTTTCCATCGGTTCAAGAATCACCTAAATTCGAGTTTTATAGAGAGAGTTATGGCTATCCAAACATTACTGCTCAAATGAAAATTCTGGAAATCTCAATACAGTAAACTTCACTTTGCTCAATGATTTGATTAGGTTCTGGTCATAATTTGGGGTAGGTTTCTTCATGAAAGTTGTTTGTCTATGTCTTAACTTATTTCTTTAAAAATTTCAGATCAATTGACCATTTCTACAGTGAGTTATGGCTAAATGAACAGTTACTGTTCATTTGGTCATTCTGCAGGGGCTGTTTGCAGGGTATCCGGATTGGGGCCAAGTTTTGGTCCTCTTGCTTTGGTCTTTTGGGCAGGGTTTCTTCAGCAAAAATGTGCCATTATAAGCCTAGTTTCATGTCCAATTTGCCAAACACCAATTGGACCAACACAGCCTAAGCTATGGCAGTCCAAGTGGACTGAAATTTCAGTCACCCTGCTGCACTCACAAGGCAGCATGCTCCTTCACTTTGCCATGCTACATTTCAGTCCAATTTATGGCCAACTTACCTAAAATGGTCACTAATTGACCATTAAAATGTTCTCTAACAATTTCCTAAGCCAAGTCAAATTTTCACTTCTCAAAACCCTAGTTTTCCCTTATGATTCACACATACACCTACTTAAGCACTTCCATTCATTATATATGTGTATATACACCTTAAACATAATCTCTAATTCATTCTAAGTCCATTAAAACCATCAAAAACACTCCATCATTGTTCCTTCCTTAGGGCTTCCGAAAATCATAGTAGGCATACACATAATTTTGGTTCATTTAAGTTACAAATTCATACTTGTTTCAAGTCTCTAGCATGGAAATAAAGAGTTTTGAGTATATATGTGCACTAACCTTGAATAGGGCAGATTTTTCCCAACTCAAACTTCACTTCCTTTCCTTTTCTTGGCTGCCAAACATTTCCCCAAGAGGTATGGACAAGTTTTGATGAAGGTGACTTAGGGTTTAGTAGTGGAAATTCATGGGAAACATGAAAGTGATGAAAGAAACTTCTATGGAGGCTATGGAGAAGAGAGTCACATATTGGAGGAAGAAGAAGAAGAAGAGCAGATTTATTTTGGTCCATTTTGACTCTTTTAAGTGTTTTAAGAATGCTTATTAACTTGTGATTGGTTGGGATTAAGTGAGTGACATCATGTGATGTCATTATCTTTAATTTTTCCTTATTTTCTTTTCTTTTCTTTTCTACTAGCTTCAAATTAATTTTTCATCAACATTAATTCATATTTTATGTCATAATAATTATTTACTCAACTGGACAAGTCGGCCAAAAATCGTCTCTGAAGGCGAAATGACCAAAATGCCCTCCGTTTGGCTTAACGGGTTAAAATTGTCTGTACCGATTGAAAAATTTTTCTAAATATTTTCTTGGCATTCTAATGCCATAGGGACCTCAATAACCCTTCTCTGGAGTCCCAAAAATTATTTTATGAAATTTTTCCCCGGTCTAGGGCTCCTAGTTGCGAGAATTGCAACTTCCCTCTGGGTTACCCCTCGCTAGGGCACCGGCTCGTTTAACTTGGTTGTATTTTATTTCTAAAATTTTTACTAAATTTTTCCTTGTCAATATTTGAGTTATTTATGGTTTCTCACTTAAGTTTAAATATTTTTCCAGAAGTTCTAGCTGTCCGGACCGACACCGGTCACCGGAACAGTAGAATGTACGGAGTTGCTACCGGGAGGGTGTTACACAACCACTAGAGAAATTGTCTGCTTTGGCCATAAGCCTCACGGTTTTATCCCATAGGTGGAATGGAGAACTTCCTAGGAGGTTACCCATCCTAGGATTTCTCTCAAGCGAGCACGCTTAACCTTAAAGTTCTTCCAACTCTCCAGGCCATTCTACCAAAAGGCGCCTCTAGTGATTAGTTCCCCCATTTTAGATATCATTACTTTTTGAACCCAAGGCCATCTCCTTGCTTTGTCGATGTAGGATTTGCCTAAGGGACCTTTCTCCTCCCCTTTCGGGACTCAGCATCCTCGCTGAGGTTTGCCCCACCATCGCCCAAGAGGACACGCGAGCGGTTCTGATACCAATTGTAATGGTCGGGCTCCAACCACTAGAGGAATTGTCCGCTTTGGCCATAAGTCTCACGGTTTTATCCCATAGGTGGAATGGAGAACTTCCCAGGAGGTCATCCATCCTAGGATTTCTCTCAAGCGACCACGCTTAACCCTGGAGTTCTTTCAACTCTCCAGGCCATTCTACCAAAAGGCGCCTCTAGTGATTAGTTCCCCCATTTTATATATCATTACTTTTTGAAGACCATCTCCGTGCTTTGCCGATGTGGGATTTGCCTAAGGGACATTTCTAAAACATGTCACACCTATTCCCTTGTAAGACAAGACATGTTCTCGTAGCATACCTAATGAATTACCGAACTACACCTACCGATAACCCATTAATTATGCTACAAGGGATTTTAAACAAATCATAGCTTTTTATCTTATTAATTTTTTTTTTGCGGGAAACTACATGGGAATAGTTAAAATTCAATGTAAACATTCATTGGAAATGATGATAGACTAAATATTACAAAAGTTATATTTTCATAAGTCTCAAGATAAAATACAAATAGTTACAAACTCAATATATGATAGCAATGTAATGCTTTTAAATACAAACTGCTCAATGTTCGTACATCTATACATATAGGTACAAAATACATCAAAAGGAATTACAGGGGTATACCTACGATATATATCCACAATCAAAACCAAAATGCTACTTCCAAGTCTCTCACTCGGCAGCATTCTCCTTTACTTTACCTGCGATAGCATAAATAAGCTATCGCTGAGTATATCACTCAGTGGTGCACAACTAATAACTTTAAAACATAAAGTTAAGTAAAACTTATCAAAGCATAATAAATCACATTTTTCTTAAGTATGAAAACTTCACAATAGTTTTAAGCCCATAAGAGCCATTTATTGGAATAAAATTTCAAATGAGAAATCATACTTCATAAATCACAATTCACAAAGCATTAGTATTGCCAACATCAACACATAGTTCAGGCTATGACACAAAATTTCACGATCAGTGCCGTGTTGTACACCACGACAAAGCAATCTCAACTTCACTAACTGTTATTAATGAGGGAAAGGCTAGCTAGCTAATGAGTACTCATGTAGTCTTACCCTACTAACTGTTATTAATGGGAGGCATAATCAATATCCATTATCAACCCCAAGTAGCCGTTACTACTGGAGAGTTCTGAAAGGACTGTCATGCTAACTGTGATTTCAAAACGGTTTTCAAAAGTTTTCCACTCAACAATCACATTTATAAACCGATAAACACATTCAAATCATCATAATATCCATATAGAGGTGGCAACACCCAAATTTCTCAAATGCAAGAGAAAAATCATATTTCAGTCAAAGTAAACTTATTCAAAGCAAACTCATTCAAATAATTTACAAGTTTAAAAATGAAGAAAAGGTTAGTTATGCACAAACCTTCAATAATTCTCCTTTTCTCGTTACTTACTTCTCCTTGTCCATTTTAATTTCTTTTTCTACTAAAAACACGCAAATAGAATACCTCAATACTCATCTCAAAACTCATTACATGAATGTCTAATGTATCCCAATTTAGCTTTGCAAATTTTAGAAAGTTTTGGTTTTCTAGCAGCTTGGTATACTGAAATTTGAACCCAATTTTTACCTAGTTTCAATCATAATTTGATGAGGTGTTCTTCATGAAATTGTCCCTTTAGGTTTCATCTTTATTTACCTTTTTGAATCACCTCATTTGGAGTTATGTAGCCAAAGTTATAGTTAAATAAATTTTACTATTCATGTGGGGCTGATTGTGGCAGTTTTGGTGACTTAACTATGGCTTACAATTTGATTGGGTTAAGTTCATAATTTGGCTCTGAGTTCTTCACATAAAATGAACTACTATTTTTTAAGTTTCTATTAGTTCAAGAATCACCTAAATCAGAACTTTCTATAGAGAGTTATGTCTATTTAAATTTATTGTTTATGTTACTGTTCGCTACTCTGGCAGATTTATCAACTTTACTCAATAATTTGGTTGGATTAAGTTCATAATTAGGCTTTAAGTTCTCCATACAAAATGTTGTACTATATTTTAAGTTTCTATTGGTTCAAGAATCACCTAAATCGGAGTTTTTTAGAGAGAGTTATAGCCTTGCAAAGTTTATTATTCATATGGTCAATTTGCAGATTTCTAGATTTTCTACAGATTTGGTGACTCAAGTTTGCTTAGCAATTTGATTGGGTTAAGTCCATAATTTGGCCTCAAGTTCTTCATATGAAATGTTTTACTATATTTTAGATTTCTATTGGTTTAAGAATCGCCTAAATCAGAGTTTTCTAAAGAGAGTTATGGTCATGGAAAGTTTACTGTTCACGTACCCAATTCTGTAGGTTCCAAAATTTTATCTCCAAGTTCAAGCCAAGTTTTAGGCAATTTCTGGCCAGTTTCTGGGTTAGGTCTTTTCATGAAAATTCTAGCTCCATGTCTTAATGTCTTAAGTTTCATTTCCAATTGGTTTAACACCAATTAGAGTTGTGTAGCTCAATATATGGGCTGCCAAACACACTAAACTCAGTGTGTAAAATTCTGCCCTAGGTTCAAATTTTTATTTCTTCAATTACTCCCACTAACCAGCCTCAATTCACATTTAATTCACCTAAAATGACTATAATTTAGCATTAACATATCCATAGCACTCATAGCACAAAACCCAAAATTTTCAAACACCAAAGTTTGCAATTTTTCCTAATCCTACCATTTCATTACTTCCATTCATTAACCTAATGTCAATTCAAACTAAAGGAACCTCAAATGACCATAATTTAATACTACACACATCAATTTCACTCTCTAGCACCAAAGCTCTAATTTTTCCATGAACCCTAACCTTCTATATTTCATTTTATGTAAATCTCATGGAATTTCTTTACCCCAAGCATGCACACTACTTCAACTAAGCTTGATTTTATCATCAATTTCATTAAAATACATCAAACCCTAATTTTCTCCAAATTATCCAAAACCCTAGTTTAGGTTCAATGTATGATTCTCAAGCTTCTTCATGAAATTTTTCCATAATCAAATTTAATTCAAAGCTTATAAAACTAATCTAACATGAAAAGAAACTTACCTCTTGTTGATTTCTTTCCACTTTTCTTCCAATTCTTGTTCTCCTTGCTTTTTATCTCTCAATCAAAGATCTCTTTGATATTTTCTTTTAGTGGGCTATGGAATTTATGAAGGGAATTAAAACTTGGGAGGAGAAATCAATAAGGGGAAGAAGTGGAAGAAGAAGAGAAAAAGGGAGAGAGAGAGGAAGAGAGAGGAGAGGATGGTGGCACCTTATGAAAAAAAAAAAATGAAGAAGACATTTGTCTTCTTATATATATATATATATATATATATATATATATTTATGCCCAAAATTAGTTTATTAAAATTATAAATTTTAATTGTATCATAAGGATAGTTAAACTTAAATTTTTATTCCCTTTTTTTTTTTTACATTTACACTTAATTTTTTCTTTTAATTAAATAATTAAATTTAATTATCAAAAGCCCATAAATCCTTCATTTTAATTTTGTCATAATGGAAATGAAAGTTTAAGTTTTAATTTATTAAATTTTTCCTTACATATTTTTACTTGAATTTTTCTTCAATTTTTACCCCATAATTTAATTCATTAATTTTATTTAATTTAATTGAAATTTTGGTAAAAAATCATCTCTTGAGGTGAATTGACCAAAATGCCCCTCATCGGGTCATAATCATTCTTTTTATAATATCCGATGAGTCCTTAGATTTTTTTGTTCACTTGAATTTTTATTGTGTCTATCTCAATTAATTTTCCATTTATTTTTGGTTCTCAAGTGTCTTTGAATAGTACTAGTCACAGACAAAAAATGGTACTATTCATAACTTGGAGGTTCGGGGTGTTATAATTCTCCCCTCCTTAAAATAAAATTTCATCCTTGAAATTTACCTGGTCTCAGTCTCTAAATAGCTGTGGGTGCTGTCTCCTCATGTCCTCCTTACGCTCCCATATAGCCTCCTGGCTTGAATGATGGTTCCACAACACTTTCACCAGAGGTATTTGCTTGTTCCTCAGTTGCTTCACCTCATATGCCAAGATTTTTAGGGGCTCTTCATCATATGTCAGGTCTGGATTTACCTCAATCTCCTCTACTGGTAAAATGTGAGAGGGGTCTGATCTGTACCTCCTTAACATGGAGACATGAAAGACATTGTGAATCTTTTCTAACTCTGGAGGTAATGCAAGTCTATATGCCAATGGACCCACTCTTTCCAGAACCTCATATGGCCCAATGAAGTGAGGACTTAGTTTTCCCTTCCTACCAAACCTCATGATCCTCTTCGATGGGGAAACTTTCAAGAACACCTTGTCACCCACTCTATACTAAATATCTCTTCTCTTTAGATTAATGTAGGACTTCTGTCTATCCGATGCAACTTTAAGTCTGTCTCTAATGATCTTAACCTTTTCTTCCGTCTGCTGCACTAATTCTAGGCCAATTAATTTCATCTCGCCCACTTCATCCCAACACAAGGGAGTTCTACACTTTCTGCCATAAAGTGCTTCACATGGAGGCATCCCAATGCATGACTGATAACTGTTGTTGTAGGCAAATTCAATCAAAGGCAAGTGTGAGTCCCAACTTCCCTCAAATTCAATCACACAAGCTCGAAGCATGTCCTTCAAAATCTGAATGATCCTTTTAGACTGGCTGTTTGTCTGTGGATGGAATGTTGTACTGAAGTTCAATCTAATTCCCAAAGCTTTTTGGAGACTACCCTAAAATCGAGAAGTGAACCTTGGACACAATAGACATTAGCACTCCATGCAACCTCACCACTTCATCAATGTACAGTTTGGCCAATCTTTCCAGGCTGTAATCCATCCTCACTGGCAAAAAGTGTGCAGACTTGGTCAATCTATCAACAATAACCCAAATTGCATCATGATTCTTTTATGTACGTGGAAGTCCTGTCACGAAATCCATAGTGATTCTTTCCCATTTTCACTTGGGAATTGGCAATGGCTGTAGCAACCCGGCAGGCACTTGGTGTTCTGCCTTTACTTGCTGATAAGTTAAGTATTTGGCAACATATTCTGCAATGTCTTTCTTCATTCCCCTCCACCAATAGTGCCCTTTCATAGTTTTGTAAATTTTGGTTCCACCAGGGTGCATAGCAAAAGGTGAATCATGTTCTTCCTTTAAAATGATCTGCCGTAGTTCAACATTATCAGGAATGCACATTCTACCTTGATATAATAACAAGCCCTCATCATTTACCAATAACTCTGGTTTCTTGCCATCCCGAGCCTCTTTCATTAACTTCACATACTTATCATCATTCTGTGCCACTGCTTTAATTTGTTCTGTCAACATTGGCTTCACTTGCCAAGTAGCTACCATCTGCCCATCTTCATCAATCTCTAGATTAGCATGCAATGCTCTTAACTCATGCGCCATGGTCAATGGAGAAACCCTTAAACCAGCCATAGTCTTACGACTTAAAGCATCAGCTACAACATTTGCCTTTCCAGGCTGATAGTCTATCAAGCAATCATAATCTTTTATTAGCTCTAACCATCTCCTCTGCCTCAAATTTAACTCCTTCTATGTGCCCAAGTATTTCAAACTTTTATGATCTGTGTATATATAACATCTCTCTCCATACAATTAATGTCTCCAGATCTTCAAGGCAAAGACAATGGCTGCCAGCTCCAAGTCATGTGTAGGATAATTCCTCTCATGCGGTTTAAGCTAGCGTGAAGCATAGGCAATGACGTTTCTATCTTGCATCAACACACAGCCTAATCTGTTATGAGAAGCATCACTGTATATAGTGTACTCTTTACCCAAAGTGGGCAAGGTTAAGACTGGAGCTTCAGTTAAACGCCCCTTCAACTTATTAAAACTTTCCTGGCACCGATCGATCCACTGAAATTTCACGTCCTTTCTAAGTAGCTTAGTCAGTGGAGATGCTGGCATGGAGAATCCCTTCACAAACCTTCTATAACCCCCGGCTAAATTAAGGAAACTCTGAACTTCCGTGACATTTTTGGGTGGCTTCCAATTAAGAATGGCTTCTACTTTACTAGGATCCACTGGATACCCTCTTAATATACAATATGCCCCAAAAATGTAATCTCCTTCAGCCAAAACTCACATTTTGATAGTTTGGCATACAACTGTTTCTCCCTCAAAGTCTGCAACACTATTCTCAAGTGCTTGTCATGTTCTTCTGCATTCTTTGAGTACACCAAAATATCATCAATGAACACCACAACAAACTAATCCAAATATGGCCTGAAGATAGTGTTCATTAGGCCCATAAAAGCATCTGGAGCATTAGTCAACCCGAATGGCATCACCAAGAACTCATAATGGCCATACCGAGTCCTAAAAGCAGTTTTAGGAATACTCTGCTCCTGCACCCTCAACTGATAGTAGCCAAATCTCAAATTAATTTTAGAGAATACAGTTACCATCCTTCTTCTTCATAAACAATACTGGTGCTCCCCAAGGTGACACGCCAGGGCAGATGAAACCCTTATCTAGCAACTCCTGTAATTGCATTTTCAACTCTTTCAACTCACCAGGTGCCATCCTATAAGGAGTGACGGAGATTGGCTCCACACCAGGCATAGTCTCTATTTCAAACTGCACCTCTCTTTCTGGAGGTAATCTTGGCAATTCTTCTAGAAAGACATCCGAAAAATCCCATACTGTAGGAATATCTTTAAGATTTGGACTCCCCACCTGGGTGTCTATCACATGAGCTAGATAAGCTTCACATCCCCTTCTAATCATCTTTCTAGCAAGTGCAGCTGAAATGATGTTGGATGGCAATAACTGCCTCTCCTCGTGTATCACTAAGTCTGCATACTCGGGAAGACCAAAAGTGACTGTCTTCAGTCTACAGTTGATCATGGCATGATGCTTGGCTAACCAATCTATGCCCAAGATGATATCATAATCTCGAAAGGGCATTTCAATTAAGTCTGACAGAAATGTATGTCCTTGGATCACCAAAGGACAATCTTTATACAATTTGTTCACCCTAACCTCTTGTCCTAAAGGACTAGTCACTAGTACATCATAATCCAATTTCACACAAGGAATAGCAACAGAGCATGCAATACTGGCACTAGCATAAGAATGTGTAGAACCAGGGTCAAACAACACATATACATCTGTAATGATCGGACTCCAACCACTAAAGGAATTGTCCGCTTTGGCCATAAGCCTCACGGTTTTGTCCCATAAGTGGAATGGAGAACTTCTCAGGAGGTCACCCATCATAGGATTTCTCTCAAGTGAGCACGCTTAACCTTAGAGTTCTTCCAACACTCTAGGCCATTCCACCAAAAGGCGCCTCTAGTGATTAGTTCTCCCATTTTATATATCATTACTTTTTGAACCCAAGACCATCTTCGTGCTTTGCCGATGTGGGATTTGCCTAAGGGACCTTTCTCCCCCCCTTTCGGGACTCAGCATCCTTGCTGAGGTTTGCCCCACCATCGCCTAAGAGGACACGTGCGCGGCTCTGATACCAATTGTAACGATCAGACTCCAACCACTAGAGGAATTGTCTGCTTTGGCCATAAGCCTCATGGTTTTGTACCATAGGTGGAATGGAGAACTTCCCAGGAGGTCACCCATCCTAGGATTTCTCTCAAGCGAGCACGCTTAACCCTGGGGTTCGTTCAACTCTCCAAGCCATTCCACCAAAAGGCGCCTCTAGTGATTAGTTCTCCCATTTTATATATTATTACTTTTTAAACCCAAGACCATCTCCGTGCTTTGCTGATGAGGGATTTGCCTGAGGGACCTCTAAAACATGTCACACCTTACCCCTCTGTAAGACATAACATTATCTCGTAGAATACCTAATGAATTACTGAACTTCACCTACCAATAACTCATTAAGTACACTACAAGGGATTTTAAAACCATTTCTTTACTTTTTTGGGAGTGGTGAGCATTTTTGGTAGAAATTAAATGTGACACCCCTTACCCGTGTCTGATATGCAGAGTAAGTAATGCCACACTGTCTGGCACACTCTAATATACCTTAATTAATTTATATCATGCCTTTGAATATAATTTATGAAACATACTTTATTTAAGCCATTTATAGAAAATATTATTTATTTGAGGTTTCGAAAATTTTAAAGAAAATCCGGCGGAGTACCGGCTAAAAATGGAGAAAACAGTTCTTCGGAACCTGTTAAAAACACTTCCAAATAATTTTCCAAACAATCCCAACTTCAATTCATCAATAAAGTCTCAATATCAAGATCTCAACAACATTTCAATTTCAGTTCTCAATCATCATTTCTCAGGGTACTCATATGTATAAAGAACAAATAAATACTCAAATTACTTCCATACAAAACCATAAATCTTCATTATTTACATGAACCTCAAAATACATTACACAAGTTTAATTACATATGAGAAAATCAAAATTTAATCTGAGAATGCCAAAATGACACATAGTGTCCTACCAATGCAACGCAGAAGTTGAGGTGACACGGACATCGTGCAGAACCGCAGGATGGACTCACCCAGTCTGCGGTCTACTGGGCTCACGATCTGTATCTCCAGTACCTACGCGTGGCAAAAGCAACGCGCTAAGCAATAATGCTTAGTGGTGCAATAATATAATAAAAGAAAATAGCAGAAAGTAAGTATGTATAGAATGTGTATGATTTCTTTATTTGGTATTGGTATATCTATTATTTCATTAACTTTGCCCACTTTTATTCATTTGGTTGCCCAAGTAACCTACACTAGACGACTGGACTGGATAAACGGGTAAACTGGCACTGGGTATCGAGTACCTCGGGCCGTCACACCATCGGTCACATATGCATCTCCCGGTGTGCAACAGAACAGCTAACAAGCTGTAAATAATATCAGGCACAAGGCCAAGTCTCAATACAAGGTCAGAATGGCTAAAAGCCATAAAATCACAGAATGGCATATTGCCGTGTGCAGTACTGCTAACTGAACCCTATTGGCATGCCAAACTATCCAAACCAATCTTGTTAGGTATACTAGGGCATTTGAAACCTTTAAATTCTTCAATTTGTGAATTTCAAGTTTTTGGTGTCACTATTCACCTCATTGGTCAACAAAAATGTTGACTTTTGGGTAGAAAATATGTACATTGACTTTGGCACTCCCAATATACCACATTTGGCATTCAAAACTTGTTGGCATTAAGCATTTATACCATTTCAAAGTTTAAACCAAGGGAAACAGAATTTTCAGTTTTTGTAGCTCAACTTTACTGTTCCATTGGACACTGTTGCAGTGGGAATTTGAAGAAATGGCGAACATGAAAGTTGTTCCTTATTTTGTCTAGTTTAATTTCCTTTTTTGAATCACTCCATTTGGAGTTTTGTAGCTCTAGATATGGTCTAAAAACCACAGCTGGCCGGATTGCCAATCTGCAGAATTGACCATATCTACAGTAACATTAACAGTAACTGGAATCAATTGGTTGGATGAGTTCTGGCCATAATTTGGGGTAGGTTCCTTCATGAAAGTTGTTTGTCTATGTATTAAAATGTTGCTGTAAAAATTTCAGGTCAATTGACCACATCTACAGTGAGTTATGGCCAAATGAACAGTTAGTCATTCTGCAAAATCAGTTGCAGGGTACCTGGATTGGGGCCAACTTTTGGTCCTCTTGCTTTGGTCTTTTGGGCATGGTTTCTTCAGCAAAAATGTGCCATTATAAGCCTAGTTTCATGTCCAATTGGCCAAACACCAATTGGACCTACACAGCGAAAGTTATGGCTGTCTAAGTGGACTAAAATTTCAGTCATCATTCTGCACCCTCTAGGCAGCACACTCATTCCCTTTGCCATGCTTTATTTCAGTCCCAATTAAGGTCAAATTCCTTCAAATGGTCAATAATTGACCATTAGGATGTTCTTTAACAATTTCATAAGCCAAGCCAATTTTCACTCCCCAAAACCATAGCTTCACATTATAATTTCTACAAGATGCCTTAGTTAGCATACCAATTCATCATCCATATATATATATATATATATCCTAAACATCATTTTTAGTCCACTCTAAGACCAACAAAACACTTATTCCTATACCTTCCATAGGGCTGCCGAATTCTCTAATGAACATACACATGAGTTTGGTTCATTTCATTCACAAATACTTGTTGGTTTCAAGTCCCTAACATAGAAAATAAAAGTTTTAAGTAGATAGGTGCACTAACCTTTAAGTGGCACTTTTTTCCCAAGTTTAATCTTCACTTTTCTTGTACTCTCTTGGCTGCCAAACACTTCCTCTAGGTCCAAGGATTCATTTTAGTGTTGGGGTCTTGAGGAAATATGGTGAGGAAGCATGAGAATGAAAGCTTGCAAAGAATGGCTATGGTGGAAACCCTATCTTCTCTCTCTACGTTTTGGCTGGTTTGAAGGAGGTGGCTGCTGTATTTTTGGTTAATTTGGTCTTCATTTAGTCTCTTTTATTAGTTAATAATATGGTTGTTTAATTATAATTGGTGGAGACTTTCAAATGACATCATAATGATGTCATATTTGGCATTTTTATGGATTTTTCTTTTCTTTTCATCACTATTCAATTTCAATTTAATTTTTAGTAATGGTTCTTCATATTTGATGTCATATTAATTATTGACTTAACTGGACAAGTCGGCCAAAAATCACCTCTGAAGGCGAAATGACCAAAATGCCCTCCGTTTGGCTTAACGGGTCAAAATTGGCTGTACCGATTGAAAAATTTTCCTAAATATTTTCTTGGCATTCTAATGCCATAGGAACCTCAATGACCCTTCTCTGGAGTCCCAAAAATTATTTTATAATTTTTCCCTCGGGTCTAGGGCTCCTCGTTGCGAGAACCGCAACTTCCTCTCGTTACCCTCGCTAGAACCAGGCTCGTATAAATTGGTTGTATTTTATTTCTAAAATTTTTATAAAATTTTTCTTATTAATATTTGAATTGATTATGGTCCTCACTTAAGTTTAAATATTTTTAGGACATTCTGGTATGCGGATCGACATCGTCACGGGCAGTAGAATGTACGGAATTGCTACCGGAGGGTGTTACAACTCTTCCTCTAATTTAAATTTCGTCCTCGAAATTTACCGATGCAAACAGTTGAGGGAACTGTTGCCTCATCGTCTCTTCACTTTCCCAAGTTGCCTCCTCGGTGTTGTGGTGCCTCCAAAGCACTTTCACCATGGAATCGCTTGTTCCTCAACTCTTTCACTTCGAGCTAGGATCCGTAGAGGTTCTTCTTCATATGTCAAATCCGGTTGTATTTCAATTTCTTCCTGGAGATGACATGTGAAGGATCTGAGCGGTATCTTACGAGCATGGACACGTGGAACACATTGTGGATCTTGTCCACTGTGGTAAAGCTAGCCTAAAGGCTCTGGACCCACACGCTCAATGACTTCATATGGGCCAATGAACCTAGGGCTTAACTTACCTTTTCTTCCAAACCTCAATACCTTCTTCCACGGTGACACCTTGAGGAACACTTTGTCGCCAACCACATATTCTATTTCTTTTCTCTTGGTCGGCATAAGATTTACATGCATCCGAGGCAACCTTCAGATTAGCTTTGATCAATTTTACTTTGTCCTCGATCTGTTTCACAGTGCGGCCCTACCGATTTATCTTTGCCCAATTCAGTCCAAGATGCTCGAGTTCTACATTTTCTTCCATACGATTGCTTCATATGGGGCCATTTGAATGCTAGCCTGGTAGCTATTGTTATATGCAAATTACGCGATGGGAGGTATCATCCCAACTTCCCTCAAACTCAATGACACAACTCCTCAAAGATATCCTCAAGGACCTGACATATATTTCATGTTATTGTTATCATTTTAATTCAATATTTGTATCAATTTCATTGGTTTCAATTGTTTACCTGGATTACTCTTTCTGATTGCCCATCCGTCTGAGGATGGAAAGCTGTGCTGAAATAGAGTTATGTACCCAAGGACTTATGCAACTTCTTCCAGAATCTCGATGTAAACCTTGGGTCTCGATAAGATATGATGGAAAGTGGAATTCCATGCAGTCTAACTATCTCACTGATATACAATTCTGCTAACCTCTCTAATGAGTAGTCAGTCCTAACTGGCAGAAAGTGTGCTGACTTTGTCAATTTATCAACTATCACCCATGCTGCATCATGTTTCTTATGGGTGAGAGGTAGACCACTTACAAAATCCATGGTGACCCGATCCCATTTCCATTCAGGTATGCGTATAGGCTGTAGCAAACCTGATGGAACTTGATGTTCTACCTTGACTTGCTGACATGTCAAGCATTTAGTCACATAGTCAGCTATGTCCCTCTTCATACCAGGCCACCAATACTAAAGCTTCAGATCATGATACATCTTTGTACTTCCTGGGTGCATAGCATATACACTGGTGTGTGCCTCTTTTAGAATACTGGTCTTCAATTCCCCATCATCCGTACACAGTCTTCCTTTATATCTGAGGCACCCATCTGCTTTCACCCCATAATCAGTTGCTTTTCCCTCTGAGATCTTGCTCATAATAGCCATTAACTTTTCATCTGCCTTTTGCCCATCTAAAATCTGCTGTAGCAGGTTTGGCCTCACTTGCAACTCAGCCAAAATAGCTCCATCTAGAATCAAAGATAGACGGACATTCAATGATCTCAAGGCTGTCATGGATTTTCTGCTCAAAGCATCAGCAACTACATTTGCCTTCCTAGGATGGTAGTCAATTACACAGTCATAGTCCTTCAGGAACTCAATCCATCGCCTCTGTCTAAGGTTGAGCTCCTTCTGGGTTGGCAAGTATTTCAGGCTTTTGTGGTCTGTGTAAATGTAGCACTTTTCACCATACAAGTAATGCCTCCATATCTTCAGTGCGAAGATAATTGCTGCAAGCTCTAGATCATGGGTAGGGTAGTTCTGTTCATGTGGCCTTAGCTGTCTGGAAGCATAAGCGACCACCTTCCCCTCTTGCATCAATACACACCCTAACCCATTATGTGAGGCATCACTATAGACCACAAAGTCCTTTCCTGACACTGGCTGTGTTAACACTGGTGCCTCTGTCAACATAGCCTTCAATTTCTCAAAACTGGTCTGACACTTCTCATTCCAGTCAAATCTGACATTCTTGTGTAACAACTTGGTCATTGGAGCAGCTATTAGGGAAAATCCCTTCACAAATCTTCTGTAGTACCCAGCTAGCCCCAAGAAGCTTCTGACCTCAGTTGTGTTTCTGGGAGGCTTCCATTCCATCACTGCTTCTATCTTCTTGGGATCCACCCTAATCCCATCAGCTGACACTATGTGTCCAAGGAATGCAATTTCATTCAGCCAAAAGTCACACTTGGACAACTTAGCATACAGCTTCTTTTCTCTCAGGGTTTGTAGAACAATCCTCAAATGCTCATCATGTTCTTCCTTGGTCTTGGAATATACCAAAATATCATCAATAAAGACCACTACGAACCGATCTAAGTGTGGATGGAAGATACGGTTCATAAGGTCCATGAATGCCGCTGGTGCATTTGTTAGACCAAAGGGCATCACTAGAAACTCATAATGCCCATATCGGGTCCTGAATGCAGTCTTTGGCACATCTGCATCCTTTACCCTCAACTGATGATACCACGATGCGAGATCAATCTTAGAAAATACTCTGCTCCCTTCAACCGATCAAACGGATCATCAATTCTAGGCAACAGATATTTGTTCTTCACTTTGTCACTTTATTCAATCGCGAAGTAATCAATGCATAGCCTCAAAGTCCAATCCTTCTTTTTCACAAACAAAGATGGAGCTCGCCATGGTGACACATCAGGCGTATGAACCCCTTATCAAGCAACTCTTGCAATCCGAGTTTTCAACTCCCTCAATTGATGGGTGTCATCCTATAAGGAGCAATGGAAATGGGTCTTTGCCGCAGATGTCTCAATAGCAAATTCAACTTCCCTTTCTGGTGGCAAACCAGGCAACTCTTCAGGAAATACCTCTGGGAAGTCTCTTACTGTGGGTATGTCACTCAAGTTTGGCTTAGCCTGCCTAGTATCCACCACATGTGCTAGGTAGGCTTCACAGCCTTTTCTCATCATTCTTCTTGCAATCGTGGTTTGAGATGACATTGGACAAGAAATCTGTCCTTTCCCCCACAACTGTGATCTCATTACCCTCAGAAGTTTTCAAAGAAATTCTCTTCAATTTGCAATCAACTATTGCCTGATAACGTTATAACCAGTCCATTCCCAATATCACGTCAAACTCATGGAAGGGCAACTCAATCAGGTCTGCCAAGAATTCATACCCCTGAATCCTTAACGGGCAACCCTTGTATACTTTGTTCACCACTACACTGTGGCCCAATGGATTAGTGACCAGAATGTCTTGGTCACTCTCCCCTACCAGTATCCCCCTTTTCTACGGGTAGGTCGATGCAGATGTATGAGTGAGTGGATCCTTGATCCACCAATGCATGCACAGGAGTATTGTAGAGGGAGAATGTACCCCTGATGATGTCCGGGGCATCTTGCTCCTCCTGAGCTCTCAGGGCATAATTTACGCGGTGGTCTGCATTATCAGCCTCTCTGTGGCTCGGATCTGAGCCTCTGCGATGGTCCTATAGCCTCAGACTTGCTAGATTTTCTATCCCTCTGTGGTGCAGGAGTAGGTCTGTCTGCTTGTGTTGGAGCAGCTGTAGTAGTTCTGCGTGGGCAGTTGCTCAGCTGATGTTCTGTCGACCCACATCTCAAGCAGGCACCAGTTACTCTCCAACACTCCCCCTTGTGCCATTTCAGACAGTGTGGACATGCAGAAGATGTTGGGGCTGGTCCCCTGAACCCCATCCCTTGAGAGCTGCCCACTGATGGTGTGGACTGGCCTCTCCTAGGGGTGAACTGTGGCCTGGGCCCCTGAGACTGACCCTGACCATGTGGCTGACCTGAACTCTGTGCAGGTGGACCTCTGAACTTCTTCCCAGGTGCAGGAGATGAGCTAGACTGTCCCGGGCCCCTCTTCTGCTGTCTATCCCTTCTGGTCTCCTCACTGATTCTCACTTTTTCAACCCTTATTGCAGCTTCCACTAACTTGCTAAATTCTGTGATTCCTAAGGCAGTGAGCTGGATCTTGATGTTGTCATTTAGTCCCTCTTCAAATCTCTTACATCTTTTAGCTTCATTAGGGACTATCTCCCTTTCGTAATGGCTTAATCGGACAAATTCCTTCTCATACTCGGCCACTGATAGCTGTCTCTGCCTCAGGTTAATGAACTCTCTTCTTCTCTCTTCCAGGTATACAGTACCCACATATTTCTTCTTGAACTCGGAGAGAAAGAAGTCCCAAATTCTGACTGGCTGCACTTCACTGACACGATGTCCCACCATTCGTAGGCATCGTCTTGCAATAAGGATACTACTGACTTCTAGATTTTGCTCGAGGTGCGGTGGAGTTGTTTTAAGACTCGCCTGTTGCATTCAACCAATTCTACCGCAATGAGTCATCTTTTCTCTTCAGAAAAGTCCACCGCTCCAAACTTTCTTAGCCTTTCCAGTGTGATTTACATTTGTGGAGTGGTGGTGGTGGTGGTGGTCTGGCATTACCCGGCCATTTGTCCAAGAAATCGGCCATTTCTTTGGAACATGGCTGTGGAGGTGGCGAGGCTCTGCTTGAGCCGTGGAGCAGATTCTCTGATGCCCCCAGTCTCAGCTGCTGCAGGTGGAGCATGACTCTCCACTTCCTCCTCGACTGCCCTCTGAGATGAAGGGTCCATATCCTATTTAACAAAGACAAACAGATCTGCGTTAGTGTCACCTCGACTCTTACAAATGCAATGCATGGTATGGACTCAATCTAGGCCCAAAAACGCCTAAACCGTGCTCTGATACCACTAAATGTGACACCCCGTACCCGTGTACAGTATACCTGAGTAAGTAATGCCACACGGTGTACCGGCACACTATAATATACCTTAATTAATTTATATCATGCTTTTGAGTATAATTTATGAAATATAATTTATTTAAGCCATTTATCAAAAGTATTATTCATTTAAGGTTCCGAAAATTTTAAAGAAAATCCGGCGGAGTACCGGCTAAAAATGGAGAAAACAGTTCTTCGGAACCTGTTAAAAACACTTCCAAATAATTTTCCAAACAATCCCAACTTCAATTCATCAACAAAGTCTCAATATCAAGATCTCAACAACATTTCAATTTCAGTTCTCAATCATCATTTCTTAGGGTACTCATATGTATAAACAACAAATAAATACTCAAATTACTTCCATACATAACCATAAATCTTCATTATTTACATGAACCTCAAAATACATTACACAAGTTTAATTACATATGAGAAAATCAAAATTTAATACGAATGCCAAAATGACACCTAGTGTCCTACCAATGCACCTGCAAGTTGAGGTGACACGGACACGTGCAGAATCTGCAGATGGACTCACCCGATCTGCGGTCTCATGGCTCACGATCTGTATCTCCGATTACCTCGTGGCAAAAACAACGTGCTAAGCAATAATGCTTAGTGGTGCAATAATATAATAAAAGAAAATAGCAGAAAGTAAGTATGTATAGAATGTGTATGATTTCTTTATTTGGTATTGGTATATCTATTATTTCATTAACTTTGCCCACTTTTATTCATTTGGTTGTCCAAGTAACCTACACTAGACGACTGGATTGGATAAACGGGAAAACTGGCACTGGGTATCGAGTACCTTGGGTTGTCACACCATCGGTCACATATGCATCTCGGTGTACAGAGCGGCTAACAAGTCAGAATAATATCAGGCACAAGGCCAAGTCTCAATACAAGGTCAGAATGGCTAAAAGCCATAAAATTACAGAATGGCATATTGCCATGTGCAGTACTGCTAACTGAATCCTATTGGCATGCCAAACTATCCAAACTAATCTTGTTAGGTATACTAGGGCATTTGAAACCTTTAAATTCTTCAATTTGTGAATTTCAAGTTTTTGGTGTCACTATTCACCTCATTGGTCAACAAAAATGTTGACTTTTGGGTAGAAAATATGTACATTGACTTTGGCACTCCCAATATACCACATTTGGCATTCAAAACTTGTTGGCATTAAGCATTTATACCATTTCAAAGTTTAAACCAAGGGAAACAGAATTTTCAGTTTTTATAGCTCAACTTTACTGTTCCATTGGATACTGTTGCAGTGGGAATTTGAAGAAATGGAAAACATGAAAGTTGTTCCTTATTTTGTCTAGTTTAATTTCCTTTTTTGAATCACTCCATTTGGAGTTTTGTAGCTCTAGATATGGTCCAAAAACCACAGCTGGCCGGATTGCCAATCTGCAGAATTGACCATATCTACAATAACATGAATAGTAACTGGAATAACTTGGTTGGATGGGTTCTGGCCATAATTTGGGGTAGGTTCCTTCATGAAAGTTGTTTGTCTATGTATTAAATTGTTGCTGTAAAAATTTCAGGTCAATTTACCACATCTACAGTGAGTTATGGCCAAATGAACATTTACTGTTCATTTAGTCATTCTGCAGAATCAGTTGCAGGGTATCCGGATTGGGGCCAACTTTTGGTCCTCTTGCTTTGGTCTTTTGGGCATGGTTTCTTCAGAAAAAATGTGCCATTATAAGCCTAGTTTCATGTCCAATTGACCAAACACCAATTGGACCTACACAGCCAAAGTTATGGTTGTCTAAGTGGACTGAAATTTCAGTCATCATTCTGCACCCTCTAGGCAGCACACTCATTCCCTTTGCCATGCTTTATTTCAGTCCCAATTAAGGTCAAATTCCTTCAAATGGTCACTAATTGACCATTAGGATGTTCTTTAACAATTTCATAAGCCAAGCCAATTTTCACTCCCCAAAACCCTAGCTTCACATTATAATTTCTACAAGATGCCTTAGTTAGCATACCAATTCACCATCCATATATATATATATCCTAAACATCATTTTTAGTCCACTCTAAGACCAACAAAACACTTATTCCTATACCTTCAATAGGGCTGCCGAATTCTCTAATGGACATACACATGAGTTTGGTTCATTTCATTCACAAATACTTATTGGTTTCAAGTCCCTAACATAGAAAATAAAAGTTTTAAGTAGATAGGTGCACTAACCTTTAAGTGGCACTTTTTTCCCAAGTTTAATCTTCACTTTTCTTGTACTCTCTTGGCTGCCAAACACTTCCTCTAGGTCCAAGGATTCATTTTAGTGTTGGGGTCTTGAGGAAATATGGTGAGGAAGCATGAGAATGAAAGCTTGCAAAGAATGGCTATGGTGGAAACCCTATCTTCTCTCTCTACGTTTTGGCTGGTTTGAAGGAGGTAGCTGCTGTATTTTTGGTTAATTTGGTCTTCATTTAGTCTCTTTTATTAGTTAATAATATGGTTGTTTAATTATAATTGGTGGAGACTTTCAAATGACATCATAATGATGTCATATTTGGCATTTTTATGGATTTTTCTTTTCTTTTCATCACTACTCAATTTCAATTTAATTTTTAGTAATGCTTCTTCATATTTTATGTCATATTAATTATTTACTTAACTGGACAAGTCGGCCAAAAATCACCTCTGAAGGCGAAATGACCAAAATGCCCTCCGTTTGGCTTAACGGGTCAAAATTGGCTGTACCGATTGAAAAATTTTCCTAAATATTTTCTTGGCATTCTAATGCCATAGGAACCTCAATGACCCTTCTCTGGAGTCCCAAAAATTATTTTATAATTTTTCCCCCGGGTCTAGGGCTCCTCGTTGCGAGAACCGCAACTTCCCTCTAGTTACCCCTCGCTAGGGCACTGGCTCGTTTAATTTGGTTGTATTTTATTTCTAAAATTTTTATTAAATTTTTCTTATTAATATTTGAATTGATTATGGTCCCTCACTTAAGTTTAAATATTTTTCCGGATATTCTAGCTGTCCGGATCGACACTGGTCACCGGAACAGTAGAATGTACGGAATTGCTACCGGGAGGGTGTTACATTAAAAACATTTAATTGAAGTTTCAAAACTAATTAAAATTTTTATTCATTTTTATTTATCCGCAAATTTTGGAAAATTTCGGCAGAATACCGTCTATAATTGGAAAAACCAGCTCTTCAAAACCTGTGAAAACACTTCCAATAATTTTATTTCACAACCCCAGCCTCTAATTATATCCCAAAACAATACAGTCAACCATAATTTAAATCAAAATTTACTTTTCAAAATATTATTAAAATAATCCCATTCATAAACGTGGCATTAAAATTAATTTTACATATACAATCTTAATATACAGAAAGAAAATCCAAAATAATATTATTACAATTTTATCTGTACAACTGCTCAAACTACAGAGATACATATGCATACTATCATATTTACATCAAACTAAACTACCAGGGTATAGATAAATACCTGTACAAAAATTCTTTACTGTGCTCCTCTCTGATTATAGCAGCTCACTCTGCTGCTATGTCCTTTTCTTTATCTGCAACAGCAAGTTAAAGCTATCGCTGAGTAAAGTTTACTCAGTGGTGCACAATAAAGATTTAAAAATTTACTAAAATAATCATACATCGATAAATATAAATTTTAAAACCTTTCACAAGCATTTTTCCACAAAACTGAGATTAACATTTATATTACTATTTTATTAAACAATTTACAAATCACATTATTGCCAATCAATAACACAATCACATTTCACAATTTAAGTATTTCACAAATTATCAAAACTCATTATAGCATAATTTTGATCAAAAAATTTAATAAATACAGTGTTGCCAATTCATACACAACTTAAGCCATGACACAAAATTTTAGATCAATGCCGCGTTGTACACTATGACAAAGTGATCTACAACCCCACTAATCAAAATCAATGAGGGAGGTGGCTAGCTAGCTAATGAGTACTCATCCAATCTACAACCTCAACTGGTAAGCCAGAGAGGGAGGAAAATAAATGATCTCAACCCCATAAATGGAGGAGGAATAATGTGGTACTGTCATGCTAAGTTTGAACATAAAATCAATTCAAAACAAAATACTTAAATAATTTAGGAAAGATCCCAAACAATTTCCAAAGTCATTTTTGCAGTCACAAAATGGCAATACAATTTATAAACAACACAACAATTTTATAAAGCATAACAATTCAACTTTTCACTTAGAATGTAACACCCCGTTTGCATAGCCTGGTATATTTCACTGTTCCGGTGACCGGTGTCGGTCCGGACAATTAATGGGATTAGGGCCACACTTAAGACAACTTGAGAAGCCATAAACACAAATAATTAGTAATGTTCAATTAGTTAAGTATAAATAAGAAAAACAGAACATAAGAAGTTAAATGAGCTGAGAGGCACAGCGATGGGTGACCTCCTCGGGAACGACTGCGAAGTCGTTTTAAACTCAAATTTCGAACCGTAAAAAGTGACGCTGCGGTCCTTAGGACCCTTATGAACATAGTGGAAAAGAGAAAATCACGAAAAAGAACTGTTAACTCAGTCAAATAATTAGGTCAGGGAGCCGGAAGAAATATTAGATTATTTGCAAACCGGGATGAACCGGCGAGGGGCAATTTGGTCAATTGACCCCGAGAGCTGACTCCTGACCTAACTGTCAAATAAAATCAGAGAAAAGAAAATTTTGGAATTGAGAATTAAATTAAAGAACTAATAGAAAAAAATAAATAGAAAAAAAAAGAAGATGGAAAAGTCAAAGGTGATGACATCATGCATGATGTCATAAAGGATTAATTAAATTATTTATTAAATGGGATTTTTGGTCTTCAAAAAGGGGATAAGACTAAAGAAAATAAAATTAAAAAAAATTAGAAAAGTGTCTTCTTCTTCCCTTGGTTTGCCGCCCCACCTTCTCCCTCTCATCTCCATGGAATTCTTCCATTTAAGCTTACAATTAAGCTTGATTTTCTCCACTTAATCAACATAACTCCCTTAAATACCTCACTAGAACTTGTAATCTCAACTTAGGAAGAAGAGTATAAGAAGAAAGAAGGGCTAAAGCTAGAGATTGAAGCTTTAAGTTAAGGTTAGTAAGTTAACTCCTTATTTTTCCATTTAAATGCATAATTAGTGTTTGAAATGAGCTTGGAACTTGATTAAATGAAACAAATATGGGGGAAGGACCATTGCTGAAATTTTGGTCTGGTTGAAGGGAGTATGAATTGCATGAATTTAATGAGTTTGAATGAGTGTAGAAACCTTAATTAGTTGAATGATTAGCATTAAAACCATTAATGTAGTTAAATACAATGAATTAGTGAGATTAGGGTTTGAATGTTAGGGTTTGTGAACCAAATTTTGGAGAAATACATAAATGATATCTTTGAACGATTGTGGACTGAAAAATGGTCAATAATGACCAAAGGAAATGTGTGGGAATTATTAGCATGGGAGTCAAATTCGTAGGTCACATGGTCATGCTGGTGGCAGCATGACCAAACCTACTTTGAAGGACCAAAATGGGAATTTTACAAGCCCAATTGATATGCCACCAATTGGAGATGAAAATAAACATAAAATAGCACAATTTTCATTAAGGAACCATGGCCAAAACTGACTAAAACTTGGTGAACCAATTGACCAAAGTGAAATGAGTGCAGGCTGCCACTGCACCAAACTGACCAAATGAACAGTAACTGTTCATTTGGTCATAATTCGAGCTAGACAGGTCAAATTGACCTGAAATTTTACCAGAAATTAGATAAGATATAGATCTAAAACTTTCATGAAGAACGCCAACCCAAATTATGCCATTAACCTAGTCAAATTATTGAGAAAAGTTGAGTTATTAAACCTGCAACTCTGCAGAATTACCATTGAGTAGTAAAGTTCCAATGGCTATAACTCTCTCTAGAAAACTCCGATTTAGGTGAATCTTGAACCGATGGAAACCTAAGACATAGTAGAACATTTCGTATGAAGGAAATTAGACCAAATTATGAACTTAACTTGATCAAATTACTGAACAAAGTTGGATCAAAAACCTGCCAGAACCAAAATTGCAGCATGAACAGTGCACGTGAACAGTAATAGTATTTTGGCTATAACTTGAGTTACAAAACTCTGATTGGGGTGATCCAAATATGAGAATACACTTAAGACAATAAGGAACATTTTCTATGAAGGAAGTTTTGCCAAATTCCAACAGTAGATTGACCAATGGAACAATGCAACTTCGGAGCACCAAAACCGAAAATTGGCAATTTTGCCAAAATGACCTAAGCTTTGAGAAAATGACCAAAACCAACAAGTTTAGTGACCAAAATGTGGTATGTGGGTGAAGTGGGAATTCTCATACCTATTAAGCCTTAGAAAGTCAACTATTTGACTTGAATAGTGCAGTGAATAGTAACCCGAAACACAAAATTTAAAGAACGTTGAATTTAGCACGTTAGAGCTAAGTAATTGTGAAGCTAAATTTATTTTGGATTTATGTTAAGTTCTAGTACTGAAACATTGTAAAATTGTGTGTTTCAGTTGAAAAGAATATCGGGAAGGAACCCGAGGAACCGAGTCGAGGCTAAGGGACGACTCGCTTGAGGTTTGTGCACAATAAACCCTATTTAAGCATTTTATCCTTGAAAAATTGATTTAGTACGCATTATGAATTTATGAACTTTTGTGTTGCCACCTTGTGACCAAATTGTAACTTTGGAAATTGATTTGATTTTTATATGCAATATTTGAATGAAATGTTTGAAATGGATTTTTGATTCACACTTAGCATGACAGTTACTTATTATTCCTCCTCCATTTATGGGGTTGAGATCGTTTATTTTTCTCCCTCTCTGGCTTGCCAGTTGAGGTTGTAGATCGAATGAGTACTCATTAGCTAGCTAGCCACCTCCCTCATTTATTTTCATTAATGGGGTTGAGATTGCTTTGTCGTGGTGTACAACGCGGCATTGATCGGAAATTTTGTGTCATTGCTTAAGTTGTGTATGACTTTGGCAACACTGTGTTTATGAAATTATTTGACTAAACTCTGTTTAATAGATTATTTGACAAAATGATGTTATTATGAACTTTAATATTTGTGAAATGTGATTGAGAAACATTTAAATTGTGTTTGGCAATGAATGATTTATTTATTGCATTTTAAATTTTTATTGTGCACCACTGAGTATTTTTATACTCAGCGATAGCTTATTTTGCTGTCGCAAATAAGAGCAAGGAGAAAGCAGCAGAGTGAGCTGCTGTTAAATCGAGGACTACTCTGATCATTTTGTACGGGTATTATTTTATACCCTTGTAGATAATCTTGATGTAAATATAGAAATGTTATTTGTATCAATGTAGTTGAGCAGTTGTAAATAAATTGTAATAATATTATTTTGGATTCTCTTCTGTAAATTTAATATTTGTATATATGGATTTTCTGCTTTATGCTTGGTGAATGGAAATTTTAAATATTTTGAAATGAGAAAACTTGATTTGTATTGTGAAATTATTTTGAAGTGCATTGAATTGAGATGATGGAGTTATTGAAGGTTGGGAGTTGTGAAATATTTTTGGAAGTTTTTTTTTTACAGGTCTTTGAAGAACTGATTTCTCAAAATACAGAGGGAACTCTGTCAAAATTTTTATAAAATTTGCGGAAAAATTAAAATGGACAAAATTTTTTATTAGTATTTAAACTTGAATAAATGATTTTAAATTCTTATCAAAATGCTCACCACTTCCAAAATGTAAGAAAATTGTTTTAAAATCCCTTGTAGGGTACTTAATGAGTTATCGGTAGGTGAAGTTCGGTAGTTCATTAAGTATTCTACGAGATCATGTTATGCCTTACAGAGGGGTAAGGTGTGACATGTTTTAGTGGTATCAGAGCATGGTTTTTCAATAAATTTTGACTAAGTGTATGAACATTTTATTGATAAGTACAACTGCTCAAGTGTCTTTAAATTGATACATATGACATATTTACATCATGAATATGCACTAACAGAGGTCAACCTCTTTGTGTTTGATCACAGGAAGTAGAAAATTTGGGAAAACGAAATGGTTGGAGGAGATCATTTCGAAGAACAATCTGTTGAGGTTGAGGTTCAAGGGGAAGCCCCAAAGACCTGCACGTGAGTGGGTCACCCACTCCAGCTCCAAAGACCGCAGCTTCGCTCAATTTATGCAGCAGATGGCTGCCTTCTTTCAGCAAATGGAGGGTAATGTGCCACCCCAAGCTCAGATGCCAGTACCTGTAGCACAACCACAGCCCTCAGCTCGGCAATATGAAAAACTGATGAAATTTGGGGCCACTGAGTTTAAAGGCACTGTGGATCCATTGGAAGCAGAACAGTGGTTGGAAAGAATGGAACGAGCTTACAGAAAACTGCAGTGCACGGAAGAGATGAAGTTTGAGTATTCTGTTTCCTTGTTACAAGAGGATGCATATGAATGGTGGAAGACCATCCCCCACAGCCTGGTTGAGCCGCTTGTGCTGACATGGACAGACTTTTTGAGGGAGTTCCGACAGAAATGGGTTCCCGATGCATATGTGGACATGAAGTTGCAAGAATTCTTGAGTTTGAAACAAGGGAACCGAACTGTAGTAGAATATGAGAGAGATTTCTCAAGGCTAAGCCACTATGCTGGAAGCTTAGTCTCCACCCCCAGAAACAGATGCAAGAGGTTTGAGTCTGGGCTAAGGCAGAATTTGAGAATGCAAGTAGTGGGTTTCAGACATCAGAATTTTGCTGAATTGATCTCACAGGCCCTGTAATTGGAAAGGATAGAATCAGAAGGGGCAGTGAAGAAGGGTACACAAGAGAAAACTGAAAAGACTACGGGGCAAGCATCTGAAAGTGGTTATGGGAAGAGGAAACAGTTTGGGGGATCTAGCTCCCGTAAATCTGGCAGAGGCAGATTTTCTGGCCAAAGACCACCCCGGTCTGGTCAGCAGACCCAACAAGCTTCTCGAAGATCTCTATCAGTACGACAGTATGAAACGTGTGGTAGAACTCATGGTGGGGTTTGTTTCAAGGCTACTGGTGCATGTTTTAACTGTGGAGGAAGCGGACATTTCGCGAAGGATTGCACTAGCCCGCGCCGGTCTAGATCTTTCACTACATCTGAAGGATCAGCCCAAGTCTCTGCACTCAGAGGGTCACAGTCAACTGCTAGAGGTAGAGGCAGAGGCAGAGGCAGAGGTAGGGGTCCTGGTAGCACTTCTGGAAGTCAGAGCACTGTTAACCAGCCATCACCCAGTGGCGCACCAGTCAGAGTGTATACCATGCATCAGAGGGAGGAAGCCGAAACATCAGATGTAGTAGCTGGTATTTTCTCCATCCTTGACCAAGATGTGCATGTGTTATTTGATCCTGGCTCCACACATTCGTATGTTAGTGCTAGTGTGATGTATTCTACTACTATTCAGTGTGTACCAATGGACTATGATGTACTAGTAACTAGTCCATTAGGCCAGGAGGTCAGGGTAAATAGGCTATATAGGGATTGTCCTTTGGTGATCCAAGGACACACTTTTCTGTCTGATTTAATTGAAATGCCCTTCAGAGATTATGACATTATCTTGGGCATGGATTGGTTAGCCAGGCATCATGCTATGATTGACTGTAGACTGAAGACAGTCACTTTTGGTCTTCCTCAGTATGGTGATGTAGTAATACATGGGGAGAGACAGTTATTGCCTTCAAACATCATTTCAGCTGCATTGGCCAGGAAAATGATTAGAAAAGGGTGTGAGGCGTACTTGGCACATGTGATAGACACCCAAGTGGGGAGTCCAGCACTAAGGGACATTCCTACTGTATGTGACTTTTCGGATGTATTTCCTGATGAATTGCCAGGATTACCTCCAGAAAGAGAAGTGCAGTTTGAAATTGATGTTATGCCTGGTGTGGACCCAATCTCTATAACACCATACAAAATGGCACCAGCAGAACTAAAAGAATTGAAAGTACAATTGCAAGAGCTGCTTGACAAGGGCTTTATCCGCCCTAGTGTGTCACCTTGGGGAGCGCCAGTATTGTTTGTAAAGAAGAAGGATGGCACTCTCCGGTTATGCATTGATTATCGACAGTTGAATAAGGTGACAATAAAGAACAGATATCCATTACCCCGTATTGATGACTTGTTTGATCAGTTGAGGGGTGCAGCTGTATTCTCAAAAATTGACCTGAGATCAGGTTATTATCAGCTGAAAGTACAAGAGCAGAGTATTTCTAAAACTGCCTTCAGAACCCGCTATGGCCATTATGAATTCCTAGTCATGCCATTCGGGTTAACTAATGCTCCGGCTGCTTTTATGGATCTGATGAACACTATCTTCAGACCATACCTCGACCAATTTGTTGTGGTATTTATTGATGATATATTGGTTTATTCGAGGAATGCAGAAGAGCATGATAGACATCTGCGGATTGTACTGCAAACTTTGAGGGAGAAACAACTATACGCAAAATTGTCGAAATGTGAATTTTGGCTGAAGGAGATGTCCTTTTTGGGGCACATAGTATCAGCAGAGGGTATTAAGGTAGATCCTGTCACACCTTACCCCTCTGTAAGGCATCAGATGATCCCGTAGAATACCTAATGAACTACCGCACTTCACCTACCGATAACTCATTAAGTACCCTACAAGGGATTTTTAAAACAATTTTCCTATTTTTGATAAGTGGTGAGCATTTCAAATAAGTATTTAAAACATTTAGTTGAAATTAAAACTAATTAATATTTTTGGCCATTTTAGTTTTCCGCAAATTTTATAGAAATTTTGTGAGTTTCCTATATATTTTGAGAAAACCGTTCTTCAAATAATGTAAAGCACTTCTAAAAGTTTTTCTCAACCACTACTTCGGTTTCACAATCAAACTCAATCAATTTCTCAAAATACTATCAATCAATATCATTCATATTTCATTAAAAACAAAATAATTTATACACAACCTTACAAATTTATATCAAAAGAAACACAAACTAAACTTTATTACAAACTTCATACAAATTTGTGTACAAGCTGCTCAAGACCCATTTTTACATGTCCATACATTTATGTGCAATATATACATCAAAAGAAGTATTTACTGATTAGGGTATAAATTATACCCAAAACTTTAGGTCGGTAGCTTCTCACACCTCAAGAAATCGATCTGCTGCTCCTCTAGTTCTCTGTATCTGCGAGAATAAAAGCTATCATGAGTACTAGGACTCAGTGGTGCACAATATACTAAAATAATCTTTATGCAAAACTTAAAGCACATTCATTCAAAAATTTGGCTAAACATGAAAATTAAATACAATCATGCATTGTAAGGTTTAACATGTAAACCAAGTTCATTTCAAAGTATCAAAACACAATTCATAAAACCCACGTTAGATCACGCCATTGAAACAAATAGAATCTCAATAGCCGAGGCTAAAGAGAAATCACATGAATCTCAATAGCCGAGGCTAAAGAGAAATCATATCATAGGCTAGCTAGCTCAAATATATGGATATCCATTCACATCCTCTTCTACTGGCACACCTCAACACTTCTCCAGAGAAGGAATCAAAATTCGAAACTAATTACCCCCACTAGTCGTGCTAGTGAGGTGTTCAAATATGTGGTCATGACACTGTGGTTTCAAAACTTATCTTAACAATTTGCTAAACATTGTCTTTTCAAATATACATAATAACTTTCAACAGTTTACATCAAACATCATAAGAATGCCATAATCCAATATTTCATATTATTCAAAACGATATGCAAAAGATGATTATAAAAGTATATGTTGTGCACAAACCTCAAACGAGTCGCCTGTTGGCCTTGACTCGACTCCTCGGGTTCTGTCCCGGTATTCTTTTCCACTGAAACACGAAATTTTCTAATGTTTCAGTACTAAAACTTAAAATAAATCCAAAATAAACTTAACTTCACATTTACCTAGCTCTAACGTGTTAAATGCGACGTTCTCGAAATTTTGTGTTTCGGGTTACTATTCACTGCACTATTCAAGTCAAATTATTGACTTTCTAAGGCTTAATAGGTATGGGAACTCCAACTTCACCCACATACCACATTTTGGTCACCAAACTTGTTGGTTTTGGTCATTTGTTTAAAGCTTTGGTCATTTTGGCAAAATTGCCAATTTTCGGTTTTGGTTCTCCGAAGTTGCACTGTTTCATTGGTCGGTCTACTGTTGAAATTTGACAAAACTTCCTTCATAGAAAATGTTCCTTATTGTCTTAAGTATATTCTCATTTTTGGATCACCTCAATCGGAGTTTTGTAGCTCAAGTTATGGCCAAAATAAGTTTACTGTTCACATGCACTGTTCATACTACAATTTAGGTGCTGGCAGATTTTTGGTCCAACTTTGGTCAATTGTTTGATCAAGTTAAGTTCATAATTTTGTCTCACTTTCTTCATATGAAATGTTTTACTATGTCTTAGGTTTCCATCGGTTCAAGAATCGCCTAAATCCGAGTTTTCTAGAGAGAGTTATAGCTATCCAAACATTGCTGCTCAACTAAAAATCTGCAGAATTTCAGTACATAAATTTTAACTTTGCTCAATGATTTGAATGAGTTAATGGCCTAATTTGGGTTGGTGTTCTTCATGAAAGTTTTAGGTCTATATCATATCTAATTGCTGGTAAAATTTCAGGTCAATTTGACCTACCTAGCTCGAGTTATGACCAAATGAACAGTTCTGTTCATTTAGTCAGTTTGGTGCAGGGCAGCCTGCTATCAACTCACTTTGGTCAATTGTTTCACCAAGTTTTAGTCAGTTTTTGGTCATGGTTCCTTAATGAAAGTTGTGCTCTTTTATGTCTATTTTCATCTCCAATTTGTGGCATATCAATTGGACTTGTAAAATTTGAGTTTTGGTCCTTCAAAGTGGGTTTGGTCATGCTGCCAGCAGCATGACCATTAACCTACGAATTTGGTTTAATTTCCTACCATTCCCACACAATCCATTTGATCATAATTGACCATTATTTCACTTCATAATAGGTCAAACATGCCATTTATGCATTTCTCCAAATTTTGGTTCACTAACCCTAACATTCAAACCCTAACTACTTCATCTCATGCATTTAACTCACTTGTTGAATTCTAATTGCATACTTAGAAGTTATACACTCATTCACACTAAACAAATTCATAATTTGTATCAAAATTATCCATCCTCAAACCTAAACCCTAGCTGCCCACACTTCTATTTGGTCCACCATGCTTGATTTTATTCACTTATTTGTTGCTTACAAATGTAACTTAGCTACTTAAATATAAATTCAAAGAGAGAATGAAGGAAGAGTACCAACCTTAAGTGAGCAGAATTTTTAGCTCTAATTCTTCAATTTCACTCCCTTTTTCCTTTTCTTTTCTTCTTCAAATGCTTCCCCAAGTGAAGTTTACAAGTTTTTATGAATTAATTTAGTGACAAAATAAGGTTAAGTGGGTGGAATCAAGCTTGTATCAAGCTTTCATGGGAGTTTTTTGGTGAGGGAGAGGAAGAGAGAATGGTTCATGTTTTTGATGAAGTCTTTTTCTTTTTTTTTTTTTTTTTCTTTTGTCTAATTTTGGCTTAAAGAAGACCACAAAAATCCCAAATTAATTAATTAATTAATTAAGCCTTTATGACATCATTCATGATGTAATCACATTGACTTGTCCAACTTTTTTTCTATTTATTTTTTTCTATTAGTTCTTTAATTTAATTCTCGATTCCAAAATTTTCTTTTCTCCGATTTTATTTGTGATTAGGTCAGAGTCACTCGGGTCAATTGACCAAATTGCCCTCGCGGCTCATCGGTTTGCAAATAATCCAATATTTCTTCCGCCTCACGACCTAATTATTTGACCGACTTAACGCTTCTTTTCGTGATTTTCTCTTTTCCACTGTGTTCATAAGGGTCCTAAGGACAGCGTCACTTTTACGGTTCGAAATTTGAGTTTAAAACGACTTCGATGCGTTCGAGGAGGTCACTCATCTGCCGTGACTCTCGGCTCGTTTAACCTCTTATGTTCTGTTTTTCTTATTTATAGTTAACTAATTAAACATTACTAATTATTTGTGTTTACGGCTTCTCAAATTGTCTTAAGTGTGACCCTAATCCCATTAATTTTCCGGACCGACACCGGTCACCGGAACAGTGAAATATACCAGGCTATACAACGGGAGTGTTACAATTCTCCCCCCCTTAAATATATTTCGTCTCGAAATTTTTACCTGGTATCAATCTCTGAACAGCTGTGGATGTTGTCTCCTCATGTCCTCCTCTCGTTCCCAAGTAGCTTCTTGGCCTGAATGATGGTTCCACAGCACTTTTACCAACGGTATTTGCTTATTCCGTAGCTGCTTCACCTCATAAGCCAGAATCTTTATGGGTTCTTCTTCATATGTGAGGTCTGGATTCACTTCTATTTCTTCTACTGGTAGTACATGAGATGGGTCTGATCGATACCTCCTCAACATAGATACATGGAAGACATTATGTATCTTCTCCAACTCTGGAGGTAGTGCTAACCGATATGCCAAAGGACCCACTCTTTCCAGAACCTCATATGGCCCGATAAAACGAGGACTTAATTTCCCTTCTACTAATCTCATAATCCTCTTCCAAGGAGAAAACTTGAGGAAAACTTTCTCACCCATCGCATACTCAATATCCCTTCTTTTCAAATCAACATAGGACTTTGATGGCCGATGCGCTTTAAGTCGACTTCGATCACCTTGATTTTCTCTTGATCGTTGAACAATTTGGGTCCAATCATTTTTCTTTCACCCACGTCATCCCAACACAACGGGTTCTACATTTTCTCGCCATACAAAGCTTCATATGGAGGCATCCCAATGCTTGATTGATAGCTGTTGTTATAAGCAAACTCAATTAAAGGCAAGTGTGTATCCCAACTACCCTCAAACTCAATCACACAAGCCCGTAGCATGTCCTCCAAGATCTGAATTACCCTCTCGGTGGCCATGCATGCGTGGGTGGAATGCGATCGAAGTTCAATCTAGTTCCTAGGGCTCTCAAGACTACCCTGAGAATCTAGAAGTGAACCTAGGATCTCTGTCGACACAATAGATCTGGCACTCCATGCGATCTCACAATCTCATCGATGTATAACTTGGCCAATCTTTCTAAATCGTAATCCATCCGATCGCGAGAAAATGGGCGATTTAGTCAATCTGTCAACAATGACCCAAATCGCATCATGACTCTTCTCGGTCCTAAGTCCCATCATAAAATCCATCGTTATTCTCTCCCATTTCCACTGCATCGGTAGTGGATGTAACAACCAGTGGTACTTGATGCTCTGCCTTTACTTGCTGACAAGTTAGGCATTTGGACACAAACTCTGCCACATCTCTCTTCATACCCATCCACCAGTAATGCTCCTTTAGCCCTCTATACATTTTCGTGCCACCAGGGTGCATGGCAAAAGGAGATTCATGTGCTTCCTTCAAAATGATTTGCCTCAAATCAACATCATTAGGAACACATATTCTGCCCTGGTGTAACAGTAAACCATCATCTCTGATTGAGAATTCTGGTTTCTTGCCCTGTCGGACTTCTTCCATCAACTTCTGATACTTCTGATCATTACGAGCACCATTCTAATATGATCAATCAACACCGTTGTACATGCCATGCAACCTGCTGCCCATCATCACTAATCTCTAAGCTAGCATGCAATGATCTTAACTCATGTACCAAAGACAAAGGAGTAACCCGTAGACTTGCCATAGTCTTGCGACTTAAGGCATCAGCCACAACATTAGCTTTCCCTGGCTGATAGTCTATCAGACAATCATAGTCTTTTATCAACTCTAACCATCTCCTCTGTCTCAAATTCAGCTCCTTTTGGGTGCCCAAATACTTTAAACTCTTATGATCTGTGTAGATGTAGCACTTCTCCCCATACAAATAATGTCTCCAGATCTTAAGAGCAAACACAATGGCTGCAAGCTCCAAATCATGTGTTGGATAATTCCTCTCATGCGGTTTTAGTGGCGTGATGCATAGGCAATGACATTTCGATCTTGCATCAACACACACCTAACCCATTGTGAGAAGCATCACTATAAATCGTATATTCTTTACCCGGTAGGTAAAGTTAGGATGAGCTTCACCAAACATCTCTTCAATTCATCAAAACTCTGCGGCATTTATCCGTCCTTTGAAATTTTACATCTTTTCTAAGCGGCTTGGTCAATGGAGATGCCAACATGGAGAATCCTTCACAAATCTACGGTAGTATCCGCTAAACCAGAAATCTTCGAATTTCTTTGACATTTCTGGGTGGCATCCAATTAAGGTCAGCTTCAATCTTACTTTGATCTACCTTAATGCCCTATTCTGATACTACATGCCACAAAAAAGTTATTTCTTTCAGCCAAAATTCACAATTCGACAATTTGGCATATAGTTCTCTCTCAAAGTCTGCAGTACAATCCATGGATGTCTATCATGCTCTTCTGCATTCCTCGAATAGACCAATATATCATCTATGAATACCACAACAAATCGGTGAGGTATGGTCTGAAGATAGTGTTCATCAGATCCATAAAAGCAGTCGGAGCATTAGTTAACCCGAATGGCATAACTAGGAACTCATAATGGCCATAGCGGGTTCTGAAGGCAGTTTTAGAAATACTTTGCTCTTGTACTTTCAGCTGATAATAACCTGATCTCAGGTCAATTTTGGAGAACACAATTGCACCCTTAAGCGATCAAACAAGTCATCAATGCGGGCAATGGATATCTATTCTTTATTGTCACCTTATTCAACCGCTGATAATTAATACACAAGCGGAGAGTGCCATCTTTCTTCTTTACAAACAATCGGGCGCTCCCAAGGTGACACACTAGGCGGATAAAGCCCTTGTCAAGCAATTCTTGCAATCGCACTTTCAACTCTTTCAATGCGGTGCCATTCTATATGGCGTTATGGAGATTGGGTCCACACCGCATAACATTAATCTCAAATTGCACTTCTCTTTCGAGGTAATCACGTAGTTCATCAGAAATACATCCGGAAAGTCACATCTGATAGGGGATGTCCTTGATCTTGGACTCGCACTTGGGTGTCTATCACATGTGCCAAATATGCTTCACACCCCTTTCTAATCATTCTTACGGCTAGTGCAGCGAAATGATGTTTGATGGCGATAAATGCCTCTCCCGTGTATTACCACATCACCGTACAAAGGAGACCAAAAGTGATCTTGATCTCTGATCAATCATAGCATGATGCAGCTAACCAATCCATGCCCAAGATGATATCATACTCTCTAAAGGGCATTTCAATCAAGTCCGACAGAAAACATGTCCTTGGATCACCAAAGGACAGTCTCTATAGATTCTGTTGACCGGACTTCTTGTCCTAACGGACTAGTTACTAGCACTTCAAAATCCATTTGCACACATGGAGCAAAGTGAACCGACTATGCTAGCACTAACATATGAATGGGTTGAACCGGATCAAATAATACAAATACATCTTGACCAGAGATAGAGAATGTACGGCGGCTACCACATCGAAGTCTCACCTCTTCTCATTGTTTCATTGCGTAGATTCTGGTTGAAGCACTTCCTTGCCTTGATTGACCAATCGTGCCGATCGCACAAGTAGTGCCTCTACCTCTGCCTCTTCCTCTGCCAAATGATCGTGAACCTCTAGGAGCGGGACTCGAATAGATCCTTCAGCAGAGTAGGAGCTGGACCATATCTCGGAGCACTAGTGCAGTCTTTAGCTATATGGCCCTTGCCTCCACAGTTAAAATAGGCTCCATGGCCCAATAGCATTCCCCATGAATCTTGCCACAAGTCTCACGGCGGGCGAGAATGTGAACCCTGCTGATCGACTGGACCTAGGGGTCTCGACCGTAAAATCTGCCTCTGCCAAATCGCCACCTCGACCCTTTGGGTCCACTAAACTTCTTTTTCTTTCCGGAGGTAGCACCGAACTCTGCTCAACCGATTTTTCCCCTTGTCTTTTTCTAATTTCTCGACTTTTTCCTTCACTGGGTTTGCTTCTGCTTCAACTCTCTCCAATTCAAGTGCTTGAGACATAAGCTCTGAGAAGTTGCTGTGTCGAAATCCTACAACTTACATCCGTATGCTGGGCTTCAAACCCGTTTCAAATCTCTTGCACCTTGCCTTACTGGTATTAAGGAGACTCTCCGCATAGTGACTCAAAGTGAGAACTCCCTCTCATACTCGCCACCGATCGATTTCCTTGTTTTAAGCTCAAAAATTCTTGCGCTTCGATCAACATATGCATCCGGGATGTATTTCTGTCTAAACTCTCGATGAAGTCATCCTGTGTCAAGATGGTGGTTACGCTTGTCGTGGGGATGGTCTTCCACCAGTCATACGCATCCCCTTGCAGTAGAGACACAGAATACTCAAACTTTAATTCATCTTGGCAGTGCAGCTTTTTAAATACTCTGTCCATTCTTTCAAGCCATTGCTCTGCCTCAAGTGGGTCTACTGTACCCTTAAATTCTGCAGCCCCATACTTCAATAATTTATCATATTGTCCGTGGAGCGATGGTTGTGCCACGGTGGTTGGGGTGGAGCTTGAGCAGGCATACCCACCATTTGTTGAAACATTGCCGCTATTCTGCGGGTGTGCGAGGAATCGCGGCATTTGTGGGGTGGTGCTCGACCTCGACATTCGGTAAAGTGGGCTTCCTTGTGCCTCGGCTTCAATTTGCTCAACTGAGCGATCCCCTTGTTCCATTTCAATCTGAAGTTAGGGTATCTCCTGAACAAGTAACACATGGAGATTTCCCTCCGTTAGTTCACATTCATGATGTAATGCACTGTATGTAACAATTATGGACATTGAGCAGTTGTACTTAACAAAGAAAAACACAAATTCACAATTTAAAACATAATTCAAAAATTTGCTCTGATACCACTAAAACATGTCACACCTTACCCCTCTGTAAGGCATCACATGATCCCGTAGAATACCTAATGAACTACCGCACTTCACCTACCGATAACTCATTAAGTACCCTACAAGGGATTTTTAAAACAATTTTCCTATTTTTGATAAGTGGTGAGCATTTCAAATAAGTATTTAAAACATTTAGTTGAAATTAAAACTAATTAATATTTTTGGCCATTTTAGTTTTCCGCAAATTTTATAGAAATTTTGACAGAGTTTCCTCTGTATTTTGAGAAAACCGTTCTTCAAATACCTGTAAAAAGCACTTCTAAAAGTTTTTCTCAACCACTACTTCGGTTTCACAATCAAACTCAATCAATTTCTCAAAATACTGTCAATCAATATCATTCATATTTCATTAAAAACAAAATAATTTATACACAACCTTACAAATTTATATCAAAAGAAACACAAACTAAACTTTATTACAAACTTCATACAAATTTGTGTACAAGCTGCTCAAGACCCATTTTTACATGTCCATACATTTATGTGCAATATATACATCAAAAGAAGTATTTACAGTTAGGGTATAAATTATACCCGAAAACTCTAGGCTGGTAGCTTGTCACACCTCAGCAGCTCAGTCTGCTGCTCCTCTAGTCTCTGTATCTGCGACAAAGAATAAAGCTATCACGAGTACTAGGACTCGATGGTGCACAATATACTAAAATAATCTTTATGCAAAACTTAAAGCACATTCATTCAAAAATTTGGCTAAACATGAAAATTAAATACAATCATGCATTGTAAGGTTTAACATGTAAACCAAGTTCATTTCAAAGTATCAAAACACATTTCATAAAACCCACAGTTAGATCACGCCATTCGAAACAAATAGAATCTCAATAGCCAGAGGCTAAAGAGAAATCACATGAATCTCAATAGCCAGAGGCTAAAGAGAAATCATATCATAGGCTAGCTAGCTCAAATATATGGATATCCATTCACATCCTCTTCTACTGGCACACCTCAACACTTCTCCAGAGAAGGAATCAAAATTCGAAACTAATTACCCCCACTAGTCGTGCTAGTGAGGTGTTCAAATATGTGGTCATGACACTGTGGTTTCAAAACTAATCTTAACAATTTGCTAAACATTGTCTTTTCAAATATACATAATAACTTTCAGATTTACATCAAACATCATAAGAATGCCATAATCCAATATTTCATATTATTCAAAACGATATGCAAAAGATGATTATAAAAGTATATGTTGTGCACAAACCTCAAACGAGTCGCCTGTTGGCCTTGACTCGACTCCTCGGGTTCTGTCCCGGTATTCTTTTCCACTGAAACACGAAATTTTCTAATGTTTCAGTACTAAAACTTAAAATAAATCCAAAATAAACTTAACTTCACATTTACCTAGCTCTAACGTGTTAAATGCGACGTTCTCGAAATTTTGTGTTTCGGGTTACTATTCACTGCACTATTCAAGTCAAATTATTGACTTTCTAAGGCTTAATAGGTATGGGAACTCCAACTTCACCCACATACCACATTTTGGTCACCAAACTTGTTGGTTTTGGTCATTTGTTTAAAGCTTTGGTCATTTTGGCAAAATTGCCAATTTTCGCTTTTGGTTCTCCGAAGTTGCACTGTTTCATTGGTCGGTCTACTGTTGAAATTTGACAAAACTTCCTTCATAGAAAATGTTCCTTATTGTCTTAAGTATATTCTCATTTTTGGATCACCTCAATCGGAGTTTTGTAGCTCAAGTTATGGCCAAAATAAGTTTACTGTTCACATGCACTGTTCATACTGCAATTTAGGTGCTGGCAGATTTTTGGTCCAACTTTGGTCAATTGTTTGATCAAGTTAAGTTCATAATTTTGTCTCACTTTCTTCATATGAAATGTTGTACTATGTCTTAGGTTTCCATCGGTTCAAGAATCGCCTAAATCCGAGTTTTCTAGAGAGAGTTATAGCTATCCAAACATTGCTGCTCAACTAAAAATCTGCAGAATTTCAGTACATAAATTTTAACTTTGCTCAATGATTTGAATGAGTTAATGGCCTAATTTGGGTTGGTGTTCTTCATGAAAGTTTTAGGTCTATATCATATCTAATTGCTGGTAAACTTTCAGGTCAATTTGACCTACCTAGCTCGAGTTATGACCAAATGAACAGTTACTGTTCATTTGGTCAGTTTGGTGCAGGGCAGCCTGCTATCAACTCACTTTGGTCAATTGTTTCACCAAGTTTTAGTCAGTTTTTGGTCATGGTTCCTTAATGAAAGTTGTGCTCTTTTATGTCTATTTTCATCTCCAATTTGTGGCATATCAATTGGACTTGTAAAATTTGAGTTTTGGTCCTTCAAAGTGGGTTTGGTCATGCTGCCAGCAGCATGACCATTAACCTACGAATTTGGTTTAATTTCCTACCATTCCCACACAATCCATTTGATCATAATTGACCATTATTTCACTTCATAATAGGTCAAACATGCCATTTATGCATTTCTCCAAATTTTGGTTCACTAACCCTAACATTCAAACCCTAACTACTTCATCTCATGCATTTAACTCACTTGTTGAATTCTAATTGCATACTTAGAAGTTATACACTCATTCACACTAAACAAATTCATAATTTGTATCAAAATTATCCATCCTCAAACCTAAACCCTAGCTGCCCACACTTCTATTTGGTCCACCATGCTTGATTTTATTCACTTATTTGTTGCTTACAAATGTAACTTAGCTACTTAAATATAAATTCAAAGAGAGAATGAAGGAAGAGTACCAACCTTAAGTGAGCAGAATTTTTAGCTCTAATTCTTCAATTTCACTCCCTTTTTCCTTTTCTTTTCTTCTTCAAATGCTTCCCCAAGTGAAGTTTACAAGTTTTTATGAATTAATTTAGTGACAAAATAAGGTTAAGTGGGTGGAATCAAGCTTGTATCAAGCTTTCATGGGAGTTTTTTGGTGAGGGAGAGGAAGAGAGAATGGTTCACGTTTTTGATGAAGTCTTTTTCTTTTTTTTTTTTTTTTTTCTTTTGTCTAATTTTGGCTTAAAGAAGACCACAAAAATCCCAAATTAATTAATTAATTAATTAAGCCTTTATGACATCATTCATGATGTCATCACTTTGACTTTTCCATCTTTTTTTTTCTATTTATTTTTTTTTCTATTAGTTCTTTAATTTAATTCTCGATTCCAAAATTTTCTTTTCTCCGGTTTTATTTGTGATTAGGTCGAGTCACTCTGGTCAATTGACCAAATTGCCCCTCGCCGGTTCATCCCGGTTTGCAAATAATCCAATATTTCTTCCGGCTCCCTGACCTAATTATTTGACTGACTTAACAGTTCTTTTTCGTGATTTTCTCTTTTCCACTGTGTTCATAAGGGTCCTAAGGACAGCAGCGTCACTTTTTACGGTTCGAAATTTGAGTTTAAAACGACTTGCGATGCGTTCGAGGAGGTCACTCATCGCTGTGACTCTCGGCTCGTTTAACCTCTTATGTTCTGTTTTTCTTATTTATAGTTAACTAATTAAACATTACTAATTATTTGTGTTTATGGCTTCTCAAATTGTCTTAAGTGTGACCCTAATCCCATTAATTTTCCGGACCGACACCGGTCACCGGAACAGTGAAATATACCAGGCTATACAATGGGAGTGTTACAGATCCTAGCAAAATTGAAGCTGTCCTTAATTGGAAGCCACCCAGAAATGTCACAGAGATTCGCAGTTTTCTGGGGTTAGCTGGATACTACCGTCGATTTGTGAAGGGATTCTCTATGTTGGCATCTCCATTGACCAAGATACTTAGAAAGGATGTGAAATTTCAGTGGACGAACAAATGCCAGCAAAGTTTTGATGAATTGAAAAGATGTTTGACAGAGGCTCCAGTCTTGACTTTACCTACACCGGGTAAAGAATATACAGTTTACAGCGATGCTTCTCACAACGGGTTAGGTTGTGTGTTGATGCAAGATCGAAATGTCATTGCCTATGCATCACACCAGCTAAAACCGCATGAGAGGAATTATCCGACACATGATTTGGAGCTTGCAGCTATCGTGTTTGCTCTTAAGATCTGGAGACATTATTTATATGGGGAGAAGTGCTACATCTACACAGATCATAAGAGTTTAAAGTATTTGGGCACCCAAAAAGAGTTGAATTTGAGACAGAGGAGATGGTTAGAGTTGATAAAAGACTATGATTGTCTAATAGACTATCAGCCAGGGAAAGCTAATGTTGTGGTTGACGCCCTAAGTCGCAAGACTATGGCAAGTCTACAAGTTACTCCCTTATCTTTGGTGCATGAGTTGAGATCATTACATGCCAGTTTAGAGATTAATGATGAGGAGCAGACAGCAGTTGCATGGCATGTACAGCCAGTGTTGATTGATCAGATTAGAATGGCTGCTCAGAATGATAAGAAGTATCAGAAGCTGATGGAAGAAGTCCAGCAGGGTAAGAAACCAGAGTTCTCAATTAGAGATGGTGGTTTACTGCTACACCAAGGTAGAATGTGTGTTCCTAATGATGTTGATTTGAGGCAGATCATTTTGAAGGAAGCACATGAGTCTCCTTTTGCTATGCACCCTGGGGGTACAAAAATGTATAGAGGGCTAAAGGAGCATTACTGGTGGATGGGTATGAAGAGAGATGTGGCAGAGTTTGTATCAAAATGCCTAACTTGTCAGCAAGTAAAGGCAGAGCATCAAGTACCAACTGGATTGTTACATCCACTACCAGTGCCAGAATGGAAATGGGAAAGAATAACGATGGATTTTGTAATGGGACTTCCGCGGACACAGAAGAGTCATGATGCAGTATGGGTCATTGTCGACAGACTGACTAAATCTGCTCATTTTCTGCCAGTCCGAATGGACTACAGTTTAGACAGATTGGCCCGGTTGTACATCGATGAGATTGTGAGACTGCATGGAGTGCCAGTATCTATCGTATCAGACAGAGATCCTAGGTTCACTTCTAGATTCTGGGGTAGTCTTCAGAGAGCCCTAGGAACTAGATTGAACTTCAATACTGCATTCCACCCACAGACAGATGGCCAGTCTGAGAGGGTAATTCAGATTTTGGAGGACATGCTATGGGCTTGTGTGATTGAGTTTGAGGGTAGTTGGGATACACACTTGCCTTTGATTGAGTTTGCTTACAACAACAGCTACCAATCAAGCATTGGGATGCCTCCATATGAAGCTTTGTATGGCAGAAAATGTAGAACCCCATTGTGTTGGGATGACGTGGGTGAAAGAAAAATGATTGGACCCGAAATAGTTCAACAGACTGAAGAGAAGATCAGGGTAATCAGAGATCGACTTAAAGCTGCATCAGACCGTCAGAAGTCCTATATTGATTTGAAAAGAAGGGATATTCAGTATGCAGTGGGTGAGAAAGTTTTCCTCAAAGTTTCTCCTTGGAAGAGGATTATGAGATTCGGCAGGAAGGGGAAACTAAGTCCTCGTTTTATCGGGCCATATGAGGTATTGGAAAGAGTGGGTCCTTTGGCTTATCGTTTAGCACTACCTCCAGAGTTAGAGAAGATACATAACGTCTTCCATGTGTCGATGTTGAGGTGGTATCGATCAGACCCATCTCATGTACTACCAGTAGAAGAAATTGAAGTGAATCCAAACCTCACATATGAAGAAGAACCCATAAAGATTCTGGCTTATGAGGTGAAGCAGCTACGGAACAAGCAGATACCATTGGTAAAAGTGCTGTGGAACCATCATTCGGGCCAAGAAGCTACTTGGGAACGAGAGGAGGACATGAGGAGACAGCACCCACAGCTGTTCAGAGATTGATATCAGGTAAAATTTCGAGACAAAATTTATTTTAAGGGGGGGAGAATTGTAACACCCCGTTTGCATAGCCTGGTATATTTCACTGTTCCGGTGACTGGTGTCGGTCCGGACAATTAATGGGATTAGGGCCACACTTAAGACAACTTGAGAAGCCATAAACACAAATAATTAGTAATGTTCAATTAGTTAAGTATAAATAAGAAAAACAGAACATAAGAAGTTAAATGAGGCGAGAGGCACAGCGATGGGTGACATCCTCGGGAACGACTGCGAAGTCATTTTAAACTCAAATTTCGAATCGTAAAAAGTGACGCTGCGGTCCTTAGGACCCTTATGAACACAGTGGAAAAGACAAAATCACGAAAAAAACTGTTAACTCAGTCAAATAATTAGGTCAGGGAGCCAGAAGAAATATTGGATTATTTGCAAACCGGGATGAACCGGTGAGGGGCAATTTGGTCAATTGACCCCGAGAGCTGACTCCTGACCTAACTGTCAAATAAAATCGGAGAAAAGAAAATTTCGGAATCGAGAATTAAATTAAAGAACTAATAGAAAAAAATAAATAGAAAAAAAAAGAAGATGGAAAAGTCAAAGGTGATGACATCATGCATGATGTCATAAAGGATTAATTAAATTATTTATTAAATGGGATTTTTGGTCTTCAAAAAGGGGATAAGAATAAAGAAAATAAAACAAAAAAAAATTAGAAAAGTGCCTTCTTCTTCCCTTGGTTTGCCGCCCCACCTTCTCCCTCTCATCTCCATGGAATTCTTCCATTTAAGCTTACAATTAAGCTTGATTTTCTCCACTTAATCAACATAACTCCCTTAAATACCTCACTAGAACTTGTAATCTCAACTTAGGAAGAAGAGTATAAGAAGAAAGAAGGGCTAAAGCTAGAGATTGAAGCTTTAAGTTAAGGTTAGTATGTTAACTCCTTATTTTTCCATTTAAATGCATAATTAGTGTTTGAAATGAGCTTGGAACTTGATTAAATGAAACAAATATGGGGGAAGGACCATTGCTGAAATTTTGGTCTGGTTGAAGGGAGTATGAATTGCATGAATTTAATGAGTTTGAATGAGTGTAGAAACCTTAATTAGTTGAATGATTAGCATTAAAACCATTAATGTAGTTAAATACAATGAATTAGTGAGATTAGGGTTTGAATGTTAGGGTTTGTGAACCAAATTTTGAAGAAATACATAAATGATATCTTTGACTGATTGTGGACTGAAAAATGGTCAATAATGACCAAAGGAAATGTGTGGGAATTATTAGCATGGGAGTCAAATTCGTAGGTCACATGGTCATGCTGCTGGCAGCATGACCAAACCTACTTTGAAGGACCAAAACGGGAATTTTACAAGCCCAATTGATATGCCACCAATTGGAGATGAAAATAGACATAAAATAGCACAATTTTCATTAAGGAACCATGGCCAAAAACTGACTAAAACTTGGTGAACCAATTGACCAAAGTGAAATGAGAGCAGGCTGCCACAGCACCAAACTGACCAAATGAACAGTAACTGTTCATTTGGTCATAATTCGAGCTAGACAGGTCAAATTGACCTGAAATTTTACCAAAAATTAGATAAGATATAGATCTAAAACTTTCATGAAGAACTCCAACTCAAATTATGCCATTAACCTAGTCAAATTATTGAGCAAAGTTGAGTTATTAAACTTGCAACTCTGCAGAATTACCATTGAGCAGTAAAGTTCCAATGGCTATAACTCTCTCTAGAAAACTCTGATTTAGGTGAATCTTGAACCGATGGAAACCTAAGACATAGTAGAATATTTCGTATGAAGGAAATTAGACCAAATTATGAACTTAACTTGATCAAATTACTGAACAAATTTGGATCAAAAACCTCCCAGAACCAAAATTGTATCATGAACAGTGCACGTAAACAGTAATTGTATTTTGGCTATAACTTGAGCTACAAAACTCCGATTGGGGTGATCTAAAACTGAGAATACACTTAAGACAATAAGGAACATTTTCTATGAAGAAAGTTTTGCCAAATTCCAACAGTAGATTGACCAATGGAACAGTGCAACTTCGGAGCACCAAAACCGAAAATTGGCAATTTTGCCAAAATAACCTAAGCTTTGAGAAAATGACCAAAACCAACAAGTTTAGTGACCAAAATGTGGTATGTGGGTGAAGTGGGAATTCCCATACCAATTAAGCCTTAGAAAGTCAACTATTTGACTTGAATAGTGTAGTGAATAGTAACCCGAAACACAAAATTTAAAGAACGTCGAATTTAGCACGTTAGAGCTAGGTAATTGTGAAGCTAAATTTATTTTGGATTTATGTTAAGTTCTAGTACTGAAACATTGTAAAATTGTGTGTTTCAGTTGAAAAGAATATCGGGAAGGAACCCGAGGAACCGAGTCGAGGCTAAGGGACGACTCGCTTGAGGTTTGTGCACAATAAACCCTATTTAAGCATTTTATCCTTGAAAAATTGATTTAGTACGCATTATGAATTTATGAACTTTTGTGTTGCCACCTTGTGACCAAATTGTAACTTTGGAAATTGATTTGATTTTTGTATGCAATATTTGAATGAAATGTTTGAAATGGATTTTTGATTCACACTTAGCATGACAGTTACTTATTATTCCTCCTCCATTTATGGGGTTGAGATCGTTTATTTTCCTCCCTCTCTGGCTTGCCAATTGAGGTTGTAGATCGAATGAGTACTCATTAGCTAGCTAGCCACCTCGCTCATTTATTTTCATTAATGGGGTTGAGATTGCTTTGTCGTGGTGTGCAACGCGGCATTGATCGGATATTTTGTGTCATTGCTTAAGTTGTGTATGACTTTGGCAACACTGTGTTTATGAAATTATTTGACTAAACTGTGTTTAATAGATTATTTGACAAAATGATGTTATTATTAACTTTAATATTTGTGAAATGTGATTGAGAAACATTTAAATTGTGTTTGGCAATGAATGATTTATTTATTGCATTTTAAATTTTTATTGTGCACCACTGAGTATTTTTATACTCAGCGATAGCTTATTTTGCTGTCGCAGATAAGAGCAAGGAGAAAGCAGCAGAGTGAGCTGCTGTTAAATCGAGGACTACTCTGATCATTTTGTACGGGTATTATTTTATACCCTTATAGATAATCTTGATGTAAATATAGAAATGTTATTTGTATCAATGTAGTTGAACAATTGTAAATAAATTGTAATAATATTATTTTGGATTCTCTTCTGTAAATTTATTATTTGTATATATGGATTTTCTGCTTTATGCTTGGTGAATGGAAATTTTAAATATTTTGAAATGAGAAAACTTGATTTGTATTGTGAAATTATTTTGAAGTGCATTGAATTGAGATGATGGAGTTATTGAAGGTTGGGAGTTGTGAAATATTTTTGGAAGTGTTTTTTTTACAGGTCTTTGAAGAACTGGTTTCTCAAAATACAGAGGGAACTCTGTCAAAATTTTTATAAAATTTACGGAAAAATTAAAATGGACAAAAATTTTTATTAGTATTTAAACTTGAATAAATGATTTTAAATTCTTATCAAAATGCTCACCACTTCCAAAATGTAAGAAAATTGTTTTAAAATCCCTTGTAGGGTACTTAATGAGTTATCGGTAGGTGAAGTTCGGTAGTTCATTAAGTATTCTACGGGATCATGTTATGCCTTACAGAGGGGTAAGGTGTGACATAGAAAATAATTACATAAATTTATTGTGCACAAACCTGACGTGAGTCGCCTGTAAGCCTTGACTCAGTCCCTTATATTTTTTGGGTCTTTTTCAGTTGAAACACACAATTGACAGTATTTCACTATCTTATCTCACAATAAATCCAATAATTAAACTCATATATGCTCAACTCTAGCCCCAATATGCTTAAACTTACGTTCTTGAAATTTTTCATGTTGGGGTTACTATTTATGATACTATTCAAGTCAAAATATTGACTTTCTTATGCTTAAAAAGTATGAGAAATCCAATTATACCCACATACCACATTTTGGTTGCCAATTTTGTTGGTTTTAGTTGTTCCTTCAAATTTTAGGTCTCCTAAGTACAAATTTCAATTTTTTAGATTTGATGTCCTGTATTGTATTGTTCCATTGGTCATGTTGCTGTGGAAATTTGGCTAAGTTTTCTTCATAGAAGTTGTTCCTTATTGTCTTAACTTTATTTCCCTTTTTGAATCACTCCATTTGGAGTTTTTTTGCCTAAGTTGTAGCCATTTGAACATGGCTGGCCGGATTTGGTGTTACCCAAAATTCTGGGCAAATTCTGGATTTTGGCAATTTTTGTGGTTGACTGCAGGTGGATTTTCAAATAGGTTATGATCAAAATTTGGGTTTGTTTTCTTCATAAAAGTTGTAAGGCTATGTCTCAAATTTCTACCGGTAAAATTTGAAGTCATTTGGACCTTCCTAGACCAAGTTATGGTCATTTACATAACTACTGTTCATTTGGTCATTTTTGTACAGGTAAGTTTACCAATTCCGGATTTGGCCTAATTGTTCACTAAGTTATGGTCACTTTTTGGGCATGATTTCGAAATTAAAAATGTGCCATTTTGTGTCTAGTTTTATTCCCAATTGACCTCACACCAATTGGGTTGGTAAATTTTTAGTTTTGGTTCTTGAAAGGGACCTAGGTCAAGCTGCCTGTAGATTGACCCTCACCAATCCGAATTGGAACTTGTTTTCAACAATTTATACACATCACAAATGGTCACAATTGACTATTTCTCAACTCAAATAAGGTCAATAACATCATTTGGCCAATTCTCAAGTTTTTTCCCAATTTTTCACAATCTTCAAACCCTAGTTATACATAAAGTTCAATATAATGCATTTCAAAGTATACATGCATGATCTACTCACCTAATTCACTTCAAATAACCATTCAAAACCATCAAACTCATTCATATCAAACCCTAACCCTAGGTGGATGAAATTTTTATTTGGTCCCTCAATAATTGTTTTCTTTTGACTTTAAGTTAATTTCTAGTTTAATTAAGATACAAACACAATAAATAAACTAAGATTTCCAAATTCAATTAATTACCTCAAATGAAGCTTTTTCCTATCTTCTCAAACTCTCCAATTTTCCTTTCTTTTTCACTTTTAATCTTCAAATCAAGACCCAAGGACAAGTTTTAACCAAGGAAACCTCAAAATGTATGGCTGAATTTTTGGTTTAGAAAGCTTTAAAACAAGCTTTCATGGTGGAAAAACTAGGAGAGATGAGAAAGGGAAGAGAGAGTGGGTGGCACATATGAAGGAAGAAGAAACAAAATGATTTATTTATTTTTTTTTTGTTATTTTATGTCTATTTAACTTTATTTGACTTAGTCAATTATGTAGGAAAATTAGAATTGTATTTTGACATAATGATGATGTCATCCAAGTGATGTAAATAAACTTTTTCAATTTTCTTTTTTTTTGTATTTATTTTTTCATTAATTCTTTAATTTAATTCTCGATCCCAAAATTTTATTTTCTCTGATTTTATTGGACAGTTAGGTCAGGTGTCAACTCTAGGGGTGAATTGATCAAATAGCCCATCGCCGGTTCAATCCGGTTTGCAAGTTATTTGATATTTCTTCCGTATCCCTGACCTAATTATTTGACCTGCTTAACAATTCTTTTTCATAATTTTCTCTTTTGCACTGTGTTTGCAATAGTCCTAAGGACCGCAGCATCACATTTTATGGTTCAAAATTTGAGTTTAGACTGACCTCGCAGTCATTTCCTGAGAAGGTCACCCATCGTTGTGACTCTCGGTTCATTGAACTTTTTGTGTTCTGTTTTTCTTATTTATACTTAACTATTTGACAATTACTAATTATTTGTTTTCAGGGCTTAACTAGGTGTCTTAGACGTGGTTCTAATTCCCTTAATTGTCCGGATCAACACCGGTCACTTGAACAGTGAAATATACCAGGCTATGCAAATAGGGGTGTTACAACATCTCCATCAAAGATGGAGAAAGTACCAGCCACAACATCTGATGTTGTCTCAGCTTTATCCCTCTGGCGCATGGTGTACACCCTGGCTGGTGCACCACTTTGCTCTGGTTGGCTCACTGCACCCTGGCTGCCAGAAGTGTTACCTCTACCCCTACCTCTGCCTCTACTAATTGTCTATTGTCCTCTGGAAGCAGAACCTTGAACAGATCCCTCAGTGGTGGTAGGCAGCCCAGACCTACGGGCACTAGTGCAATCTCTAGTAAAATGCCCACTTCCACCACAGTTGTAACATGCTCCTATGTCCTTATAACATACTCCTCCATGAGTTCTACCACAAGTTTCATAGGAAAGGAACCCCTAGATGTATGCTGTCCAGATCTAGGTGGCCTCTGCCTTGAGAATCTTCCCCTACTAGATCCTCTATTACTTGGTTCCCAAAAGCTCTTCCTCTTACCCAAACTGCTGCCAGAAGCTTGACCAGAAGTCTTCTCATTCTTATCTTTTTCTACTGTTCCCTTTCTAACGGCCCCTTCTAACTCAATCCTTTCTAATTCCAAGGCTTGTGATATCAGCTCTAAGAAGTTCTCATGTCATAACCCAACCACTTGCATTCGTAAGCTAGGCTTAAACTCGACCTCAAACCGTTTGCATCTGTCTCTACTGGTAGTGAGTAGGCTTCCAGCATAGTGGCTAAGGCGGAAAAAGTCTCTCTCATACTCGGCTACAGTCCTGTTCCCTTGCTTCAAACTGTGAAACTCCTGTAGCTTCATATCTACATATGTGTCGGGAACATACTTCTGTTTAAATTCTCTGAGAAAGTAATCCTATGTCAACACAGGGGGCTCAACCAAACAGTGAGGAATGGTCTTCCACCACTCATATGCATCTCCATGTGGTAGAGAGATCGAGTATTCGAACTTTAAATCATCGGTGCAGTGCAGTTTCTTGAATACCCTCTCTATGTGTTCTAACCATTGCTCAGCTTCCAATGGGTCCACTGTACCCTTGAACTCTGTTGGCCCATACTTTATTAACTTGTCATATTGTCTGGCTGGGGATGGTGGTTGCACTGGAGGTGCTTGCATAGGAGCTTGGACGGGTATATTGTCAGCCATTTACTGAAATAGTGCAGCCATCTGCTGAGTGAACTGAGCAGGAAACTGCATGGGTGGGACGAGTGCAGTCGATCCACTGGCATTATGAGGAGCTAGGGCCTCCCCCTGTACCTCAGCTGCTACTGATTGCTCTATTGTGTGATTCCCCTCATCCATACTAAATCACAAAGAATTCTACTCCCTGGACAACTAACACAAGGAGACTTACCTCCATTAGTCCATATTTATGATGTAATGCACTATATGTATCAATTAATGACAGTTGATGTCACACCCTACCCTTTTGTAAGGCATAACATGATCCCGTAGTATACCTAATGAATTACCAACTTCGTCTACTGATAACCCATTAAATACACTATAAGGGATTTTAAAACTTTTCTTACTTCTTTTTACAGTGATAAGCACTATTTACAAGTGTTAAAAAATTTTTTGAACTGAAGTGAAACAGCTAACACATTTGAATTATTAGTAATTTTTGTAAAAATTTTGGTGAAGTGCCATCTGTATTTTGAATAAAACAGTTCTTCAAAAACCTATAAAAAGCACTTCAAATATATTTCTCAATCTCAAACTCCAACCTTTAATCAACACAATATGTTTCTCAACTCAAATCCACACCAAAAGTGATTGTCTTCAGTCTACAGTCAATCATTGCGTAATGCCTGGCTAACCAATCCATGCCCAAGATGATATCATAATCTTTGAAGGGCATTTCAATGAGATCAGATAGAAAAGTGTGTCCTTGGATCACCAGAGGACAATCTCTATACATTCTATTGACCCTGACCTCTTGTCCTAGCGGACTTGTTACTAGCACCTCAAAGTCCATTTTTGTACATGGAACAGCAATGCAATCAATGATGCTAGCACTCACATAAGAATGGGTAGAACCCGGATCAAATAACACAAATACATCTTGATTAAAAGTTGAGAAGGTACCAGCCACAACATCAGATGTCTCGGCCTCTTCTCTCTGTCTCATTGCATAGACTCTGACTGGAGCACTGCCTTGCTCTGATTGATTCACTGTGCCTTGGCTGCCTGCTGGGTTACCTCTACCCCTGCCTCTACCTCTGCTGGGTGATTGTGAACCTCTGGTGACAGGGCTCTGAACTGACTCTTCTGCAGTAGTAGGAGGTGGTCCAACTCTGCGAGTACTGGTGCAGTCCTTGGCAAAGTGCCCTGTGCCTCCACAGTTATAACAGGCTTCTATGGCCTTGTAGCACACCCCACCATGATTTCTTCCACATGTTTCACATTGGCAGGGAGGGTAGGAACTTTTGGTACTCTGCTGACAAGATAGAGGAGGTTTCTGTCCCGAATATCTTCTCCTATTAGACTTCTTACCACCTCTGCTGTGTCCCCTATGGTTCTTCCTCTTTCCAGTAGGACCACTGGAACTCTGTTCTACTGACTTCCCCTCTTTCTCTTTTTCTGTCTTCTCTGATTTCTTTTTCTCTGGGGCTGCTTCAGATTCAATTCTTTCTAATTCTAGTGCTTGAGAAATAAGCTTAGAGAAGTTATTATGTTTGAATCCAACCACTTGTAATCTGATACTGAGCTTCAAGCCAGTTTCAAACTTTTTACATCTCTCCCTGCTGGTAGCAAGTAGACTTACTGCATAATGGCTTAGGCGGGAAAATTTCCTTTCATATTTAGCCACTGATCTACTCCCCTGTTTCAGACTTAGGAACTCTTGCAGCTTCTGGTCCACATAAGCATCAGGGACATATTTTTGTCTGAACTCCTGTAGAAAATCATTCCATGTTAGCACTGAAGGTTCTACCAGACTATGGGGAATGGTTTTCCACCAATCATATACATCCCCTTGTAGTAGAGACATTGAATATTCAAATCTGAGCTCCTCTGTACAATATAGCTTCTTGAACACCCTATCCATTCTCTCTAACCACTGTTCTGCCTCTAGAGGATCTACTATCCCCTTGAACTCAGTAGCCCCATATTTCATCAATTTGTCATACTGCCTAGCAGAATACTGTGGTTGTACCACTGGTGTTTGTAGTGGGACTTGAGTAGGCATATTACCAGCCATCTGTTGAAACATTGCAGCCATCTGCTGAGCAAACTGAGCAGGAAACTGTGGTACTGAGGGGGCTGGTGCAGCTGATCCATTAACATTGTGTAGGGCTGGGGCATCCCCTTGTACCTCAGCCTCTATAGATTGATCGACTGAATGATCACCCTCTTTCATAGTCAATGCGAGGATCTTAGACCTCCTAAACAAATAACACAAGGAGATTTCCTCCCGTTAATGTATATTTATAATGTAATGTACTGTATGTATCAAACAATGACATTGAGCAGTTGTACTATGAAGAAAGAATATTCACATTACGGTGAAAATAGAATTTAAAACTAGCTCTGATACCACTTAAACATGTCACACCCTACCCTTCTGTAAGGCATAACATGATCCCGTAGTATACCTAATGAATTACCAACTTCGTCTACTGATAACCCATTAAATACACTACAAGGGTTTTAAAACTTTTCTTACTTCTTTTTACAGTGGTGAGCACTATTTATAGGTGTTAAAATTTTTTTTGAATTGAAGTGAAACAGCTAACACATTTGAATTATTAGTAATTTCTGTAAAAATTTTGGCGGAGTGCCATCTATATTTTGAATAAAACAGTTCTTCAAAAACCTGCAAAAAGCACTTCAAATATATTTCTCAATCTCAAACTCCAACCTTTAATCAACACAATATGTTTTTCAACTCAAATCCACAATAATTTTTCAGTATTTTCAAAGGCTGAGATAAAAGAAATATAGTACAAATTTTACAAGCCAAAATAATTCACAATTTATTTTACAACTTCAATGTACAATTTTAATTTACAACTGCTCAAAACCAAGAACACTATATACATACAGTGAACATACATTACAATACAAATTGCAAAATATGGTATACTCAATATACCCAATGATCTCTCAGTGTAGTACTAGCAGCCTAGTCTGCTGCCCTGTCAGTCTGTCTACCTGCGACAGCAATGAAAAGCTATCGCTGAGCCATTGTCTTAGTGGTGCACAACATTAACCAAATACAACTTTAAATCACAAATCACAAGTCATATAAATAGTGGATACTTAAAACCATAGTTAAATTCAAAGACAATGAATGTCATAAAGAATTTAAACTCCATTTCACAATATCACAATAAATATCAATAAATCACACACACAGCTTAATCATGTTACCAAAGTTCAATTCATCCCAAAAGCCGATGGCTAGTGAGGAATTCAATTCGTCCCAAAAGCCGATGGCTAGTAAGGAATAACATAGCTAGCTAGCAATAATATGAGTACTCATTCTATTCGTCCCCAACAGGCACACACCTCAACACTTCAGCCAGAGAGGGAATTCAATTCGTCCCACTAGACAAGCTAGCGAGGAATTCAATCAATACACATGATAGCCGTGGTTTCAAACCATTTACAATGCTTTTCAATCAATAAGTATCCATCAAATATCAGTCAAACAATTTTTCACAATTCAAAACAATAACATACAAATTGTCATACTTTATTTCAATTGAAAATTCAAAAGAAATAATTGTTGTGCACAAACCTTTGATAACTGTCTCTTGGCCCTGACTTAGTGTTTCCTTCCCCTTCCCTGAGTCTTTGCTAACTGAAACACACAATTTGAAGTGTCTCGGTACTCATTTAAACCGTCTCTAACAATAAGGTTTAATACTTAATTTATTGAAATCTATTATTTCCTTAGTCAATCTAAGATGTTGACCCTCGATGCAGTCTAGGTGAATTAGGTTTTAATGTTACCACTGTGTCATATTTAATAGCCTTTTAGTGTTAGTACATGTTACCCAATTCATTTTCATGTATATTGCATTTTATTGCAATTTGTCGGATTCCGGTATACTAATTTGACCTAGCCAGATGATCTAGTTTCCTCAGTTTTTGGGTTTTGATCAAAACTACAAACTTGTAGGTCTATGTTTTATTGCACGTGGGGAAAAATTTCAGGTCATTCTGAGTTGTATAGACCAAGTTATGGTCAATTTACCAATGCTAGACAGAATGTATCAAAATGGTCACTTTAGATCATTTTTAGGTCACTTTTGGTTTGGCTAGTTTTTGGACCCGAAATTATGCAAGCTATTTGGCTTGGTTATGGCCATTTCTGGGCTTTGGTGTCTTCATAAGAATTGTAGATATATGTATCAACTATTCATGGTAAAAATTTCAGGTCAATTGGACCTGTTTTGAGTGAGTTATGGCCAAAACACTAACTGCTGCCCAAATGGTCAATTTTCAGGCTTTCAATGCACTAATCCGGATTTGGTCATTTTTCAAGTCACCTTCCAAGCAGAATTTTGATAAGTTTCCTTCATAAAAGTTGGCACTTTTTGTGCCTAGTTTCACCTCCAATTGGTCTCATACCAATTGGAGTCACACACTTAAGGTTCTAAGCCAAAACATACACTGCCCTATTACACATTGTTCATCACTCATCAATTACACATCCTATGCTTACCAAGTTATTTCCTTCATGCCATTTCTGTTTTGTACCTTACCATTAACACATTTCACAACACATTTTTGGTCATTTTGGCAGCTTATAACCATTCTCAATATGTACATTATAGTGTAGAATTTTCCAAGTCCAATTACAAATAATTTAACCACATGACATAGCTCATTTACATGTCCATATTCAAACCTTTATACACATATACATGCTATCATAACAAGCACCATAATTCAACAATATAATTCCATAAACCAAACCATGAAACAACACATTTGATCTACACTTCAAAGTTGCCGATTGTACATCTCTTTCAATTAGCTTCCAAGCTTCTAAAATCAAGTGTACTATCACACATACATTTAGTATACATTATCCAATTTATTCCTACACACAAAAACACTTACATCAACACTTTAATCTACCATTTACATGCAAGGATAAGCTGCTCTTATTGAAGTTCCATTGTAACACCCCCGTTTGCATAGCCTGGTAGATTTCACTGTTACGGTGACCGGTGTCGGTCCGGATAATTAAGGGGATTAGAACCACACTTAAGACAACTAGAGAAACCATAAACACAAATAATTAGTAATGCTCAATTAGTTAAGTATAAATAAGAAAAACAACATAAGAAGTTAAACGAGCCGAGAGTCACAGCGATGGGTGACCTCTTCGGGAACGACTGCGAAGTCATTTTAAACTCAAATTTCGAACCGTAAAATGTGACGCTGCGGTCCTTACGACCCTTATGAACACAGTGGAAAAGAGAAAATCATGAAAAAGTACTGTTAAGCTACCAAATAATTAGGTCGAGGCGGAAGAAATATGGAATTATTTGCAAACCGGGATGAACCGGCGAGGGGCAATTTGGTCAATTGACCCCGAGAGCTGACTCCTGACCTAACTGTCAAATAAAATCGAAGAAAAGAAAATTTTGGAATCGAGAATTAAATTAAAGAACTAATAGAAAAATAGAAAAAAAAAAAACTTCACTAAAGCTTGTTATTACAACTTGAGAAGAAGATTACAAGAAGAAAAAAGAGTTAAAGATAGGGTTTGAAGGATTTAAGAAAGGTTAGTGTGCTAACTTACTATTTTACTTCTTTAAATGCATAATTAGTTGTGAAAGTGAGCTTAGAACTTGATTAAATGAAACAAATATGGGGGAAGGACCATTGCTGAAATTTTGACCTGTTGAAGGGAGTATGAATTGCATGAATTTAATGAGTTTGAATGAGTTTAGGGTTTGTGAACCAAAATTTGGAGAAATGCATAAATGATGACTTTGACCTATTGTGAGCTAAAAAATGGTCAATAATGACCAAAGGAGATGTGTTTGAATTGTTGGAAGTGAAGCCAAATTCGGAGGTTGAATGGTCATGCTGCTGGCAGCATAACCAAGCCAACTTTGAAGGACCAAAATGGAAATTTTACAAGTCCAATTGATATGCCATCAATTGGAGATGCAAATAGACATAAAATGCCACAATTTTCATTAAGGAACCATGGCCAAAAAATGACTAAAACTTAGTGAACCAATTGACCAAAGTGAAATGAGAGCAGGCTGCCACTGTACAAACTGACCAAATGAAAAGTGTTTGTTCATTTGGTCATAACTCGAGCTAGACAGGTCAAAATGACCTGAAATTTTACCAAAGATTAGATGAGATATAGACCTAAAACTTTCATGAACAACACAAGTCCAAATTCTTCCAGCAACCAAGCCATTTGGCCACCCCAATTTGGTGACTCAAATCTGCCAGCACCAAACTTTGCCCAGAAAATCTGGGTTATGTTCCATCCGGCAGCCCTGATTCAAAGGGCCATAACTTGAGCTACAAAACTCCAATTGGGGTGATCCAAAAATGAGAATAAACTTAAGACATTAAGGAACATTTTCTATGAAGGAAGTTTTGCCAAATTCCAACATTAAAATTGCCAATGGAATAGTGCAACTTGTAGCACCAACATTGAAAATTTGACAATTTGGCTAAAAGGACTTAAGCTTTGAGAAAATGACCAAAACCAACAAATTTAATGACTAAAATGTGGTATGTGGGTGAAGTTGGAGTTCCCATACCTATTAAGCCTTAAAAAGTCAATAATTTGACTTGAATAGTGCAATGAATAGTAACTCGAAACACATTGTAACACCCCTATGTTCGGTAGTGCGTTCTACTGCTCCAGTGACCAGTGTTGTCCGGACAGCTAGAATGCCTAGAGCTACACTTCGATATGAGTGAGGAGACATAAAATAATGAAATACAAGAAAAGAAAATACAAGAAAAACAAAGGAAAAATAATAGCAAAGAAATGTAATCAAGTTAAGCGAGCCGAGAACCCTAGCGATGGGTGACCGCACCGGGAAGTCACGGCGTGGACCGTTGACTAGCCCTGGACCGCGGGAAAACCTGAAAAATATTTTTAGGACTTAAAGAGACATCAATTGAAGTAGAAATATCATTAGAAATATCAAAGAAAAATTAAATAATTAGTACAAAGAAAAGTGAGAAATCGAAAAACGGACAAAACCCGGTGTTACCGAAAAATCGGGAATGCAACCCGAACAGGGGCATTGTGGTCATTTGACACCCCGAGTTGTCTTTTGACCTAAATGTCCATCAAAAATAAATAATATTACACTTGGAAAATATAATGAAAAATTAATTTAGGGGTACCTAATGTAAATAGCAAAAATGGGGAGTTAAATGTGGGAAATTGAAACTTTTGATTAAATTAACATTATCTTCCCACTTAGTGCTCCACTCAAACCTAAAGTGGACCACTTAATCTGCATTTGGACAGCAGATTCATTTCCTTCTTCAACCTCAAAAATTCAGCCGTGAGCCTCCATTGAAGAACCTCCATGGCCATCCATGGCTAAGCTCCATGCAACCATGATTTAGCCACATTTTTCACTTGCTTCCTTCACAAAAACTGTTCTACACATCATGGGCAGCATGTAGGAAGCAAGAAAGAGGAGTTTTAGTGAAGATTTAGCAAGTCCCAACAATAGGTAAGTTTGAGTTTTTGAATATTGCTTTGTTAAACTTTGTATACTTGTTATGGGTGTTGAATTTGTGAAGGAAATTTTTTAGTTTGAAGAGTTATTGAGATATCCATTTTTGGGCAGCCATGTAGTCATGTATTGATGAAGTAATTGTGCATATATTTTATGAGAAATGATGTTGATCATGGTGATTTAATATCCTAGTGAATTATTTCACATGTATATGGTGATTTTGCACTTGGGATGAAAATTGATGATTGTAGGACACTTTTGTATTGAGGAAGATTTTCGGCAGCTTGGGGATTCTTGAATAAATGTGTGTGTTCATGAAGGTGGTGGCAGAATATTGACATAGAAGTTTGATGGATATGTATATAGATTGATATTGTAAAGTGTATGTAAGATTTGTAATGGTTAGGTGTGTATGTGATTGTACTTAGAACTTGTAAATGTGAATTATATTTGGTGTGTTAAGGATAATTGTAATCTGCCCAAAGTGATGTTAATGTAAAGTGGAATATGTTTTTGGTAATGTACCAAAACAGATTTGGTAGGGAAGTGGACATATAGTAATGTAAGTGTGTAATTGAGGTGTGTTTAAGCAAGGTAACTAAGGGCAGTGTACATTTTAGCCTATAACTTTAAATGTGTAACCTCAATTGGTATGAGACCAATTGGAGGTGGAACTAGGCACAAAATGTGCCAACTTTCATTGAGAAAGCATACCAAAATTCTGCTTGCAAGGTGACCTAAGAAAATTACCAATTCGGATTAGGTACAATTAGGACCTGAAAAATGACCAATTGGGCAGCAGTGAGTGTTTAGGCCATAACTCACTCAAAACAGGTCCAATTGACCTGAAATTTTAACCATGAATAGTTAAGACCCATACCTACAAGTCTTATGAAGACACCAAAGCCCAGAAATGACCATAAGCAAGTCAAAAAGCTTGTACAAGTTCGGGTCCAAAAACTGGCCGAACCAGAGTTGACCAAATTGACCTAAAATGGACCTAATTTGATGCCATTTGACCAGCAATAGTTTAATGACCATAACTCGGTCTACTTAACTCGGAATGACCTAAAATTTTGCACCGCGGTCCATAAGACATAGATCTACAAGTTTGTAGTTTTGACCGAAACCCGAAAACTGAGGGAACTAGGCCGTCCGGCTAGGTCAAACTAGTATCCCGGAATCCAGCAAGTTGCATTAAAATGCACTAAACAAGGAAACGAGTTTGGTAAAACGTACCAACCCTAAAACCCTATCAAATGTGACATATTAATGACAATAAAACCTAATTTACCTAAAACACATCGAGGGTTGATATATTGGGTGATTAAGCAAATAATAGCTTTCAGTGAATTAATTACCAAACATTATCGATAGAGACAATATAAATTAGTACTGAAACACTTCAAATTGTGTTTCTCAGTTACTAAAGACTCAGGGAAAGGGAAGGAAACACTGAGTCCAGACCAGGAAGACAGTCATCAGAGGTTTGTGCACAACAACTATTTCTCTTGAATTTTTCAATTGAAATAAATATTGACTATTTGTATATTATTGTTTTAAATTGTGGAAATGTGTTTGATGGGCACTTATTGATTGAAAAACCTTGTGAATGGTTTGAAACTGTGAAAAATTATTTGAATGATATTGATGGATACTTATTGATTGAAAAGCACTGTAAATGATTTTTGTGGAAATTGAAGTGAATTACGAATTGTGTTGCCATTTTGTGAATGAAATTATAACTTTGGAAATTTATTGGATTCTTACGGATCATTTGAATAAAATGTTTGGAATTGTTTTGACTCACAATTGGCATGACACTGATACTATGTTCCTCCTCCATTAATGGGGTGAGTGTGATTATTCCTCCCTCTTTGACTTATCAGTCTGGGGTGAGTATGATTATGTTCCTCCCTCTTTGACTTGCCAGTCTGAGGTGAGTGTGGATGAGTACTCATTATTCAGCTAGCTTCCTCCCTCATTGATTTCGATTATTGGGGTGAGTATGTCTTGTCGTGGTGTACAACACGGCATGTACGGAAAAATTGTGTCATGGCTTAAATTGTGATATTGATTGGCAACACTGTATTCTTCAGTTATTTGATCGAATTGTGTTATTGATTTGCAAAATGATATTATTCAGTTATTTGATCGAATTGTGTTATTGATTTGCAAAACGATATTATTCAGTTATTTGATCGAATTGTGTTATTGATTTGCAAAACGATATTATTCAGTTATTTGATCGAATTGTGTTATTGATTTGCAAAACGATATTATTCAGTTATTTGATCGAATTGTGTTATTGATTTGCAAAACGATATTATTCAGTTATTTGATCGAATTGTGTTATTGATTTGTAAACGATATTATTCAGCTTATTTGATCAAATTGTGATATTGATCGCAACATCGTGTTATTCAATTATTTGATCAAATTGTGTATGAATTGGCAATACGGTATTCTTAAACTATTTGACTAAATTGTGTTATTATGAATTTTGATAATTTGTGAATTGGAGTTTAAATTCCTTATGACATTCATTGTCTTGAATTTAACTATGGTTTTACGTATCCACTATTTATATGGTTTATGAGTTGTGATTTAAAGTTGTATTTGGTTAATGTTGTGCACCACTGAGACATTGTCTCAGCGATAGCTTTTTATTGCTGTCGCAGGTAGACAGATAGACAGGGCAGTAGACTAGGCTGCTAGTACCTCTAGCGAGAGATTTTTCGGGTATAACGAGTATATCGCTTTTTGCATTTTGTACTGTAATGTATGACCACTATATGTACATATTGTTTTAGTTTGAGCAGTTGTAAATTCAAATTGTAACTTGAGGTTGTAAAATAATTATGAGTTATTTTGACTTGTAAAAATTGTATTATATTTCCTATATCTCAGCTTTTGAAAAATCACTGTGGATTTGAGTTGAGAAATATGTTGTATTGAGAAAAATGTTGGAGTTGAGATTTGGAAAATAATTGAAGTGCTTTTTACAAGTTTTCTGAAGAACTGTTTTATCCAAAATACAGATGGCATTCTGCCAAAATTTTTATAGAAATTCCAAATAATTCAAATGTGTTAGTTCTATCACTTCAGATCAAAAAGGTTTTTAAAACCTGTAAATAGTGCTCACCACTGTAAAAGAAGTAAGAAAAGTTTTTTAAAATCCCTTGTAGTATATTTAATGGGTTATCAGTAGACGGAGTTGGTAATTCATTAGGTATACTACGGGATCATGTTATGCCTTACAGAGGGGTAGGGTGTGACACACAAAAACTTCAAGAACGTCGAAATTAGTACATTAAAGCTAGGTAAAAATAAAGTGAAATTTATTTTTGGATTTATGCTAAGTTATGGTACTGAAACACTGTGAACTGTGTGTTTCAGCTAAAAAAGACTTGGAAATTCGAAGAGACTGAGTCAGGGCTTCAAGGCGACTCAAGTCAGGTTTGTGCACAATAATAATTGTTTAAATATTTTAATCTCAAAAATTTGACTTCTTTGATTAATTATGTACTGTGTTGCCATTTTATAATCGTAAATTTGATTTTGGAAATTGATCAAATTTCTCATAAATTGTTTGTATAAATTGTTTTGAATTGATTTTATGCTCACACTTAGCATGACAGTACCACATTATTCCTCCTCCATTTATGGGGTTGAGATCATTTATTTTCCTCCCTCTCTGGCTTGCCAGTTGAGGTTGTAGATCGGATGAGTACTCATTAAGTAGCTAGCCACCTCCCTCATTGATTTCGATTAATGGGGTTGAGATTGCTTTGTCGTGGTGTACAACACGGCATTGATCAGAAATTTTGTGTCATGGCTTAAGTTGTGTATGACTTTGGCAACACTGTGTTTATGAAATTGTTTGACTAAACTGTGTTTAATAGATTATTTGACGAAATGATGTTATTATGAACTTTAATATTTGTGAAATGTGATTGAGAAACATTTAAATTGTGTTTGGCAATGAATGATTTATTTATTGCATTTTAAATTTTTATTGTGCACCACTGAGTATTTTTATACTCAGCGATAGCTTATTTTGCTGTCGCAGATAAGAGCAAGGAGAAAGCAGCAGAGTTAGCTGCTGTTAAATCGAGGACTACTCTGACCATTTTGTACGGGTATTATTTTATACCCTTGTAAATAATCTTGATGTAAATATAAAAATGTTGTATGTATCAATGTAGTTGAGCAGTTGTAAATAAATTGTAATAATATTTTTTTTGGATTTCCTTCTGTAAATTAATATTTGTACTTATGAATTTCTTACTTTATGCTTTGTGATTGGAGATATTAAATATTTTGAGATGATAAGTCTTGAATTGTATTGTGAAATTATTTTGAAGTTTGTTGAACTGAGTTGATTGAGTTATTGAAGGTTGGGAGTTGTGAAATATTTTTGGAAGTGTTTTTTTTAGGTAATTGAAGAACTGTTTTCTCCAGTTTTCAAACGGAACTCTGTCAAAATTTTTATAAAATTTGGGCAAAATTTAAAATGGATAAAATTTTTACTAGTATTTAAGCTTGAACAAATGGTTTTTAATTCTCACCAAAATGGTCACCACTTCCAAAATGTAAGAAAATGGTTTTAAAATCCCTTGTAGGGTACTTAATGGGTTATCGGTAGGTGAAGAAGGGGATGCGTATGAATGGTGGAAGACCATCCCCCACAGCCTAGTAGAACCTCCAGTCCTTACTTAGTCAGACTTTTCGAGGGAGTTTCGACAGAAATGGGTTCCTGATGCATATGTAGATATGAAATTACAAGAATTTTTGAGTTTGAAACAAGGGGACAGAACCATAGCAGAATATGAGAGAGACTTCTCAAGGCTAAGCCACTATGCTGGAAGCTTAGTCTCCACCCCTAGAGACAGATGCAAGAGGTTTGAGTCCGGATTAAGGCCGAATTTGAGAATGCAAGTCGTGGGTTTTCGACATCAGAATTTTGCTGAATTGATCTCACAGGCCCTGGAACTGGAAAGAATAGAATCAGAAGGGGCAGTGAAGAAGGGTACACAAGAGAAAACTGAAAAGACTACGGGACAAACATCTGAGAGTGGCTCTGGAAAGAGAAAACAGTTTGGGGGATCCAGCTCCCGTAGATCTGGCAGAGGCAGATTTTCTGGCCAACGACCACCCCGGTCTGGTCAGCAGACCCAGCAGACACCCCGAGGAGCTCTATCAGTCCGGCAGTGTGAAACTTGTGGTAAAACTCATGGCGGGGTTTGTTTTAAGGCCATCGGTGCATGTTTTAACTATGGAGGGAGCGGACATTTCGCTAAAGATTGCACCAGTCCGCATCGATCTAGATCTTTTGCAAGATCCGAAGGATCAACCTAAGTCTCTGCACCTAGAGGGTCACAGTCAGCTGCTAGAGGTAGAGGCAGAGGTAGGGGTCCTGGTAGCACTCCTGGTAGTCAGAGCACTGTTAACTAGCCAGTACCCAGTGGCGCACCAGTCAGAGTATATACCATGCGTCAGAGGGAGGAGGCTGAAACATCAGACGTTGTAGCTGGTAATTTTTCCATCCTTGACCAAGATGTGCATGTGTTATTTGATCCTGGCTCCACACATTCGTATGTTAGTGCTAGTGTGATGTGTTCTACAGCTATTCCTTGTGTACCAATGGACTATGATGTGCTAGTAACTAGTCCATTAGGCCAGGAGGTCAGGGTAAATAGGCTATATAGAGATTGTCCTTTGGTGATCCAAGGACACACTTTTTTGTCTGATTTAATTGAAATGCCCTTCAGAGATTATGATATTATCTTGGGCATGGATTGGTTAGCCAGGCATCACGCCATGATTGATTGTAGATTGAAGACAGTCAATTTTGGTTTTTCTCAGTATGGTGATGTAGTAATACATGGGGAGAGACAGTTATTGCCTTCAAACATCATTTCAGCTGCACTGGCCAGAAAAATGATTAGAAAAGGGTGTGAGGCATACTTGGCACATGTGATAGACACCTAAGTGGGGAGTCCAGCACTGAAGGACATTCCTACTGTATGTGACTTTCCGGATGTATTTCCTGAAGAATTGCCAGGATTACCTCCAGAAAGAGAAGTGCAGTTTGAAATTGCTGTTATGCCTAGTGTGGACCCAATCTCCATAACACCATACAGAATGGCACCTGCAGAACTAAAAGAATTGAAAGTACAGTTGCAAGAGCTCCTTGAAAAGGGCTTTATCTGCCCTAGTGTGTCACCTTGGGGAGCACCAGTATTGTTTGTAAAGAAGAAAGATGGCACTCTCCGGTTATGCATTGACTATCGGCAGTTGAATAAGGTGACAATAAAGAATAGATACCCATTGCCCCGCATTGATGACTTATTTGATCAGTTGAGGGGTGCAGCTGTATTCTCCAAAATTGACCTGAGATCAGGTTATTATCAGCTGAAAGTACAAGAGCAGAGTATTCCTAAAACTGCCTTCAGAACCCGCTATGGCCATTATGAGTTCTTGGTCATGCCATTCGGGTTAAATAATGCTCCGGCTGCTTTTATGGATCTGATGAACACTATCTTCAGACCATACCTCGACCAGTTTGTTGTGGTATTTATCGATGATATATTGGTCTATTCGAGGAATGCAGAAGAGCATGATAGACATCTGCGGATTGTACTACAGACTTTGAGGGAGAAACAGCTATACGCCAAATTGTCAAAATGTGAATTTTGGCTGAAGGAGATATCCTTTTTGGGGCACATAGTATCAGCAGAGGGTATTAAGGTAGATCCTAGCAAGATTGAAGCTGTCCTTAATTGGAAGCCACCCAGAAATGTCACAGAGATTCGCAGTTTTCTGGGGTTAGCTGGATACTACCGTCGATTTGTGAAGGGATTCTCCATGTTGGCATCTCCATTGACCAAGTTACTTAGAAAGGATGTGAAATTTCAGTGGACGGACAAATGCCAACAAAGTTTTGATGAATTGAAAAGATGTTTGACTGAGGCTCCAGTCCTGACTTTACCTACACCGGGTAAAGAATATACAGTTTACAGCGATGCTTCTCACAATGGATTAGGTTGTGTGTTGATGCAAGATCGAAATGTCATTGCCTATGCATCACGCCAGCTGAAACCGCATGAGAGAAATTATCCGACACATGACTTGGAGCTTGCAGCCATTGTGTTTGCTCTTAAGATCTGGAGACATTATTTGTATGGGGAGAAGTGCTACATCTACACAGATCATAAGAGTTTGAAGTATTTGGGCACCCAAAAAGAGCTTAATTTGAGACAGAGGAGATGGTTAGAGTTGATAAAAGACTATGATTGTCTAATAGACTATCAGCCAGGGAAAGCTAATGTTGTGGCTGACGCCCTAAGTCGCAAGACTATGGCAAGTCTACAGGTTACCCCTTTGTCTTTGGTACATGAGTTGAGATCATTACATGCCAGTTTAGAGATTAATGATGATGGGCAGACAGCAGTTGCATGGCATGTACAGCCAGTGTTAATTGATCAGATCAGAATGGCTGCTCAGAATGATGAAAGGTATCAGAAGCTGTTGGAAGAAGTCCGACAAGGCAAGAAACCAGAGTTCTCAATCAGAGAGGATGGTTTACTGCTACACCTGGGCAGAATATGTGTTCCTAATAATGTTGATTTGAGGCAGATCATTTTGAAGGAAGCACATGAGTCTCCTTTTGCTATGCACCCTGGTGGTACAAAAATGTATAAAGGGCTAAAGGAGCATTACTGGTGGATGGGTATGAAGAGAGATGTGGCAGAGTTTGTATCCAAATGCCTGACTTGTCAGCAAGTAAAGGCAGAGCATCAAGTACCAACTGGGTTGTTACATCCACTGTCAGTGCCAGAATGGAAATGGGAAAGAATAACTATGGATTTTGTAATGGGACTTCTGAGGACACAGAAGAGTCATGATGCAGTATAGGTCATTATTGATAGACTGACTAAGTCTGCTCATTTTCTGCCAGTCCGAATGGACTACAGTTTAGACAGATTGGCCAGGTTGTACATTAATGAGATTGTGAGACTTCATAGAGTGCCAGTATCCATTGTATCAGACAGAGATCCTAGGTTCACTTCTAGATTCTGGGGTAGTCTTCAGAGAGCCCTAGGAACTAGATTGAACTTCAGTACTGCATTCCACCCACAGACAGATGGCCAGTCTGAGAGAGTAATTCAGATCTTGGAGGACATGCTACGGGCTTGTGTGATTGAGTTTGAGGGTAGTTGGGATACACACTTGCCTTTGATTAAGTTTGCCTACAACAATAGCTACCAATCAAGCATTGGGATGCCTCCATATGAAGCTTTGTATGGCAGGAAATGTAGAACCCCGTTGTTTGAAAAAAAAAAATGAGAAAAAAAAAAAAAAATTCGGTGAAAAAAAAGGGTGATCAAAAGATCGATGATCAAAAGAATTGATATGAAAAAAAGTATATTATTTTGAAAAAAAATAGGGATATTAAATCTTTGGATGGGTGAAAAATTCTTTCCTCATTCATTTTTCAGAGAAGGATTATGAGATTCGTGCGGGGAAGGACCGTAAGGAAGGACCATCTATGTTTAAGGAATTAGAAGTGGCTTGGTGCTTATTGTTCCTTTTTAGTTTAGAAGATATCCAATAGATTATGTGATTCATAACTTCTTCCATGTGTCTCCACACAGATCAGTATGAATTCAGAAGAAATAAAATAAATCTGAAGAAAGAAGAATAGTGAAATGAAGATGAACATATGAAAGAAAGATAAGCTCTAGAACAACAGAGATACCATGTAAAACCATGGTGAAAAGTCACCATCATGGCCGCCAAGGGACAAAGAAAGGAGGAGGAGCGAGGGAGGGAGGAGAGGAGGAACAGAGACACCAACATTGATAGATTGATTGAAAATAAAAAAAAATTTTTTTAAAAATTTATTTTAAAGGGTAAGAATTGTTACATATATATTTTCCATTATTTTTTTTCTGTGATTGTGTCGGTCCTGTCAATTAAGGAATTAAGAAACCACACAAAGACACAACTAGAAAAACAAAAAACAATAAATAAGTAAATTAGTAAGTAGTAATAATAAATAAAAAAACAAAAAAAAAAATAAATAAGAAATTGAGCGAGCGAGATGGTGGGGTGGTGACCTCGGAAAATGTTTGAAATTTTTTTCAACAAATTTATGTGTAAAATGATGCGATGCCGGTCCTCTTTATGAACACTGAAAAAAAAAAAAAAAATCAAAAAAAAGTAATTATTACCAAATCAAATAATTAGGAGGAGGAGAAAAGAAAATTAATTAATTATTTGCAAAAATGAGAGGAGAGGGCAATTTGGTCAATTGATTGTGAGTCGACGACCGACCTAAAATCAAATAAAATCGAAGAAAAGAAAATTTCGGAATCGAGAATTAAATTAAAGAACTAATAGAAAAATAGAAAAAAAAAACTTCACTAAAGCTTGTTATTACAACTTGAGAAGAAGATTACAAGAAGAAAGAAGAGTTAAAGATAGGGTTTGAAGGATTTAAGAAAGGTTAGTGTGCTAACTTACTATTTTACTTCTTTAAATGCATAATTAGTTGTGAAAGTGAGCTTAGAACTTGATTAAATGAAACAAATATGGGGGAAGGACCATTGCTGAAATTTTGACCTGTTGAAGGGAGTATGAATTGCATGAATTTAATGAGTTTGAATGAGTTTAAAAGCTTTGATTAGTTGAATGGTTAAGGTTAAGTGCACTAATTGTGATTAAATGCATGAGATGGATGAGTTAGGGTTTGAATGTTAGGGTTTGTGAACCAAAATTTGAAGAAATGCATAAATGATGACTTTGACCTATTGTGAGCTGAAAAATGGTCAATAATGACCAAAGGAGATGTGTTTGAATTATTGGAAGTGAAGCCAAATTCGGAGGTTGAATGGTCATGCTGCTGGCAGCATAACCAAGCCAACTTTGAAGGACCAAAATGGAAATTTTACAAGTCCAATTGATATGCCATCAATTGGAGATGAAAATAGACATAAATTGCCACAATTTTCATTAAGGAACCATGGCCAAAAACTGACTAAAACTTAGTGAACCAATTGACCAAAGTGAAATGAGAGCAGGCTGCCACTGTACAAACTGACCAAATGAACAGTATTTGTTCATTTGGTCATAACTCGAGTTAGACAGGTCAAAATAACCTGAAATGTTGCCAGAGATTAGATGAGATATAGACCTAAAACTTTCATGAACAACAAAAGTCCAAATTCTGCCAGAAACCAAGCCATTTGGCCACCCCAAGTTGGTGACTCAAATCTGCCAGCACCAAACTTTGCCCAGAAAATCTGGGTTATGTTCCATCCGGCAGCCCTGATTCAAAGGGCCATAACTTGAGCTACAAAACTCCAATTGGGGTGATCCAAAAATGAGAATAAACTTAAGACATTAAGGAACATTTTCTATGAAGGAAGTTTTACCAAATTCCAACAGTAAAATTGCCAATGGAACAGTGCAACTTGGAGCACCAAAATTGAAAATTTGACAACTTGGCCAAAAGGACTTAAGCTTTGAGAAAATGACCAAAACCAACAAATTTAATGACCAAAATGTGGTATGTGGGTGAAGTTGGAGTTCCCATACCTATTAAGCCTTAAAAAGTCAACAATTTGACTTGAATAGTGTAATAAATAGTAACCCGAAACACAAAAACTTCGAGAACGTCGAAATTAGTACATTAAAGCTAGGTAAAAACGAAGTGAAATTTATTTTTGGATATATGCTAAGTTATGGTACTGAAACACTGTGAACTGTGTGTTTCAGCTGAAAAAGACTTGGAAATTCGAAGAGACTGAGTCAGGGCTTCAAGGCGACTCAAGTCAGGTTTGTGCACAATAATAATTGTTTAAATATTTTAATCTCAAAAATTTGACTTCTTTGATTAATTATGTACTGTGTTGCCATTTTATAATCGTAAATGTGATTTTGGAAATTGATCAAATTTCTCATAAATTGTTTGTATAAATTGTTTTGAATTGATTTTATGCTCACACTTAGCATGACAGTACCACATTATTCCTCCTCCATTTATGGGGTTGAGATCGTTTATTTTCCTCCCTCTCTGGCTTACCAGTTGAGGTTGTAGATCGGATGAGTACTCATTAGCTAGCTAGCCACCTCCCTCATTGATTTCGATTAATGGGGTTGAGATTGCTTTGTCGTGGTGTACAACACGGCATTGATCGGAAATTTTGTGTCATGGCTTAAGTTTTGTATGACTTTGGCAACACTGTGTTTATGAAATTGTTTGACTAAACTGTGTTTAATAGATTATTTGACAAAATGATGTTATTATGAACTTTAATATTTGTGAAATGTGATTGAGAAACATTTAAATTGTGTTTGGCAATGAATGATTTATTTATTGCATTTTAAATTTTTATTGTGCACCACTGAGTATTTTTATACTCAGCGATAGCTTATTTTGCTGTCGCAGATAAGAGCAAGGAGAAAGCAGCAGAGTGAGCTGCTGTTAAATCGAAGACTACTCTGACCATTTTGTAAGGATATTATTTTATACCCTTGTAAATAATCTTGATGTAAATATAAAAATGTTGTATGTATCAATGTAGTTGAGCATTTATAAATAAATTGCAATAATATTTTTTTTGGATTTCCTTCTGTAAATTAATATTTGTACTTATGAATTTCTTACTTTATGCTTTGTGATTGGAGATATTAAATATTTTGAGATGATAAGTCTTGAATTGAATTGTGAAATTATTTTGAAGTGTGTTGAACTGAGTTGATTGAGTTATTGAAGGTTGGGAGTTGTGAATATTTTTGGAAGTGTTTTTTTTTAGGTAATTGAAGAACTGTTTTCTCCAGTTTTCAAACGGAACTTTGTCAAAATTTTTATAAAATTTGCTGCAAAATTTAAAATGGACAAAATTTTTACTAGTATTTAAGCTTGAACAAATGGTTTTTAATTCTCACCAAAATGCTCACCACTTCCAAAATGTAAGAAAATGGTTTTAAAATCCCTTGTAGGGTGCTTAATGGGTTATCGGTAGGTAAAGTTCGGTAGTTTATTAAGTATTCTACGGGATCATGTTATGCCTTACGGAGGGGTAAGGTGTGACATCCATGGCTGCTAAAAATGTACCTCTCCCTTAACTCATCAAACTTCAAAAATCCTTCCACAATTCAACTACCCACAACACCCATTCAAAGTTTAGTGAAACAATAATAAAAAATACATACTTACACTTTTGAAATTCTTTAAAACCTCACCAAAACTTGATTTTCTTGCTGCCTATCTACTGCCCAAGTTGTGTAGAACAACTTTAGTGAAGGAAAATGTAAGGAAATTGGCTTGGATTATGGGAGAATGGAGCTTGGCCATGGACGGCCATGGAGGAATTTCTTTCTTCTTGGTTTTGGCTGGTCTTGGCAAGGTGAGGAAGATGAAGTTATTTCAGCCATAAAATGTGTAATGGTCCACTTAAGTGGAGTGAGTGGAGCACTAATTAAAGGTTTAATGTTTATTTATTCTAAAATTTCCAAATTCCACATTTAACTCCTATCTTTTGCTATTTAAACTATGTACCACCAATTTAATTTTTCATGACATTTCCAAGTGTAACATCATTTATTTTTAATGGAAATTTAGTTCAAAAGACAACTAGGGGTGTCAAATGACCACAATGCCCCTGTTCAGGTTGCATTCTCGATTTTTCGATAATACCGAGTTTTGTCGTTTTCTCGATTTCCTGTTTTTCTTTGTACTAATTAATTAATTTTTCTTTGATATTTCTAATGATAATTATACTTCAATACGTCTTTAATTATGTCTTAAAAATATGTTCCAAGGTTCCCTGCAGTCCATGGCTAGTCAACGGTCTACGCTGCAACTTCCCGGTGCGGTCACCCATCGCTAGGGTTCTCGGCTCGTTTAATTTGGTTACATTTCATTGCTATTATTTTTTCTTTATTTTTCTTGAATTTTCTTTTCTTGTATTTCATTATTTTATGTCTCCTCATCAATATCTAAGTGTAGTTCTAAGCATCCTAGTTGTCTGGACAACACTGGTCACCGGAACAGTAGAACGCACTACCAAACTTAGGGGTGTTACAGTTGAGCAGTTGTACTTATCAAAATTTTTCAAACATGCAATTTCAAAACTTGTATAGAAACCAAAGCTCTGATACCATTAAAACATGTCACACCTATTCCCTTATAAGACATGACATGTTCCCGTAGCATACCTAATGAATTACTAAACTACACTTACCGATAACCCATTAATTATGCTACAAGGGATTTTAAACAAATCATAGCTTTTTATCTTATCAATTCTTTTTGCAGAAAACTGCATGGGAATAGTTAAAATTCAATGTAAACATTCATTGGAATTGATGATAGACTAAATATTATAAAAGTTGCATTTTCATAAGTCTCAAGATAAAATACAAATAGTTACAAACTCAAAATATGATAGCAATGTAATGCTTTTAAATACAAACGGCTCAATGTCCATACGTCTATACATATAGTTACAAAATACATCAAAAGGAAATTACAAGGGTATACCTACGATATATACCCACAATTAAAACTAAAATGTTGCTTCCAAGTCTCTCACTCGGCAACTTTCTCCTTTCCCTTACCTGCGACAGCATAAATAAGCTATCGCTGAGTATATCACTCAATGATGCACAACTAATAACTTTAAAACATAAAGTTAAGTAAAACTTGTCAAAGCATAATAAAGCACATTTTTCTTAAGTATGAAAACTTCGCAATAGTTCTAAGTCCATAAGAGCCATTTATTGGAATAACATTTCAAATGAGAAATCATACTTCGTAAATCACAATTCACAAAGCATTAGTGTTGCCAACATCAACACACAGTTCAGGCCATGATATAAAATTTCATGATCAGTGCCGTGTTGTACACCACGATAAAGCAATCTCAATCTCACTAACCGTTATTAATAAGGGAAGGGCTAGCTAGCTAATGAGTACTCATGTAGTCTTACTCCACTAACCGTTATTAATGGGAGACATAATCAATATCCATTATCAACCCCAAGTAGCCGTTACTACTAGGGAGTTCCGAAGGGACTGTCATGCTAACTGTGGTTCCAAAACAGTTTTCAAAAGTTTTCCACTCAGCAATCACATTTATAAACCAATAAACACATTCAAATCATCATAATATCCATATAGAGGTGGCAACACCCAAATTTCTCAAATGCAAGAGAAAAATCATATTTCAGTCAAAGTAAACTTGTTCAAAGCAAACTCATTCAAATAATTTACAAGTTTAAAAACGAAGAAAAGGTTAGTTGTGCACAAACCTTCAATAATTCTCCTTTTCTCGTTACTTACTTCTCCTTGTCCGTTTCAACTTCTTTTTTTACTGAAAATATGAAAATAGAATACCTCAATACTCATCTCAATTGCTACCAAGAACTCATTACATGAATGTCTAATACATCCCAAGTTAGCTTTGCAAATTTTAGAAAGTTTTTATTTTCTAGTAGCTTGATACATTGAAATTTGAACCCAATTTTTACCTAGTTTCAATCATAATTTGATGAGGTGTTCTGCATGAAAATTGTCCCTCTAGGTCTCATATTTATTTTCCTTTTTGAATCACCTCATTTGGAGTTGTGTAGCCAAAGTTATAGTCAAATGAATTTTACTATTCATGTGGGGCTGATTGTGGCAGCTTTGGTGACTTAACTTTGCCTAATAATTTGATTGGGTTAAGTTCATAATTTGGCTCTGAGTTCTTCATATAAAATGAACTACTATTTTTTAAGTTTCTATTAGTTCAAGAATCACCTAAATCAGAGCTTTCTATAGAGATTTATAGCTGTTTAAAATTTACTATTTATGTTACTATTTACTGCTCTAGCAGATTTATCAACTCAACTTTACTCAACAATTTGGTTGGGTTAAGTTCGTAATTAGGCTTCAAGTTCCTCATACAAAATATTCTACTATATTTTAAGTTTCTATTGGTTTAAGAATCACCTAAATTAGAGTTTTTTAGAGAGAGTTATAGCTTTGCAAATTTTACTGTTCATATGGTCAATTTACAGATTTCCAGATTTTCTACAGATTTAGTGACTCAAGTTTGCTTAGCAATTTGATTGGGTTAAGTCCATAATTTGGCCTCAAGTTCTTCATATGAAATGTTCTACTATGTTTTAGATTTCTATTGGTTCAAGAATCGCCTAAATCGAAGTTTTCTAAAGAGAGTTATGGCCATGCAAAGTTTACTGTTCATGTACCTAATTCTGCAAGTTCCAGAATTTTATCTCCAAGTTCAAGCCTAGTTTTAGGCAATTTCTGGGCAGTTTCAGTAATGATCGGGCTCCAACCACTAGTGGAATTGTCCGCTTTTGCGAAAAGCCTCACAGTTTTGTACCATAGGTGGAATGGAGAACTTTCCAAGAGGTCACTCATCCTAGGATTTTGCTCAAGCGAGCATGCTTAACCCTGGAGTTCTTTTAACTCTCCAAGCCATTCCACCAAAAGACGCCTCTAGTGATTAGTTCTCCCATTTTATATATCATTACTTTTTGAACCCAAGATCATCTCCGTGCTTTACCGATATGATGAAATTATGCAAAGAACCATGAAAATCATGGATGTATGGGAGGTGTGAATTTTCAGTAGCCATGGGATTAGGAGATATTGAAGTATTTTAGTTCAATTAATTATGTATGTAAGCCTAATTAAGTGTGTAGAGAATGTTTAGATACCTTAATTGTATAAATTAAAACACTTGGAAAAATTAGGGTTCTTGACTTAGGGTTTAGGAGAAAAATTGTAGAAAATGATCAATGGATGTAAATGAACTTACTTGAGTTGAAAAATGGTCAATTGTGACCATTTGTAGTGTGTGTGAATTGTTAGAACCAAGTTTCAATTCGTATTGGTTAGGGTTAATCTACAGGCAGCTTGACCTAGGTCCCTTTCAGGGATCAAACCTGAAACTTTACCAACCCAATTGGTGTGAGGCCAATTGAAAAGGAAACTAGACATGAAATGACACATTTTTCATTGAGGAATCATGCCCAGAAAGTGACCATAACTTAGTAAACAACTAGGCCAAATCCGGAATTGGGCACACTGACTTATGCAAAAATGACTAAATGAACAGTAGTTACGTAAATGACCATAACTTGGTCTAGGAAGGTCCAAATGTCCTGAATTTTATATCGATAGAAATCTGAGACATAGCCCTATAACTTTCATGAAGAAAACAAACTCAAATTTTGACCATAACTTGTCCAAAAACTCACCTGCAGTCAACCCATAAAAACTGCCATTATCCAGTAATTGCCCATAATTCTGGGTAACACCAAATCCGGCCAGTCATGTTCAAATAGCCATAACTAGGGCTAAAAAACTCCAAATGGAGTGATTCAAAAAGGGAAATAAAGTTAATACAATAAAAAAACAACTTCTATGAAGAAAACTTAGCCAAATTATCATAGCAACTTGACCAATGGAACAGTATAAAATAGGACACCAAATCTAAAATTTTGGAATTTCACCTAAGAGACTTAAAGTTTGAGAAAACAACCAAAACCAACAAATTAGGTAATCAAAATGTGGTATGTGGGTGAAATTAGAATTCCCATACCTATTAAGCATTAGAAAGTCAACAAATTAACTTGAATAGTGTCGTGAATAGTAACTCTGAAATGAAAATTTCTAAGAACGTTAGTTTAAGTATATTGGGGCAAGAATTAAGTATATATGAATTAATTATTGGATTTATTATGAGATAAGATACTAAAACACTATAAATTGCGTGTTTCAGCTGAAAAAGACCTGGAAAAGGATAGGGCAAACTGAGTCAAGGCCTAGAGGCGACTCACATCCGGTTTGTGCACAACAAACTTAAAATTCTTTGTTTCTACTTGAAAGTTCATGAAATAAATGTTATGAATAATTTTGATTGTTATGGCTTTGAAAATCTTATTTGAAAAATAGTGTGTTGCCTACTTTGTAAATGAAAAGTTTCGAATGAAATATGATTTGTGAATTGTATGAAATGTTTGAATAATTTGATTTAAATTGTTTTTGATTCATACTCGGTATGGCAATATCACTATGTTCCTCCTCCATTTATGGAGTGAGTTTGACTATATTCCTCCCTCTCTGGCTTGCTAGTCTGAGGTGAGTTTGGATGAGTACTCATTAGCTAGCTAGCCACCTCCCTCATTGATTTCGATTAGTGGGGTGAGTTTGCCTTATCGTGGTGTACAACACGGCATGTTTGGAAATTTTGTGTCATGGCCTAAGTTGTGTTATTGATTGGCAACACTATGATTATTAAATTGTTTGATCAAATTTGTATTATATTAAGCTTTGAAAATTGTGAAATATTTAAATTGTGATTTGTTGTAAATGTGATTTGAAAAATTGTGAAATGTGATTGTGAAATATTTGAACTGTGAATTAATGATAAATGTTTTATATTTTGCACTTTATACTTTATTGTGCACCACTGAGTATTTTTATACTCAGCAATAGCTTTCTTTGCTGTCGCAGATAGAGACAAGGAAAAAGTAGTAGAGTGAGCTACTGATTGTTGGGACTACACGGAGGCTTTTGTACGGGTAATTAGTTATACCCTTGTAGTTTATTTTGATGTAAATAGTTTAGTGTCATATGTGTTAATGTAAAATTGAGCAGTTGTATATTAAAGTTTGCAATAATACTATTTTTGATTTTCCTTTGTAAATTAAGACTTGTGTATGTAAAGTTAATTTAATGCAATGTTTATGTGTTTATCGAATTATTTTGAAAAATTTTTGAGTTGTGAAATTTGAATCGAGATTGGGTTGATTTGTATTGATTGAAAGTTTTGGTAGTTGCAATTGGGTTGAAATGAATTATTTTGAAGTATTTTTATAGATTTTGAAGAATCGTTTTTTCCAAATATAGATGGCACTCTGCCGAAAATTTTTCAAAATTTTCGTAAAAATAAAAATATACAAAAATTTTAACTAGACTTTAAACTTCAAGTAAAAGTTTTTAATTCCTACCAAAAGTGCTCACCACCTTCAAAAAGTAAGAAAATTGTTTTAAAATCTCTTGTAGTATATTTAATGGGTTACCGGTAGGCGAAGTACGGTAATTCATTAGATGTACTACGGGATCATGTTACATCTTACTGAGGGGTAGGGTGCGACATGTTTTAGTGGTATTAGAGCAATGGTTTTAAAATAAATTTTGAATTGTGAATTTGAAATATTTTGTCGATAAATACAACTACTCAAATTTTTGATACATATGACATATTTACATCATGAATATACACTAAAGGAGGTCAACTTCCTTGTGTTTGTTATCAGAGAGTATAAAATTTCTGAAAGTGGAATGGAAGAAGGAGATCATTCCGCAGAACAATCTATCGAGGATGAGGCCCAAGGAGAAGCCCCAGCACTCCAGAATGTGAATGGGTCAGCCACTTTAACTCCTCCTCAGGCACCATAGTTCCCTGCTCAGTTTGCACAGCAGATGGCTGCGTTCTTTCAACAAATGGTGGGAAACTTGCCAACACAAGCTCAGACACAAGCCCCTACAGCCCAACCACAGCCCCCAGCAAGACAATATGAGAAGTTAATGAAATTTGGGGCTACAGAATTCAAAGGAATAGTAGATCCACTGGAAGCAGAATAGTGGTTAGAGAGGATGGAACGGGTTTTTAGAAAACTACACTATGCTGAAGAGTTAAAGTTTGAATATTCAGTATCACTTCTGCAAGGGGATGCATATGAGTGGTGGAAGACCATCTCCCACAGCCTGGTAGAGCCACTAGTCCTCACATGGGTAGACTTTTGAGGGAATTTCGACCAAAGTGGGTCTCCAATACTTATGTAGACATGCAGCTATAAGAGTTTTTAAGTTTGAAGCAAGGGGACAGAACCGTAGCTGAGTATGAGCGGGATTTCTCTCGACTAAGCCACTATGCCGGAAGCTTGGTCACCACCCCTAGAGACCGATGTAAGAGGTTTAAGGCCGGGTTGAGGTCTACTTTGAGAATGCAAGTGGTGGGGTTCCGACACCAAAATTTTTCTGAATTGATTTCACAAGCCCTGGAACTGAAAAGGATAGAATCAGAAGGGACAGTGAAAAAGAATACAGAAGAGAAAGAGAAAATAGAAAAAACTACCGGTCAAACTACAGAAAGTAGTTCGAGGAAGAGAAAACATTTTTGGAGGATCTAGCTCACACAAATCAGGTAGAGGTAGATCTTCTGGACAAAAACCACCCCGATCCAATCAGCAAACTCAGCAGACACACAGAAATACGCTGTCGGATAAACTTTGTGAGACTTGTGATAAGCCACATAGTGGAATATGTTATAGAGCTATTGGAGCATGTTTTAATTGTGGAGGGACTGGTCATTTTGCTAAGGATTGCGTAAGTCCACGTCGTTATGGATCATTTACCATGTCAGAAGGATCAGCCCAAGTTTTTACCCCAAAGAGTTCACTAGCAGTTGCTAGAGGCAGAGGTAGGGGTAGTAAACTTGGAAGCCAGAGTACTATGAATCAGCCAGGACAAGGTGATGCTCCAGCTAGAGTATACACTATGCGACAGAGGGACGAGGATGAGACTTCTAACATTGTTGCTGGTATTTTCTCAATTCTTAATTAAGATATGTATATGTATAAAAATCAATTTTGATGTGTTAGTGATTAGTCTTTTAGGATAAGAATTATGATAATAAGCGTGATTAGAATTAATTTTGGAAAAGTTTCATGTGAGAGACATCTCCTAGACTACAATAAATTATAAAGTTAATTTGTAAGCCTAATTAGGTAAGGCAAGAGGACCTAAAAGTAAGTTATAGTAATATAGCTACCTTAGATGCGGGTAAGGCTATTACTGCTAATAGATGTCAGTGGGTGCCATAATCAAAATAAGTTTAAGATATTAGTGGATTTGAAAGAAATAGGATATAGGGAAGTTTGATCTATTGGGATGTATCGTAGTAACTATGCAATATTCTTGATGTTTGTGCTATAAGCTGCAGATTATAGTACTAACTTAGGATTTATTGTGTAGAGCTATGTACTACCCAATAGTATACAAAGATAAGAATAGTTGCAAACGGCATCTGTTCTGGTATAGTTATGATAAGATAAAGTTTCTTATTGGAAAGGAGTTTGAAAATCCTAACCCGAGATTTAAAACTCTAAAGTTAGAATATCAAAAGGTTATAGTTCAACACAAAAGGAAGTAATGACTAAACATCAGTGCAAAATAAGCTATAGAATATTGATAGATAAAATAGTTATAGAAGTAAAAATTTGAATAGTTGGTATAAATGTAATAAAGAAACGTTATGAATATTAGTTAAAGTGTTGACTAGAATGGTCAGAGGACCAAATCAAAGTAATATTGAAGTATAGCGGATTTATTAGGGATGATGGAAGGTGCTAAATCATGACTCGACAGTCAAGTTCAGGAAGAAGATAAGATTGAGGAATAAAATAATTAAAGTTAAGTTGTGGAATAAAAAAAAAAAGGAAAATAATTGTTAAAGCAACAGTAAGAAAAGATTATAATTGTACAAATAAATTAAATGTTACATGAGATTATTAGAAGTCTTACACAGACTTAAAGGAATGAAGATTATAAGATTATGTAAGAAGGAGAAAGACTAAGTTCTCATTATCTAGGATCACACGAGGTCCTAGAAAGAGTGGATCCGTTAGCACACAGATTTGCTTACCTCTAGAATTGAAATGAATTCAAAATTAACTTATGACAGAAGCTCATAAGGAACTTGGCACACGAGGTGAGCAATCGATATGTAAATATTATTGGTTAAAGTGCTAAGGACCATCATTCCGAGGATGAGGCCACATGGAAATGTGAGAAAAATATGAGAAAATAACACATATGACTAATTCAGGATAGATAGTGGGTAGAATTTAGAGGACGAAGTTTCTTTTAGGGGGGGGGGGGGGCGGGGAGAGAATTGTAACACCCCTATTTGCATAGCCTGGTATATATTACTGTTCCAGTAATCGGTGTCGATCCGGACAAGTAAGAGAAGTAGAACCACGTCTAAGACACCTAAATAAGCCTTAAACACAAATAATTAGTAATCACCAAATAGTTAAGTATAAATAAGAAAAACAGAACACAAGAAGTTAAATGAGTCGGGAGTCACAGTGATGGGTGACCTTCTCGGGAATGACTACGAGGTCAGTCTAAACTCAAATTTTGAATCGTAAAATGTGATGCCGCGGTCCTTAGGACTATTGTGAACACAGTGGAAAAGAGAAAATCACGAAAAAGAGTTGTTAAGCAGGTCAAATAATTAGCTCAGGGATCCGAAATGAATATCGAATAACTTACAAATCAGATTGAACCGGTGAGGGGCGATTTGGTCAATTCATCCCTAGAGTTGACACCTGACCTAACTGTCCAATACAATTGGAGAAAAGAAAATTTTAGAATCGAGAATTAAATTAAAGAACTAATGAAAAAAATAAATACAAAAGAAAAAAGAAAAAGAAAAAAGTTTATTACATCACCTTACATCACTATTATGACATCATAAATAATTTTGTTTTTTCCTACAAATATTGACCAAGTCAATTAAGTGAAAATAGACATAAAAATGACAAACTAAAAGAAAAAAAAAACCATTTTGGTATTTCTTCTCAAAATTGTGCCGCCTCTCTCTCTTCTTTCTCTCATCTCTCTCATTTTCTTCTTCCACCATGAAAGCTTATATTAAGCTTTCACAACCTTATCCCTTAAGGAAAAATTACCCTTGAGCTTTGATTTTAAGATTGAAGTTAAAAAAAAGAAAAGGAAATTTGAGAGATTGAAGCTTTGGAAATTCACAAATTGAGGTAAGTGCAACTTCAAGCTTAGATTCTTATTAAATTCATGAATTTAAGTTTAAATGTGAAGAAATTATGCAAAGAACCATGAAAATCATGGATGTATGGGAGGTGTGAATTTTCAGCAGCCATGGGATTAGGAGATGTTGAAGTATTTTAGTTCAATTAATTATGTATTTAAGCCTAATTAAGTGTATAGAGAATGTTTAGATACCTTATTTGCATAAATTGAAACACTTGGAAAAATTAGGGTTCTTAACTTAGGGTTTGGGAGAAAAATTATAGAAAATGATCAATGGATGCAAATGACCTTACTTGAGCTGAAAAATGGTCAATTGTGACTATTTTTGGTGTGTGTGAATTGTTAGAACCAAGTTTCAATTCGGATTGGTTAGGGTCAATCTGTAGGCTGCTTGACCTAGGTCCCTTTTAGGGACAAAAACTGAAAATTTACCAACCCAATTGGTGTGAGGCCAATTGGGAATGAAACTAGACACAAAATGGCACATTTTTCATCAGGGAATCATTCCCATAAAGTGACCATAACTCAGTGAACAATTAGGCCAAATCTAGAATTGGGCACACTGACTTGTACAAAAATGACTAAATGAACAGTCGTTATTAAATGACTATAACTTGGTCTAGAAAGGTCCAAATGACCTAAATTTTATACCGATAGAAAGTTGAGACATAGCCCTACAACTTTCATGAAGAAAATAAACCCATATTTTGACCATAACTTGTCCAAAAACTCACTTGTAGTTAACCCATAAAAACTGCCATTATCCAGTAATTGCCCAGACTTTAGGGTAACACCAAATCCGGCCAGCCATGTTCAAATAGCTATAACTAGGGCTAAAAAACTCCAAATGGAGTGATTTAAAAAGAGAAATAAAGTTAAGACAATAAGGAACAACTTCTATGAAGAAAACTTAGCCAAATTACCATAGCAACTTGACCAATGGAACAGTGTAAACAGGACACCAAATTTGAAATTTTGGAATTTCACCTAAGAGACTTAAAGTTTGAGAAAACAACCAAAACCAACAAATTAGGTAACCAAAATGTGGTATGTGGGTGAAATTAGAATTCCCATACCTATTAAGCATTAGAAAGTCAACAAATTGACTTGAATAGTGTCGTAAATAGTAACTCCGAAATGAAAATTTCCAAGAATGTTAGTTTAAGCATATTGGGGCTAGAATTAAGTATATATGAATTAATTATTGGATTTATTGTGAGGTAAGATACTGAAACACTATAAATTGCGTGTTTCAGCTAAAAAGACCTGGAAAAGGATAGGGCAAACTGAGTCAAGGCCTAAAGGCGACTCACATTAGGTTTGTGCACAACAAACTTAAATTCTTTATTTCTACTTGACAATTCTTAAAATAAATGTGGTGAATAATTTTGATTGTTATGGCTTTGAAAATCTTATTTGAAAATTAGTGTGTTGCCTACTTTGTAAATGAAAAGTTTAGAATGAAATATGATTTGTGAATTGTATGAAACGTTTGAATAATTTGATTCACACTTGGCATGGAAATATCACTATGTTCTTTCTCCATTTATGGGGTGAGTTTGACTATATTCCTCCCTCTCTGGCTTGCCAGTCTGAGGTGAGTTTGGATGAGTACTCTTTAGCTAGCTAGCCACCTCCTTCATTGATTTCGATTAGTAGGGTGAGTTTGCCTTGTCGTGGTGTACAACACAACATGTTTGGAAATTTTGTGTCATGGCCTAAGTTGTGTTATTGATTGGCAACACTATAATTATTAAATTGTTTGATCAAATTTGTGTTATATTAAGCTTTGAAAATTGTGAAATATTTAAATTGTGATTTGTTGTAAATGTGATTTGAAAAATTGTGAAATGTGATTGTGAAATATTTGAACTGTGAATTAATGATAAATGTTTTATATTTTGCACTTTATACTTTATTATGTACCACTGAGTATTTTTATACTCAGCGATAGCTTTCTTTGCTATTGCAGATAGAGACAAGGAAAAAGCAGTAGAGTGAGCTATTGATTGTTGGGACTACACGGAGGCTTTTGTATGGGTAATTAGTTATACCCTTGTAGTTTATTTTGATGTAAATAGTTTAGTGTCATATGTGTTAATGTAAAATTGAGCAGTTGTACATTAAAGTTTGTAATATACTATTTTTTATTTTCCTTTGTAAATTAAGACTTGTGTATGTAAAGTTAATTTAATGCAATGTTTATGAGTTTATCGAATTATTTTGAAAAATTTTTGAGTTGTGAATTTTGAATCGAGATTGGGTTGATTTGTATTGATTGAAAGTTTTGGTAGTTGCAATTGGGTTGAAATGAATTATTTGGAAGTGTTTTTACAGGTTTTGAAGAACTGTTTTTTCCAAATATAGATGGCACTCTGTCGAAAATTTTCCAAAATTTCCGTAAAAATAAAAATGCACAAAAATTTTAACTCGTCTTTAAACTTCAAGTAAAAGTTTTTAATTCCTACCAAAAGTGCTCGCCACCTTCGAAAAGTAAGAAAAATTGTTTTAAAATCCCTTGTAGTATATTTAATGGGTTACCGGTAGGCGAAGTACTGTAATTCATTAGATGTACTACAGGATCATGTTACATCTTACTGAGGGGTAGGGTGTGACAGTTTCTGGGTTAGGTCTCTTCATGAAAATTCTAGCCCCGTGTTTTAAATTTCATTTCCAATTGGTTTCACACCAATTAAAGTTTTGTAGCTCAATTTATGGGCTGTCAAACACACTAAACTCAGTGTGCAAAATTCTGCCCTAGGTTCAAATTTTTATTTCTTCAATTACTCCCACTAACCAACCTCAATTCACATTTAATTTACCCAAAATGACTATGATTTAGCATTGACACATCCATAGCACAAAACCCAAAATTTTCAAATACTAAAGTTTGCAATTTTCCCTAATCCTACCATTTTATTACTTCCATTCATCAACCTAATGTCAATTAAAACTAAAGGAACCTCAAATGACCATAATTTAACACTACACACACCAATTTCACTCTCTAGCATCAAAGCTCCAATTTTTCCATGAAACCTATGTGACACCCATCACTGACTACAGTGTAGCCGAGCAAGATATGTCACACTCGGTGCCGGAGCACCCTATCTTATCTTACTTTATTTCTTTAAAAATTTTGTTCTCGTTATATTTTAATATTAATTATTTTTCTATGGAGAAACCAGCGGAGTTTTCCTTGTTTCTATTACCATTAGGCATATTTTACTATTCACCTTCTTGAAATTTCAACAATATTTTCACAATAAAATCTCATCAGTTATTTTCATAATCATCTCATCACACATTCAATTCTTGCAACTCATTTGCATACGTATCCATTCATACTCAATTTATGTATCAAAATTCTCAAACTTCATAATTTACATGATTTATAAGCTAATTTCATAAATTCACAATTTACATGATGTACAAATTAATTATAATATCATAATTTACATTACAATTAATAACTAATTATAAACACATAAAATAACTTTTGTGAGCCCTATCTACATGCATTGCTGAGGAGGTGACAGCTTGAACACTTCTGACACTTCTGCAGATCTGGACTCCAAAAATCCCAGTCAAATGTCTACTGGGTTTTAGCTTCAGTACCTGCGCGAAGGAAACAAATCCATCGCACTAAGCATTTCTGCTTAGTGGTGCAATAATATAACAAGAAAATAATATATACAAATAAGAAAGACTGAAGTATGATTCTAAAGTATAATTTAGATCCTCGGGTATCAATTAAATTTGGTATGATATTTCTAATATCAACTATCTTATATTCTATTTTATCCCTCTTTGGAAGTGCTGATTTTATATAGTAATAATATTCAATATATAGATTAATTCTAGGAGTATTGTATTTTTGGTTCCTACAATTCTGAAAATTTCATTTGTAATACTTGATTTAGTTATGTTTCCATTGCTAAATTTTTTTTTTCTCATTTCATTCATTACTTTCTAAGGTTTTTAATTACAAATGTTCTTAAATAATTTCAATAATTTACACTGCCCAGGTAACTTATGACAAGCTGACTAAACTGGATAATGGGTCGTTGGCACTGGACACCGCGGTGCCTCGGGCCGTCATACCATAAGACGCGGAACGTCAACCACGTATGCAGTCAGTATGGCTAAAAAGCCATGATAACATATAATCGGGCATAAAAGCCATGAGTGCGGGCATAAAGCCATGAATGCGGGCATAATGCCATGAGTATGAGCATAAAGCCATGAATACAGGCATAAAGCCTTACACAGTATTGCTAAAATAATACCCTATTGGCATGCTAATCTATCCAATTTGACACACGTGTCTAGGCAATACATGGGCACATAGTACCATTAAGAGTTCATAAGTATCATTATTTCATTATATGTTCCAATTATAATTTATAACATTTTAATTTTTTTTACTAGCAGAAGTATAAATTTCTTAAAATATAATTTTACATAAATTATGCATTCATCATAATTTATATATTCATTATATTATCCATATTGATCACAATACATAACAATTATTCTCATGTACAATTGTACTCAAAGCATTTTCTCTTCTCTAATAATGAGAACTAATGTCTCATTCATACACTCATTTATTCATTATACCATTTATATAATTATCATTATCATTCATATTTCAAGTAATCCATGACCATTTCATGGATTTTAAATTTAGCTTAAATTTTCTTTATATCCTAGAGCCCCTCAAATTCAAAAATTAAAATTTATTAATCACATTATATATTAATGATCATATTAGCATCTCTAATTTTTTTTTACTATTTTCTAAATCATTGGGGTCACTATTCACATTATTATTTACTCAAAATGTTGACTTTTTTCTATATAATAGGTGTGTTAATTCCAATTGCACTAAGATCCCACATTTTGGGTTCTAAATTTGTTGGCATTGATTGCTAATTGCAATTCAGAGCCTCCTAAAAATATTTTCAAAAATTCAGTTTTTATGTCTTAGGTTTACTGTTCCATTGGTCTATGCTAAAGTGAGAATTTGGCCAAACTTTATTCATGAAAGTTGTTCCTTTATGTATCTAATTTAATTCCCTTTTTGAATCACTCAATTTGGAGTTTTTTAGCGCAAGTTATGATTAAATAACCATAACTGGTTCTTTTCCTAATTCTGTCTCTTTAATTAGGCAGATTTTGGCATTACCCTTTACCAATTTAATTGGACATGTTATAGTTACTTTTAGGCTTAGTGTTCTTCATATAATTTGTTGCCCTATGTCGTGTGGTCATCCAAAAATTTTAATTACAATTTTCTAAGTTTTATAGAATTAATTATACTAATTTAATTGGCCTAGACTCCAGTACCCTGTGCCTTCAGGGTCCAAGTTCATGTCAGTAGTTTTGATCTCCATTTTAGGGTTCTTATGTTCATAATTTGAGGACAATGTCTAAAACAAAGTTGGAACCCTATTTCTTAGTGTTCCAGATCAGTATGGCTCAACCTAATTAGAGTTTTCTAGTGGAAGATATGCTATAAAAACTATTTTGGGGTTAATTGTGATTTGGTCAAACTCCAAGTTTTGATGTGTTAATTTCTTCTAACCATTTAACCTAGTTCCTTTGGGTTCTAGGTTTTGGTCGAAAGACTAATATTGTAGACCTATGTCTTATAAAACTTTTGCTATTGGTTTCATTGCATTTGAATTTTTATAGACCAAGTTATGGCCATTTTTCCAAAACTGGTCGGGTAGGCTTATGTCCAGGAAATTCTGGACAGAATTGATTCTGGTCAGTTTGGTGATCTAACTTTGGTCAGTAATTTCATTTGATTAGAGGCATTTCTAGGCTTGGTGTTCTGAATAAAAGTTGTATTCCTATGTTTAAGCTTTCCAACAATATAAAATTCAGGTCATTTAGACCTGTCTAGAGGGAGTTATGGCCAAACTGTTCATTTGGTCATTTTTCTAGATTCAGAATTTGGTAAGCCGAATTGGACCAGCAAATTGGTCAACTTATGGACAGAATTTAGGCATGGTTTCTTCATGAAAAATGGGGTATTTTGAGTCTAGTTTCACCTTCAATTGACCTCATACCAATTAGAGTCACACAACTTCAGTTATGACTCAAAGAGTGCAAGGGACTCATAGGTCTGAATTTCCTGCAAAGAACATGCACTCCCAATATTCATTCCTCCTTACTCCCAAACTACAATTTTTCAATCATTGCACTTCAATTAAGCAACAATCAGTTTCAATTTGATCAATTCCAAACAATTTTATAAAAACCCTAATAGTTAGGTCAAACCATAACTCAAAGTCCAATTTTCAATCATGTCCATGCAATTCCACTTCTATTGTATGTAATATATCAATTATCCTCACTAATCAAGTTTAGATGAACCAAAATTATCCAACTTCTAAAGCTCCCTAGGCTGCCAAAAACTTAAAATTCCCATATATTCAAGGTTTTCTTCAAATTTCATAAAATTTACACTTAGATTATCATGCTTCTACAAATTAAGGAAGAAGAGAAGATTGGGTAATGCACTAACCTCTTGTAGCCAATTCCAAGAACTCCAATTCTTCAATTTTTCTACTTCTTTTTGTTTTCAATCTCTTCTTCAAGGTTTATAGACAAATTTTTGTGTTTGGGGTGTAGGAAAATATGGTATGAATTGAAGGGAAATTAAGCTTGAACATTCAAAAATGGTGGAAGCTTTGGGAAAAGGAGGTTCGGCCATATGAAGAGGGAAGAAGAAAATATAAAATTTTCTTTGATTTTTATCTATTTTTAAGTGTTTTTTGAGTGCTTGTTGAATGGTGATTGGTTGGGGCTTTTTAATTGCATCATGCATATGTCATAAATCCTATTTACTTTCATTTTTGTTTTTCTTTCTTTTCTTCTTTTATTACTCATTTTTAATAAATTTTTCTTCAATATTTATTCAAATTTTATGTTATATACCTCACTTAATTAAATGGACAAGTCAGTGAAAAATCATATCTGAAGGCGAAATGACCAAAATGCCCTTCGTTTAGCTTAACAGACTAAAATTGTCTGTACCGATTGAATAAATTCTCTGAGCATTTTCTTGGTATTCTAAGGCCATTGAAACCTCAATGACTCTTCTCTGGAGTCCCAAAAATTATTTCATGAATTTTTCCTCAAGTTTAGGGCTTCTAGCTGTAAAGACAGCAAGTTCCCGTCAAGGCCACCCATTGCTAGGGCACCGGCTCATTTTACTTTGTTGTATTTCATTGCTTAAATTTTTCTAAATTTTTCCTTATCATTATTTCAATTATTTATGATTCTTCACTCTAGTTTACATATAGTTCCAATCATTCTAGCTGTCCGAACAAACATTGGTCACCAGAACAATCGAATGCACGGACTAGCTAAAATGAGGGTGTTACACCCTAATCTTCCATATTTCATTTTATGCAAATCTCATGCAATTTCTTTACCCCAAGCATGCACACTACTTCAACTAAGCTTGATTTCATCATTAATTTCATTAAAATACATCAAACCCTAATTTTCTCCAAATTAGCTAAAACCCTAGTTTAGGTTCAATGTATGATTCTCATGCTTCTACATGAAATTTTTCCATAATTAAACTTAATTCAAAGCTTATATAACTAATCTAACATGAAAAGAAACTTACCTCTTATTGATTTCTTTCTAACTTCACTTTTCTTCCAATTCTTGTTCTCCTTGCTTTTAATTCTCTCAATCAAAGATCTCTTTGATGTTTTCTTTTAGTGGGGTATGGAATTTATGAAGGAAATTTAAGGGAATTAAAACTTGAGAGGGGAAATCAATGAGGGGAAGAAGTGGAAGAATAAGAGAAAAAGAGAGAGGAGAGGGTGGTGGCACCTTATGAAAAAAAAAATGAAGAAGACATTTGTCTTCTTATATATATATATATATATATATATATATATATTTATCCCCAAAATTAGTTTATTAAAATTATAAATTTTAATTGTGTCATAAGGATAATTAAACTTAAATTTTTATTCCCCTTTTTTTTTTACATTTATACTTAATTTTTCCTTTTAATTAAATAATTAAATTTAATTATCAAAAGCCCATAAGTCCATATTAATTTTGTTATAATGGAAATGAAAGTTTAAGATTTTATTTCTTAAATTTTCCCTTACATATTTTTACTTGAATTTTTCTTCAATTTTTACCCCATTTTAATTCATTAATTTCATTTAATTTAATTGACATTTTGATCAAAAGTCAACTCTTGAGGTGAATTAACCAAAATGCCCCTCATCAGGTCATAATCCTTCTTTTTATAATACCCGATGAGTCCTTAGATTTTTTTGTTCACTTGAATTTTTATTGTGTCTATCTCAAATAATTTTCCATTTATTTTTGATCCTCAAAGTGTCTTTGAATAGTACTAGTCACAGACAAAAAATGGCACTATTCATAACTTGGAGGTTCGGGGTGTTGCAAAAAACTGACCATAAGTTGGTCTAAAAATTGCTTGAATCCGGAATTGGTGTTCTAGACCTAGGCAGAAATGACCAAATAAACAGTGTTTGGTCAATTAGGTATAATTCATGGTAGAAAGCTCCAAATGACCTGATTCTTAAATTATTGGAAAGGTTACACATAGGAGCACATTTTTTATGAATATCTTGAGCCCAAATTTTGGCTCTAACCCAGCCAATTTGCTAGAATAAATTAGGTCAACAAATCTGACCATAACCAAAACTGACCTGAAATCCTAGAGAATTAGCTATCTGATCAGTTTTGGAAAAAATGTCATAACTTGGTCTACAAAACTGCAAATGTAGTGAAACCAAAGCCAAAATTTTAGTAAGACCTAGAACTATAATTTTGGTGTTTTGACCAAAATTCAAAACCTAATGGAACTTGGACAAATTGCTAGGAGAAATTAGCAATTCAAATCCTGAAATTGAACTAGGTAACCATTTGACCTCATAACAATGATTAAATTATATCTTCCACTAAGAAACTCCAATTAGAATGAGCCAAACTGTTCTGGAAACTTTAGAAATAGGGCTACAACTTGATTTAGAAACCTTACCCAAATTCTGAGGATAAGGACCTCAAATGTGAAATGCAAAACACTGACTTGCATATGAAATCCTGATGCACAGGGTTTATGAGTCTAGGTCAGTTAAATTGCCATAACTCACCATACATGACTTGAAAAATTATGATTTTGAACCTGTGTGACCAAGACACATAGGGGAACAACCCATATGAAGAACATTAGGCCAAAATAAGATTATAGCTAGTCCAATTGGCTGGGAAAAATGAGGTTCCAGAATCTGCTAGGTTCTAGAACAGTATTAGTCACTGGATCAATACTTGATTAATTGATTATAACTAGAGCTACAAAAATCTAAATGGAGTGATTCAAATTGAAAAATGAAACTAAGAAATAGAGGGACAAATTTTATGAAGAACACCTCACTAGATTATGATTAAAACTAGGTCGAAATTGAGTTCAAAAGTCAAGAGGTAAAACTGTCCAGAACTCAAACCTTATGAAACTTCATAAATAACTTAAGGAGGTATGCTACAATTGTTGGATTAATTATTGGGAATATTTTGGATGAGTATTGAGACACTTTAATTATGTGTTTTAATTGGAAAGAAGCCTTCTATGGAAGAAGAAAGATTAGATTAAGTCAAGACAAGTAAAGGAGGTTTGTGCACAATAAATTTTAACTCTTTGTTTTTCACTTGGAAATTTGTTTGAACAAGTGTGTGAATGAATTTCGATTATTATGGCCTTGAGAAATTTATTTGAGAAATAGTGTTTTGCCTACTCTATAAGTGAAAATTTTGAATGACATATGACTAGTGATTTGAAATGAAATTATTTGAATGAAATGGTTTGAATTGGTTTTAAAACCACACTTGGCATGAAAAATATTATTGTGTTCCTCCATCTATGGAATTGAGTTTGATTATATTTCCTTCCTCTCTAGCTTACCAGTTTGAGGTTGAATTCGGATGAGTACTCATATAGCTAGCTAGCCACCTCCCTCATTAATTTCGATTAGTGAGGTTGTAGATTGCTTTGTCGTGGTGTACAACATGGTATTGATTGAAAATTTTATGCCGTGACCTAAGTTGTGTGAATTGTGGCAACACCAATGTTTGAAATTATTTGATAAAATATTTTTGAAAATATGAATGTCAGATGAATGTTGAAAACTCTTATTTATATTTTTGGTAAATTGTGTTTACTTTAAGTATTAAATTATAGTTGTGCACCACTAAGTATAATACTCAACGATAGCTTGTTATGCTGTCGCAGGTAGGAGTAAGGAGAAGTCTGCTTCAACGGCTGAGTGAGCTGCAGGTTAGAGCCTTTTTGTGGTCTTATTTTCGGGTATATTAGAACTACCCATTGTATTTTCCTTTTTGATGTAATTACAGTACATATATGTATATGATCATGAATATTGAGCAGTTGTACAAAAAGTCTTATATAATATTTGAGTTTGAAAATTTTTAAATCTTACTTTTGTATATATGTGTTGATTGCTTGAAATGAAATGGGAAATGATTGTGAAATGTTGAGGTTGGATTGGGATATTATTTTAAATTGCTTTTTTAGGTGAATTGAAGAACTGTTTTCTTATATTTATAGCCATTATCCTGCGAAAATTTTTATAAAATTTTTAAAATGAAAAAAAATTTATGACATCTAACCAAATTTTAAAAAGGAAACTTTAACCATTATTTTATGGTCACTTAAAACTTCCAACTGAATTTAAATTGTTTCAAAATCGCTTGTAGTATATTTAATGAGTTATTGGTAGGCGAAGTTCGGTAATTCATTGGGTATACTACGAGATCATGTTATGCCTTACAGAGGGGTAAGGTGTGACAAATTTTCTTAGTTATGTGTCAATAGTTTTGTAATTCAATAGGAAGATAGTTGAAGCCATGGAACATGTTACCATGAGACTTTGATTTGAGTTTAATAAAATCCAAATTTGCTCTATATTGAGTATCACTTTTCTTTTGGTTTATGTTATGAATGTTGAATATATAGTTAGTTAGGGTGTGTGACACCCCTTACCCGACTACAGTGTAGCCGAGCAAGTTATGCCACTAGTGTGCCGAGCACTCTATTTTATCTTAATTCATTTTTATCGTAGTTTTGAATATAACTTGTGAAATATAATTTATTTAAGCCATTTATCGAAATTATAATTTATTTGAGGTTCCGAGAATTTTATAGAAAATCCGGCAGAGTACCGGCTAAAAATAGAGAAAACAGTTCTTCGGAACCTATGAAAACACTTCCTATGATCATATTCAATCATCTCATCACTCTCAAACTTCAATATCAAAATCTCAACATTTTTCACCATTCATTTCTCAATCATTCATCTCATGTGATAATCATGTACAAGTCACAGTTATGTATTCACTTTTCCTTTCACAAACACAAATTTCTTAACAATTCCTCTATTTGTCATTCATTCATTTCACATCATCATTAGACTCAAATCATAAATAAATTCTCACATGTGATTTATAATCACAATTTACAAGTACTTACATTAATACAAAATTATATTACATTTGTTCAAATACATATGATAAAATAAGAGTTTAATTACCAAATTTACAAAAATCTCAAAATACAAAATGGGACCTAGTGTCCTACCAATGCACTGTAGTTTGTGAGGTAACACGGACGCTATGTAGAACTGTGAACTGCCTTACCGAATCTGTGGTCTACTGGGCCCTCTGTCCAAATCTTCAGTATCTACGCGTTGCAAAAGCGACGCGCTAAGCATAAAGCTTAGTGGTGCCAATAATACAAGAAAATATAATATGCAAATAAAAATCATAATTTCTTAGCCATTGTGTTCATTAGAACTGAATAATTACCAACTTAATGTTTAGTTGAGGGCTAATTACGTTTTATGATATTAACTTCTTCATGCATTTTGTTAATTATTTTCTTCATGATCTTGAGTTTCTTTGTATTCTATCATAATCATTCCTGATATTTAATTTTTGTATTTTCTTTAACAATTAGTTCAATTACAGTTATACTTTTCCATGCCCAAGTAACCTATACTGAATGACTGGACTAGATAACGGGTCGTTGGCACTGGACACCGCGGTGCCTCGGGCCGTCACACCATGGGACGCAGAACGTCAACCACGTATGCAGTCAGTATGGCTAAAAAGCCATGATATCACATAATCGGCATAAAAGCCATGAATACGGGCATAAAAGCCATGAATACGGGCATAAAGCCATGAATACAGGCATAAAGCCTTCGCAAGATCGCTAAAACAATACCCTATTGGCATGCCAAACTATCCAAACCAATCACATTAGGCCTACTAGGGCATTTTGCATTTTTAAGTTTCACATTTTTGAATTTCAAGTTTTGGTGTCACTATTCATTTCATTGGTCAACAAGAAAGTTGACTTTTGCATAGAGAATATGTACACTGACTTTGGCACTTCAAACATACCACATTTTTCATTTAAAACTTGTTGGCATTAAGCATTAATACCATTTCTAAGCTTTAACCAAGGGAAATAAAATTTTCAGTTTTTGAAACTTAACTTTACTATTCCATTAAGCACTGTTGCAGTGGGAATTTGAGGAAATGGTAAACATGAAAGTTGTTCCTTATTTTGTCTAGTTGAATTTCCTTTTTTGAATCACTCCATTTGGAGTTTTGTAGCTCAAGTTAAGGCCAAAATAAGTGTACTGTTCACGTGCACTGTTCATGCTGAGATTTTGGGTCTGGCAGATTTTTGGTCCAAATTTGGTCAGTAATTTGATCAAGTTAAGTTCATAATTTGGTCTAACTTTCTTCTTATGAAATGTTCTACCATACCTTATGTTTCCATCGATTCAAGAATCGCCTAAATCGGAGTTTTCTAGAGAGAGTTATAGTCCTCCAAACGTTACTGCTCAAATGAAAATCTGCAGAGTTGCAGGATTGATAACTCAACTTTTCCCAATAATTTGAATGGGTTAATGGCATAATTTGGGGTGATGTTCTTCATGAAAGTTGTTTTTCTATATCATATCTTGTTACTGTAAAAATTTCAGGTCAATTTGACCATTCTACAGTGAGTTATGGCCAAATGAACAGTTACTGTTCATTTGGTCATTCTGCAGGGGCTGTTTGCAGGGTATCCGGATTGGGGCCAACTTTTGGTCCTCTTGCTTTGGTCTTTTGGGCATGGTTTCTTCAGCAAAAATGTGACATTATAAGCCTAGTTTCATGTCCAATTGGCCAAACACCAATTGAACCTACACAGCCAAAGTTATGGCAGTCCAAGTGGACTGAAATTTTAGTCACTCTGCTACTGTCCTTAGGCAGCCTACACATTCACTTGGCCATGCTATATTTCAGTCCAAATTGTGGTCAACTTACCTAAAATGGTCACTAATTGACCATTAAAATGTTCTCTAACAATTTCATAAGCTAAATCCAAGTTTCACTCCCAAACCCTAGTTCATATTCAAGGTTTACTCCCATTTACCTTAGTTAGCACACCAATTCATTATACATGTATATATGTACCTTAAATATCATCTTTAGTCCACTCTAAGTCCATCAAAACAGTCACCCTTATCCCTTCCTTAGGGCTGCCGAAATTTCAAGGAGTATATACACATGAGTTTAGTCCATTTAATTTATCATTTCTTAGCAATTTCAAGTTCCTAACATGAAATAAAAGAAACACTTGCATAAATAAGCACTAACCTCTTTAATGGCAGAATTTTCCAAGATTAAACTTCACTTTCCTTCACTTTCTAGGCTGCCAAACACTTCCCCAAGAGGTATGGACAAGTTTTAATGAAATGTGTCTAGGGTTTAGTAGTGAAAATTCATGGGAAATGGAGGAAATGAAAGAAAATTTTCATGGAGGGAGGAAGAAGAGAAACTCACGTTTTTGGCTGAAGAGAAGGCAGCTGGTATTTTAATTCCTTTGGCCATGTTTATCTCTTTTATGTGTTAATTAATAGGTTGTTTAAATATGATTGGTTAGAACTTTTAAATGACATCATAAAGATGTCATAATGGGCCTTTTTCCTCATTTTCTTTTCCTTTCTTCACTACTCATTTTCAATTTAATTTCTAGTAATGTTTATTCATATTTTATGTCATATTAATTATTTACTCAATTGGACAAGTCGGCCAAAAATCAGCTCTGAAGGCGAAATGACCAAAATGCCCTCCGTTTGGCTTAACGGGTCAAAATTGTCTGTACCGATTGAAAAATTTTTCTAAATATTTTCTTAGCATTCTAATGCCATAGGAACCTCAATGACCCTTCTCTGGAGTCTCAAAAATTATTTTATAATTTTTCCCTGTCTAGGGCTCCTCGTTGAGAACCGCAACTTCCTCTCGTTACCCATCGCTTGGGCACGCTGCCATTTAACTTGGTTGTATTTTATTTCTAAAATTTTTACTATATTTTTTTTATTAATATTTGAGTTAATTTTGGTCCCTCACTTTAGTTTAAATATTTTTCCGGACGTTCTAGCTGTCCGGACCGACACCGATCACCGAAACAGTAGAATGTACGGAGTTGCTACCGGGAGGGTGTTACAACTCTTCCCCTCTAATTTAAATTTCGTCCTCGAAATTTACCCAATGTAAATAGCCAAGGAGCTAATACCTCTTTATTTCTTCACCTTTCCGTGTTATCCTACTTCACTTTCTCCTTAGTCTCAATCCTATCCTCAAACAGTTATGTACTCATCCTTTTTCATCTTAAATACAGTCTCCTTCTCACCTCCATTCACTATCTCATTGTCTCTTCACTCTCTTATTCCATACCTTAACCTAAAATAAACAAGAAATACAGATCTGCAATAGTGTCACCTCGACTCATATGAATGCAATGCATGATATGCAATCTATCTAGGTCCCGAAACGCCTAAACCGCGCTCTGATACCACTAAATGTGACACCCCTTACCCGACTACAGTGTAGCCGAGCAAGTTATGCCACTAGTGTGCCGAGCACTCTATTTTATCTTAATTCATTTTTATCGTAGTTGTAAATATAACTTGTGAAATATAATTTATTTAAGCCATTTATCGAAATTATAATTTATTTGAGGTTCCGAGAATTTTATAGAAAATCCGGCAGAGTACCGGCTAAAAATAGAGAAAACAGTTCTTCGGAACCTATGAAAAACACTTCCTATGATCATATTCAATCATCTCATCACTCTCAAACTTCAATATCAAAATCTCAACATTTTTCACCATTCATTTCTCAATCATTCATCTCATGTGATAATCATGTACAAGTCACAGTTATGTATTCACTTTTCCTTTCACAAACACAAATTTCTTAACAATTCCTCTATTTGTCATTCATTCATTTCACATCATCATTAGACTCAAATCATAAATAAATTCTCACATGTGATTTATAATCACAATTTACAAGTACTTACATTAATACAAAATTATATTATATTTGTTCAAATACATATGATAAAATAAGAGTTTAATTACCAAATTTACAAAAATCTCAAAATACAAAATGGGACCTAGTGTCCTACCAATGCACTGTAGTCTGTGAGGTGACACGGACGCTATGCAAAACTGTGAACTGCCTTACCGAATCTGTGGTCTACTGGGCCCTCTGTCCAAATCTTCAGTACCTACGCGTTGCAAAAGCGACGCACTAAGCATAAAGCTTAGTGGTGCCAATAATACAAGAAAATATAATATGCAAATAAAAATCATAATTTCTTAGCCATTGTGTTCATTAGAACTGAATAATTACCAACTTAATGTTTAGTTGAGGGCTAATTACGTTTTATGATATTAACTTCTTCATGCATTTTGTTAATTATTTTCTTCATGATCTTGAGTTTCTTTGTATTCTATCATAATCATTCCTGATATTTAATTTTTGTATTTTCTTTAACAATTAGTTCAATTACAGTTATACTTTTCCATGCCCAAGTAACCTATACTGAACGACTGGACTGGATAACGGGTCGTTGGCACTGGACACCGCGGTGCCTCGGGCCGTCATACCATGGGACGCAGAACGTCAACCACGTATGCAGTCAGTATGGCTAAAAAGCCATGATATCACATAATCGGCATAAAAGCCATGAATACGGGCATAAAGCCATGAATACAGGCATAAAGCCTTTCGCAGTACTGCTAAAACAATACCCTATTGGCATGCCAAACTATCCAAACCAATCACATTAGGCCTACTAGGGCATTTTGCATTTTTAAGTTTCACATTTTTGAATTTCAAGTTTTGGTGTCACTATTCATTTCATTGGTCAACAAGAAAGTTGACTTTTGCATAGAGAATATGTACACTGACTTTGGCACTTCAAACATACCACATTTTTCATTTAAAACTTGTTGGCATTAAGCATTAATACCATTTCTAAGCTTTAACCAAGGGAAATAAAATTTTCAGTTTTTGAAACTTAACTTTACTATTCCATTAAGCACTGTTGCAGTGAGAATTTGAGGAAATGGTAAACATGAAAGTTGTTCTTTATTTTGTCTAGTTGAATTTCCTTTTTTGAATCACTCCATTTGGAGTTTTGTAGCTCAAGTTATGGCCAAAATAAGTTTACTGTTCACGTGCAATCGCTCATGCCGAGATTTTGGTCCGCAGATTTTTGGTCCAAATTTGATCAGTAATTTGATCAAGTTAAGTTCATAATTTGGTCTAACTTTCTTCTTATGAAATGTTCTACCATACCTTAGGTTTCCATCGGTTCAAGAATCGCCTAAATCCGAGTTTTTTAGAGAGAGTTATAGTCCTCCAAACATTACTGCTCAAATGAAAATCTGCAGAGTTGCAGGTTTGATAACTCAACTTTGCCCAATAATTTGAATGGGTTAGTGGCATAATTTGGGGTGATGTTCTTCATTAAAGTTGTTTTTCTATATCATATCTTGTTACTGTAAAAATTTCAGGTCAATTTGACCATTCTACAGTGAGTTATGGCCAAATGAACAGTTACTGTTCATTTGGTCATTCTGCAGGGGCTGTTTGCAGGGTATCCGGATTGGGGCCAACTTTTGGTCCTCTTGATTTGGTCTTTTGGGCATGGTTTCTTCAGCAAAAATGTGCCATTATAAGCCTAGTTTCATGTCCAATTGGCCAAACACCAATTGAACCTACACAGCCAAAGTTATGGCAGTCCAAGTGGACTGAAATTTCAGTCACTCTGCTGCTGTCCTTAGGCAGCCTACACATTCACTTGGCCATGCTATATTTCAGTCCAAATTGTGGTCAACTTACCTAAAATGGTCACTAATTGACCATTAAAATGTTCTCTAACAATTTCATAAGCTAAATCCAAGTTTCACTCCCAAACCCTAGTTCATATTCAAGGTTTACTCCCATTTACCTTAGTTAGCACACCAATTCATTATACATGTATATATGTACCTTAAATATCATCTTTAGTCCACTCTAAGTCCATCAAAACAGTCACCCTTATCCCTTCCTTAGGGCTGCCAAAATTTCAAGGAGTATATACACATGAGTTTAGTCCATTTAATTTATCATTTCTTAGCAATTTCAAGTTCCTAACATGAAATAAAAGAAACACTTGCATAAATAAGCACTAACCTCTTTAATGGCAGAATTTTCCAAGATTAAACTTCACTTTCCTTCACTTTCTAGGCTGCCAAACACTTCCCCAAGAGGTATGGACAAGTTTTAATGAAAGGTGTCTAGGGTTTAGTAGTGAAAATTCATGGGAAATGGAGGAAATGAAAGAAAATTTTCATGGAGGGAGGAAGAAGAGAAACTCACGTTTTTTGCTGAAGAGAAGGCAGCTGGTATTTTAATTCCTTTGTCCATGTTTATCTCTTTTATGTGTTAATTAATAGGTTGTTTAAATATGATTGGTTAGAACTTTTAAATGACATCATAAAGATGTCATAATGGGCCTTTTTCCTCATTTTCTTTTCCTTTCTTCACTACTCATTTTCAATTTAATTTCTAGTAATGTTTATTCATATTTTATGTCATATTAATTATTTACTCAACTGGACAAGTCGGCCAAAAATCACCTCTGAAGGCGAAATGACCAAAATGCCCTCCGTTTGGCTTAACGGGTCAAAATTGTCTGTACCGATTGAAAATTTTTTCTAAATATTTTCTTAGCATTCTAATGCCATAGGAACCTCAATGACCCTTCTCTGGAGTCTCAAAAATTATTTTATAATTTTTTCCCCAGGTCTAGGGCTCCTCATTGCGAGAACCGCAACTTCCCTCTGGTTACCCATCGCTTGGGCACCGGCTCATTTAACTTGGTTGTATTTTATTTCTAAAATTTTTACTATATTTTTTTTATTAATATTTGAGTGAATTTTGGTCCCTCACTTTAGTTTAAATATTTTTTCCCGACGTTCTAGCTGTCCGGACCGACACCGGTCACCGGAACAGTAGAATGTACGGAGTTGCTACCAGGAGGGTGTTACAGGGTGGCCAACTAATTAATTATGTATGAAAACATATTGCTAAGTTAAGATAATTTGAGTATGTAATAGCTTGAATAATCTAACTATAAGTAGCACATAATGATTTATTTTATTATAAAGATGAGTATCTATGTTAAATGAACTATGCTGAATAAGTTTGTTACCTTGAATTAGGATGTCTTTTTAATAATTAATGCTACCATTAAACTTAATTATAAGCTGCTCTAGTCTTAGATTAAGTCTGATGGTAAGGGATTAATTGTAGAACACTTCCCGGTTAATCTAATTTGTAAGGAAAGATAAGGAAGTTGTTAACTTCTATAACTTACTCAATTGAATAAATTTGTATTTTTAGTCAATCATTGATACATCGTACATGGTGGATATGCTCTCTCTACTGAATTTATTTGTAACACCCCTCACCCGTCTACAGTGTAGCCGAGCAAGACGTGTCACACTCGGTGCCGGAGAACTCTATCTTATCTTACTTTATTATTTTAGTAATTTTGAATTCGTTCAATTATTTTTCTATGGAGAAACCAACGGAGTTTCCTCTATTTTATTTCTATTTGGCGTATTTTATTATTCATCTGCTTGAAAATTTAACAATACTTTCACAATCAAATCTTATCCATTCTAATCATAATTATCTCATCAATTCGAATATCCTCTATATAATTCAATTTCATATTCATTTTCATTCATTTTCAATTCATATATGATAAATTTCAATCATCATTAATTTACATGATATACAATTTAATTACATATGAAATAATCAATTTATAAATTTATATCACATAAATATTACTTACAAATTCTAAATTTACATTACAACATATGAATTACAACATACGAAATATTTATAACATATAAAATACATAAAGTGATATACATGGGCCCTAGTTACATGCATTGCTGAGGAGGTGACAACCTTTGACACTCTGCAGATCTGGACTCCTAAAATTCCTAGTCAATTGTCCATTGGGTTTTAGCTTCAATACCTGCGCGAAGGAAACAATTCCATCGCGCTAAGCATTACTGCTTAGTGGTGCAATAATATAATAAGAAATAATGTATGTAAATAAAAATAATTGGAGTATATTTCTATACTCAAGAATTTTACTGAGTTCATATGAAATTTGCCATACAATATATTTTTCGTCATTTATGTTGCTCTCTAGAATCTCTTCTATCATAAGTTTACAATAATTATTTATATAATGTACAAATAAATCTAAATATTTAGTTTATGTTTATATTATTATGGAGGATACATTTCTAATAATTACCTACATTATGCTTATTTTGCTAGTCTTTCATTTACTCTCTTAATATTTTCTATGTGTTGTGGATCACTTCGTAATAATTAAATTCTTAATACTAGTTTAATACCTTTCAGATTTTTCTGACTGATTTATTTAGTTTCTAATATTTTTAACTTATTTCAATAATTTTTTTTCTGCCCAGGTAACCTATGACAGGCTGACTAAACTGGATAACGGGTCGTTGGCACTAGACATCGCGGTGCCTCGGGCCGTCATACCATGGGACGCAGAACGTCAACCATGTATGCAGTTAGTATGGCTAAAAAGCCATGATAACATATAATTGGGCATAAAAACCATGAGTGTAGGCATAAAGCCATGAATACGGGCATAAAGACATCAGTGCGGGCATAAAGCCATGAATACAAGTATAAAGCCTTTCGCAGTACTGCTAAAATAATACCCTATTGGCATGCCAATCTATTCAATCTGACACACATGTCTAGGCCATACAAGGGCACATAATATCATTAAATATTAATATATTGTATTTTATGACTTCATTATTTCATGACAAATTCCATAATTTATACATTCATCATAATATTTATACATTCCTTACATAATTTGTATTGATCACAATTCACAACAATGGTGTTCATGCACCATTGTACTCAAGACATTCTTCCTTTCTCTCATAAAGAAAACTAATGTTCCATTCATATTTTCATGTGATTCATTTATTCATTACAATATTTATATGAATTCATTACTCATATAAAGTGTTATTATCTTATTTGTAAGGGAAACATAAGTCCTAATGTAAACCTCATCCCATTTATACTCAACAATCCATCTAGGTTAATTTCATTTCATATTCAAGTGGTATCACTTATGTTTTATTAGACCTACTTGAAATGGAAATACAAATCTTAACTATATACTCACATAACTTAAATATTCATTAAGTCATTTAGGTGAATTACTATTTCTATTCCAAATAATCCATGAACATTTCATGGATTCCAAATTTCATACCTTAATTTCCTCTACCAATTTAGTTCTTACACTTTGTGTCTTTGTATTACTATTCACATTATTATTCACTCAAATTATTGACTTTTTAATACATAATAAATTTATTGAACCTAAGTTCACCAAGATACCACATTTTGCATTCTAAAGTTGTTGGTATTGGTTGCCAATACCATTTCAAAGCTTAGGGTTGGTTACTTTACAATTTTCATATTTCAAGCACTAAGTTTACTATTCGATTGGTCATTGTTACAGTGGAAATTTGATAAAATTTTCTTCATAAAAGTTGTTCCTTTATGTGTCTTCTTTAATTTCCTTTTTGAATCACTCCAATTGGAGTTTTGTAGCTCAAATTATAGTCATTTTACCATAACTAGACGGATTGGACAGAATCTAGAATTCTGGGCAAAACTGGTTCTAGCGGATTTGGTGACCTAAGTTTGGTTGGAAATTTGACCAGGTTATGGTCAGAATTTGGATTTGTGTTCTTCATAAAAGTTGTAGGGCTATATCTCAGCTTTTTTCTGGTAAAATTTCAGATCAATTAAACTTTTCTACACTGAGTTATGACCATTTAAATAGACACTATTTATTTGGTCATTTTCCAGGGACAACATGTTGATCACCCGGATTAGGGTAATTTTTAGGTCAACTTAATTTGGTTTTCTGGGTAGAGTTTCTTCACCAAAGTTGTGCCATTATATGTCTAGTTTCATGTACAATTGGCCTTGCACCAATTGAACGTATACAACTCCAGTTATAGCTGCCCAAACTTGATGGACTCACACCCAGTCCTGCAGGTCACCAAAGGCAGCATGCCTAAGCTCAACTCCATTGTCCTTACTCACTTCAATTCCTCCTCACACACATTCATATGGTTACTAATTGACCATTACAATGTTAATATACCATTGCATAAGCAAAACTCTAATTTTTCACAAACTCTAATTCGCAAAGTGTCCATTTCATGCTATCCATGCAATCTAACACATTCAATCACAAATACCTACTAAGCATCTCCAATAAACACATTTTATTTCATTTAAATTCATCAATTTTCATAGGTACACCTGCTGACCAAAATTCTTCTTCCATCAAACATGAATAATTTCTCAACCACACCAATTCCAAGCAATAACACAAAAACCCTAACTTATAATTTCAATCTCAATCATACATCCATGCAATTTAATTTCTAATGCCTTAAACTTCATTAATTAATTTCACTAACTAAAACAAAATCATCAAAACCATCAAATTCATTCACTTCCTAGGGCTGCCGAAAATTGAGTCTTTAACATATTCCAAGTTTTCTTTTCTTTTCATGCCATTTCAACTTAATTAAGCATGCTTTTCATGCTTAGGAAAGAAAAAGAGTATAGTTAGTGCACTAACCTCTTTGAGCTTCACTTAACCTTGATTAAACCTCCCTAATCTCTTCTTCTTTGGCTGCCAATAGCTTTTTCTAGGTGTAAAATCAAATTTTTTTGAAGGGACTTAGGAATTTTGGTGAACAAATGGGGAGGAATTCAAGCTTTTAAGCTTGAAAATGGTGGAGGTGGAATAGCCATGGAGTTCGTCTGGTTTGAGGGAGAATGAGCAGAATAAATTTTTCAATTTTTGGTCCCATTTATCTCTTTTTATTAGTTCATTAATTGGTTGTCTAATGGTGATTGGTGGATAGCATTTTAATGACATCATATGATGTCATAATTAGGTATTTGTTTTCATTTTCTTTTCCTTTCTTTTCTACTTATTTTCAATTAAATTTTTCGCAATATTTATTCATATTTTAGATCATAATAATTATTTACTTAACTGAACAAGTTGACCAAAAATCATCTCTGAAGACGAAATGACCAAAATGCCCTCCGTTGGGCTTAACAAAATAAAATTGTCTGTACATATTGAAAATTTTTTCTAAGCCTTTTCTTGGCATTCTAATGCCATAGAAACCTCAATACTCTTCTCTGGAGTCCCAATAATTATTTCATGAATTTTCTTCTGAGTTCTGGGCTCCTAGTTGTGAAGACCGCAACTTCCTACTAGGTTAACCATCGCTAGGGCACCGGCTCATTTAACTTTGTTGTATTTTATTTTTAAAATTTTTCCTAAATTTTTCTTATTATTATTTGAGTTATTTATGATTTCTCACTCTAATCTAAATATTTTTCCAGACGTTCTAGCTGTCCGAACTGACACCAGTCACCGGAACAGTAGAATGTACGGAATTACTACAGTGAGGGTGTTACATTGTTGCAATCTAGTTGTGTTGAGTATTCATAAGTGTCATTAGCCTTAGTTTATATTCTAGCATTATTAGTTTAGTTTCTGTAACAACTAGGAAAAAAAAATGATTTGATTGTTGGCGTGTGACAGTGGGTTTCCACTGTCACTGCCAACATTTAAAAAAAAAAAAAATTGGGATTCAAAAAAAAAAACGGGAGGAGGACCCCCCCCCCCTCATTTTCCCTTCTCTCCTCTTCTCCCCTCTCTTCTTATTCTTTCTTTCTCCAGTGATCGGCCGACAACCGGTCGGCGACCTCCCAAGCAGCTCCCCACCCGGCCGGCGACCCTCCGGCGATGGCAAGAGCCACCAGAAATAACAACAAAAGAGGGAGGAGAGAGAGAAAATGCGTGCACAGTGGGCAGCAGCTTTCCGGCGCGATTTCGGCTTCATCCGATGTCCGATCGAGGCGATTCAGGTGGCGTTGGAAAGCTTGTTCTGAGACATTTCTTTTGATACCAATTTTGCAACAAATGGAGGTCGGATGAGTGAGATATGGAAGAGAGAAGTTTCGGGTTTTTCAAGCTTTTTCGTCAGATCTATGACGATCCGACCGTTGGATCGACGATCCGAGACTACCTATGGACTGAGGAAGAGGAGAGGAACATGGTGGTATGATTAGATCCGGCAAATGTCACTGGCGACCGGCGGTCGATCACCGTGCGCGGTGGTTCCGGCGGTGGCTCCGATAGGCTATGGAGGTGATTCAACTTTCAGAGGCTTCCTCATAAATTTTTGGAATTTTTGAGACACAGATAAACTTCGGGTAAGACAATTTTTATTATTTCTCTGTCTGTGGAGCATAAATACAGTATTTCTTAAACAGGAAAAATTGGAGAAAAATTCTAAGAAAAATATATGATGAAAGTAAAATTATTTGGAGATATTCTATGGTGTTTGTTGAATTTTTGAGTGATTGTAGAATATTTTTAAAAAATATAGATGGAATTTAGTTAGATTTTTAGCATATGGGCATATAAGATTATTTGAAATTAAGATAATTAAATTTTATATAATTGGTTGAAGCTTGAGGATGGAGGTTTAAATATGTGAATATTTAATTATGTTGAATTAAGAATATGTTAGATGTTAGAAACTTATGGAATCGAGTAAAATTCTTGAATAAAATATTCATGGGTGATTAGAAAATTATAATTCATTTTGCAATAGCCTTATAATATTATTAAGGACCGCGGGGCAAAATTTTAGAATTTTTAGAGCTTATTTGAGTGGATTTTTGAAAAATGTCAATTATAGGGACTAAAACGTAATTTTTAAGATTTTGAGTATTGTCTAATTTGGAGGGCCCAGGAGGGGCCATGTGATATTGATGAGATGTGGTTGTGGAAATTGAGAATTTAGAAGTGTTATTTGAGCCTTTTTGCAGGTTGGGTAGGTCCCAGGTATAGGGGAAACTCTGCCGGATTTCCGACATGAATTAGGCTGTTTATTGCCTCTTTAGAGTTTTATCTTGACTTGGTACTAATAAATTTATAATTTAATTATTAGGTGATCGAGGTCAGCTATTTTTCTGCATCCAGCAGTCACAATAGTCATCGGTATACTGTGAGTAAAATATTAATTTTAATTGTAATTTCACTATTATTATATGTTCAAGCATGCCCATGCATCACTTATATGCATATATCTATGTAGATAAACTTTAGGCAAGATTTATGTTGCATTCGTAACTGTGAAAGTACCATGTTTGTTGTTGTGGTAATTTGGAGCAGTGTGCGTGCATTGGCGTGCGTGTGATGTGGTGTGGACTATGGATAGGACGGGTAGACACGGCTTGAGATCTTCACTGGGACCCGATCCTTCGGGGGTAGTCACGGCTTGAGTTCTTCGCTGGGACCCCGATTTGGTTTATTAAGCGAAAGTTCGGCTTGAGTTCTTCGCTGGCACCAGGTTGGATTTAAGAGAGCTGTATAGGGGATCAGCTCCCATATATTATGACTGATATTACTGGGTGTGTGAGTGCTCCAAATTATCTTTTTGCTGTTATGATGTGAAATTATTATTGATGTTGCATTTCACTCTACAGGGTGCATTAGCTTTAGATAGTTATAGAGATTATGGTTAAAATTGATATTTTACTCTCTGAGTCGAACGCTCACTCCTGTTCAATATTTTTCCAGGCCACAGGAGGAGGCATTTTTCAGAATAACCTGTCCCTTTCCTCACAGGTTATGAAAAGATTACTTAACTATATTATTATTATCTAAAATTGTAATTTAGAACTCCGCATGTATTAGTAGTAGCATTAATCCTTTCAGGGATTGCATGAACTTAAGTTTTTGTATTAACAAATGAAAAATTTTTATGAGTTTTAAATAGTTTGTAAATGGTGTAACAGGGTTGAGCTGGGCTCCCCCGAATTTCAGTTTCTGAAAATTTCTGGGTTAAGGTGGCTCAAAATATAATTAGAACAGTTTAATTTAAATTATTTTATATGCATATTGGGCCTAAATTATGGGTCTGGTTATGGATTTGAGGAATAGTTAGGCTTACTACGGGCCTTGAGGGCTTTAAGCTGGGTCAGGTCCTAGTGCCGGTCCGGCCCATAGGTTGGGTCATGATAAAGTTGGTATCAGAGCTTAGGCTTTAGATTCACGGGAAAGAATATACTTAGGAGTGTAAAAGGAGTCTTGTTAGGATGTTACATGCGGAGTATAGGATTCTGTTTTGTCTTTTCTGTAATTCTTTGTTTCTAGATTCTGCGTTATACCTCGGGAAATATAAAAGTTTCTCAATTAGTGTCTTGATTTTCGTGGAGTACATAGAAATGTGAAATAGAGTTAGTAGACATGTGAGGTCCATCATGAGGATACGTACTCCAAGAAATGCTATGTTTCTGTCTGTATGGGTTTAAATGGTGTGCCCATTTCATGCAAGGCACGAGTACATAAAGGTGAGTCTTGAAAGTACAGTTGCCCTAGATAAGGATGAGGATACCACTGCTGGCAGTCATCAGTGGATGACCCAGTCAGAATAAGTTTATGATAATAGAAGATTCAAGAGAGATAAGAGATTAAGAGACCTAGTCTGTCAGGACGTATCATAGTAACTATACAATTTTCTCGATGTCTGCTCTGTAAGCTGCAGATTACAGTACCGAGTAGAGCTGCGTGCATCCCCGTGGTGCTCCATAATGAGGGTGTTTGCGGATGGCTTCTGTTTTGGTACAGTTATGCCAGAACAGAGTTTTATATCTGCAGAGGAGTTGGGAACTCCTGGTTAGGAGTCTAGAGTTAGAATATTGAAAGGTCACAGTTGGGTGGTAACCAGAATCAGTGACTCAGTTACCCTAGCATGAGCTAGAGTTACATTAAGAGTTGCTATAAGACCAGAGGTTTCGGATTAGTTGCAAAATAAACGTGACACTTATAGAGTGAGATCATCTAGTCTTCAGTATGGAATTTTGGATCATTTTTGTAGTACGACAGATGTTTTGCTTAGAGTTTAGTGAGAATAGTATACCTTGTGTGTGTGTCAGTAAGGTGTAAAGTATAACTCTACTACCTAGAGAAGGTCGAAACTATGAATTAATGATTTATAGAGCTATGATATGATAAGAGAGACATTAATTTGACATGGTTTTGGGCAAGGTGGTAAATGTAGTACCTTTGTTACAGCAAGTTAGGGTATAGACCTATCTTTTCAGAAGGGATTAAAGGTTATTACTGATAATGATGACTTATAGAATAGTGTCCAGATGGGACTGTAGAGTGTGGTAGAGAGTAATTGGCTCGGGTATCCTGCAGAGGATGCAAGTTCTATTATAGGAATCATATATAATCAGATCACGATAGATGTAAATCCTTTGAAGTGGATGACGGGTTTGGCTGCTCGGAATCTTAAGTTTTGGCTAATTGAGTAAACATGGAAAATAATAATAATAATAATAATAATAATAATAATAATAATAATAATAATAATAATAATAATAATAATAAAATTACTGCAGAATCAGTTCTCGAGGTAGTAAGGGTATTATGTAAGCTAAAGGATAAGAATAGAAATCATACGATAAAGGTATGACTGCAATTTTCTGAGTTCTTTTCTAACTTCATATAGTTCAAAACAATAGTATAATCTAATTATAATAGTGTTAAGAGTAATATATTGGCAAAGATAAATCATATAAGGCCAATGGATAAAGAAAGTGCAGAATGAAGGTTTGGACAATTGATTGCAAATACAATATAATCTAAATGCTAGTAGAAGTACTAGCTAGAGTGGTCAAAGGACCAAATCTGAGTAGCACAGACATATGATAACGTGGTAGAGACTCTGAAAGATATAGTTAGCAAGTACAGCTGTCATGTTAGGAAGAAGAATGGAACTAGGGATAGAATAGTCAAGTTCTATTTTGGGTAAGACAAAGGAAATAAATGAAAAGACAACCTAAAGAGCGCATAATAAAAGGAACAAAGTTAAGATATAGGGTAGGCTAAGTGTTATTCTTGGTAAGGTAAATGACAAGGATGGAGAACCTAAAATGGGACCACATTAGTGAGAATAGTGATGGAGATATGGAATCTAGTAATGTGATACTCATAGCATGATGTAGTTGAGGTAGTGCCAGGAGCTAAAATATAGAGCTTGGAGTTACATGATCGGATCATACTTTATCTATTCCCTATTCCTAAAGTGAAGTGGATAGTAATGGGGCAAGATTCTTTTAACTTGTTAACAGTATCAAGAAGATTAGGCGAGGAATACAATAATAATGAGCAAAAGCTAGAAGGTATGCAGTGGTATTGCGGACTATCCAATTAGGCAGAGACAAAAGAGTTAGTAAGTAGTAAGTTGAATAAAAGTCAATCTAAGGGATCAAATAGGTATGATGAGAGGAAAAGAATGATAGACAATGACACATAGGCTTTAGGTTAGACCTTTGAGATAATGAGAAGGTAGTTAGAGGTTCGTTATGAATGTCAGGCAAACGTCTTTAGTGTGATCAACAGAATCACTTTGTAGTGAAGCAGTAACGACAGAACAACAGTAGGGGTAGAATGAAAAGTGACAAGTCTGGGTGGTTATAAATCACTAGAAAGTTCAAGCATCAAATTAATGACCATAGATAAGGGTGGAATTAGTGTTGGAAGAATCTATGAGTAAGAGAGATCTTTCAGGAATCAACAAAAGTTAAGGGCACAATATAAACGATGATAGATATGAATCATAGGTCGAGTATAAGTAAAGTTAATAAATTATAAAATATTATATCAAGAAGGACAATGGTACAGTAAAGGGTTCATGCAGATGATGCATTATGGGTAGAGCACAATTGTGCTAGGAGATGATGAAATTTGGAGAGAAAAACCGAGAAACATAGGTTAAACGTTGTTATATGGACAATCGGGCGTAATTAAATATAAGAGGATATTTTTCTTTCTTTTTAAGTTTAGCTTGTGCTTTTGGTTCTAGAGGGTTATATAAGGAACAGAGACTGAATCAAGGAGACCTAGTTATTTGAGAGTTTGGTAGGCACCAATTCATACACAATTTCCTGATATGAGAATGACAGTAAGTGCATACTTAGTGTTAAGTATGAAAGGACGATCAGAGTAATAACAGGAGTTAAATCGAGCTAGTTACTAGGGCTTACAACCCTTTTGAACTATAAGCTGGAGGAAGTGCTAATTGCTAATGAGTTACAGTGAATAGAATTGTTGCTAATGGGAAAAGTTGAGACTAAAGTTTGGAAAGCTATAGGTAGTATATGTGATTATATTAAGGAGAATAAACATGTGAAGTATCTTGTTTAGAATTAAGGCATGGCACACATTTTCCATAGCCGCGTTAGTTTAGATAGAACTTATAGTTTCTGGGGCTCATATTCATCCAGGATAAGCAATTTCCTACTAAGGCTAGTAGGGAATGATAATGTTCTAATAGTTAAGTTGGAAAAAAGGGGATACAAGAAAAATTTTCTATGGATAATTATAAGTGTTACATAAGGTGAAGAATGTGATGGTAGGAGTAAATCATAGGGTTAGAATTCTTGAAGTAATGAAACTAGTAATCAAGATAAGACTAAGAAATAAAAAGAAAGTTAAAGTTGATGATGGGATAAACATCTTTGAAGGAAAAGGTGTAAGGATGAGATAGGACTAAAATTAAGGAATAAGTACAGCAGGTTGAAAAGATATCAACAATACCAAAAAATAGGAAAAGGGAAGTGGATAAGATGCAAAGGACAGGAAGAGAGCTCGATAGAGCCAGTTATAATGATGAGGATAAGGAGGAATAGGTATGCTAGGAACACACTAAGGGATGTTTAAAATATGTTATTATGAGATGATAGATTAAAGGAGTAGTGGAGCCTCGATCTGAGTGCCAATGTATCAGAAGTAGGCCACATACTAAGAAGCTATAGGAAGAAGTCTAGATATTACCATTCCAGAGAAGGAGTAAGAATTGATAAAGTCGCATCGGATTGAGTTGTCAGGGAATATAAACACTTTTGTTACCTAGAAGGAGAGACCCAGTTTGCTTTCCAATGTTAATAAGTGGTACACTTAGCCCTTGGAGGGAACTCTACCTGACTAGTTACATAAGATGGATAGAGGTTGGTCTAAGTACCTTAGTAATGACTCAAAAGAGATTAAAAAATTGAAGTATCATGGGAGTGAGAAGATTTATAGGTATTAACCACTGAGGTCATAAAAAGAGTGAAGATCTCGAATAAGATGCCTAGATTAGGTGTTATAGGAAAGCTACTCATAGGATACCATGGAATAAGGAACATAAGTTATGTCATTAGGGAAATAGAGATCATTGAAACAAAGGAATGAGAACTGAAATCACCAAGAGACATGTTGGGGCGTAATAAAAGTGAGGTAAGCACCAAAGTTGATTGAAGTTATGAGACATCAAGTCAAGTACAGTGAAGTGTAGCAAATACTTGAAATGTTAGAAAAATGGTCAATGAATAGTTATAAGATAAAAGCCCTCTAGAAGGAGATGATGACAAATAGGACACTATAGTAGAATCAGAGAGCGGTAGAATGTCATATATAATATACGAAGAGTTTGAAGAACAAATATTTTACCAATCTCTGCATAGCTGAAGGAGTAATGATTGCACTTGTTCTAATAATCTTCTTTTCCTTATTTCTTTGTTTATTCGAAAATTCGAGGACGAATTTTTCTTAAAGGGGGAAGAATGTAACAACTAGGAAAAAAAAATGATTTGACTATTGGCGTGTGACAGTGGGTTTCCACTGTCACTGCCAACATTTAAAAAAAAAAATGGGATTAAAAAAAAAACGGGAGGAGGAACCCCCCCCCCCCCATTTTCCCTTCTCTCCTCTTCTCCCCTCTCTTCTTCTTCTTTCTTTCTCTGGTGACCGGTCGGCGACCGGTCGGCGACCTCCCTAGCAGCTCTCCACCCGGCCGGCGATGGAAAGAGCCACCAGAAACGGAGGCAAGAGAGGGAGGAGAGAGAGAAAACGCGTGCATAGTGGGCAGCGACTTTCCGGCACAATCCGGCTTCATCCGACGTCCGATCGAGGCGATTCAGGTGGCATTGGAAAGCTTGTTCCGAGACCTTTCTTTTGATACCAATTTTGCAACAAATGGAGGTCGGATGAGTGAGATATGGAGGAGAGAAGTTTTGGGTTTTTCAAGCTTTTTCATCAGATCTACGATGATCCGACTGTTGGATCGACGATCCGAGACCACCTATGGACTGAGGAAGAGGAGAGGAACATGGTGGTAGGCCGGCCACCGTGCGTGGTGGTTCTGGTGGTGGCTCCGATAGGCTATGGAGGTGATTCAACTTCTAGAGGCTTCCTCATAAATTTTTGAAATTTTTGAGACACAGATAAACTTCGGGTAAGACAATTTTTATTATTTCTCTGTCTGTGGAGCATAAATACAGTGTTTCTTAAACAGGAAAAATTGGAGAAAAATTCTAAGAAAAATATATGATGAAAGTAAAATTATTTGGAGATATTCTATGGTGTTTGTTGAATTTTTAAGTGATTGTAGAATATTTTTGAAAAATATAGATGGAATTTAGTTAGATTTTTAGCATATGGGCACATAAGATTATTTAAAATTAAGATAATTAAATTTTATATAATTGGTTGAAGCTTGAGGATGGAGGTTTAAATATGTGAATATTTAATTAGGTTGAATTAAGAATATGTTAGATGTTAGAAACTTATGGAATCGAGTAAAATTCTTGAATAAAATATTCATGGGTGATTAGAAAATTATAATTCATTTTTCAATAGCCTTATAATATTATTAAGGACCGCGGGGCAAAATTTTAGAATTTTTAGAGCTTGTTTGAGTGGATTTTTGAAAAATGTCAATTATAGGGACTAAAACATAATTTTTAAGATTTTGAGTATTGTCTGATTTGGAGGGCCCAGGAGGGGCCATGTGATATTGATGAGATGTGGTTGTGGAAATTGAGAATTTAGAAGTGTTATTTGAGCCTTTTTGCAGGTTGGGTAGGTCCCAGGTATAGGGGAAACTCTGCCGGATTTCCGGCATGAATTAGGCTGTCTATTACCTCTTTAGAGTTTTATCTTGACTTAGTACTAATAAATTTATAATTTAATTATTAGGTGATCGAGGTCAGCTATTTTTCTGCATCCAGCAGCCACAATAGTCATCGGTGTACTGTGAGTAAAATATTAATTTTAATTGTAATTTCACTATTATTATATGTTCAAGCATGCCCATGCATCACTTATATGCATATATCTATGTAGATAAACTTTAGGCACGATTTATGTTGCATTCGTAACTGTGAAAGTGCCATGTTTGTTGTTGTGGTAATTTGGAGCAGTGTGCGTGCATTGGCGTGCGTGTGATGTGGTGTGGACTATGGATAGGACGGGTAGACACGGCTTGAGATCTTCGCTGGGACCCGGTCCTTCGGGGTAGTCACGGCTTGAGTTCTTCGCTGGGACCCCGATTTGGTTTATTAAGCGAAAGTCCGGCTTGAGTTCTTCGCTGGCACCAGGTTGGATTTAAGAGAGCTGTATAGGGGATCAGCTCCCATATATTATGACTGATATTACTGGGTGTGTGAGTGCTCCAAATTATCTTTTTGCTGTTATGATGTGAAATTATTGTTGATGTTGCATTTCACTCTACAGGGTGCATTAGCTTTAAATAGTTATAGAGATTATGGTTAAAATTGATATTTTACTCTCTGAGTCGAACACTCACTCCTGTTCAATATTTTTCCAGGCCACAGGAGGAGACATTTTTCAGAATAACCTGTCCCTTTCCTCACAGGTTATGAAAAGATTACTTAACTGTATTATTATTATCTAAATTTGTAATTTAGAACTCCGCATGTACTAGTAGTAGCATTAATCCTGTCAGGGATTGCACGAACTTAAGTTTTTGTATTAACAAATGAAAAATTTTTATGAGTTTTAAATAGTTTGTAAATGGTGTAATAGGGTTGAGCTGGGCTCCCCCGAATTTTAGTTTCTGAAAATTTCTGAGTTAAGTTGGCTCAAAATATAATTAGAACAGTTTAATTTAAATTATTTTATATGCATATTGGGCCTAAATTGTGGGCCTGGTTATGGATTTGAGGAATAGTTAGGCTTACTACGGGCCTCGAGGGCTTTAAGCTGGCCCAGGTCCTAGTGCCGGTCCGGCCCATATGTTGGGTCGTGACAGTTTCAGTAGTTTAGCAAATATAAATCAAAATCTCATTTTATTTTACTTTGCATATTCAATTTGATAGATTAAATGTTTATTTTGTCTGTTTTAAGTTCTTTTTACTTATTTATGTCTCTAAAATCTGTTTTCTTATTTGCATTTACTCATTCCCTATGAGATTGACCTTTGCTTACCTTATATACAAGTAGTTTACGTAGAGCATTTTTAATTAGTGCATTCGAAACGCATCAATATTAATCTAAAATAAGAAAAGAATAAAAATATTTTAAAAAATATTATTTGAAAATATAAGTTATAATTAACAAATCATGTTAAATAGAATATTAACAAATTATTTTTAGAATCAGGCCAGTCAAAAGTATTTTGTTATACATTTTACTATATTTAAAATTAAATATTTATAAATTTTTTAATAATATTTTATTTATTTTGTAGATTTTTAAAACTATTTATTAGCAATGTAAATTAATATAATTTATTTATAAACTTAATTATTAAAAATTTAAAATTATATTTTTTTATTCAATAGGCTTAAATGATTATTGGGTTATTTTTTGAGAGTTTAAATATTAATTTTTTTAGATTATTTAATGGATATTTAACAGTGTTAAGGTTTTTGGATTTTTTTAAGCTATTTTTTCCGATTTAAGGGCTTAAATGACTACTTTAAAAAGGTCAAGAATTTAAATGACCCATTTGATTTAACGAGAACTTAAATGATTATTGACTTATTTTTCGAGAATTTAAAAGAACCTTTTGTCTTATTTGTTAATATAGGATTGTATTGCGAGAAAGAAATTGTTTATCTTTTTTTAATGTGTGATTTTTTTTATTTAATTATATTTTTAACATACTATTATATTATATTATATTATACTATATTTGTATTATTTATATTTGTCAAGAACTATGTTATTGTAGTAAAAAAGGACTTCTTTTCTTTTTATTTTAATTTGAGATTTTTTTAATTTCCATTTATAGGTTTTTGTTATAATTTTTAATTCTTTATATATAATTAATATTCAGCTTTTTTCAATTAAATTTTAATGACAATCGATCTCTATCTATATTGCATTAGAATAATAAAATAACATTAATATTTTAAAATTGCAAAATAATAATTTTTTGTTTAAAAATGCTACATAATTAATCTTAATAATAAATTAAAAATAGCCTTAGAACTATATAATTGTATTTGAATTATAATTAGTAATAAAGTGATTAATTTTAATAATTAATTAAAAATGACCTTAGATTTAAATTAATTACTTCTTATGAAATTTTATATTTAATTGAAGTTAAGTGTAAGTAGGACTAAGAATTATAAATTTATACAAACTATATAACTAAGAATTATAAATTTATACAAACTATATAACTAAGAATTTTAAATTCATATAAATATTAAAATTAATTTAAATAATAAAAATATAATTGCAATAATTTGAAGAACGAAGGGCATATTTGGCAAGACTAATGTTCTACCTTTTCCACATTTATATAGAGTATAGATATAAGAGGCTTAATAAATAAAATTTTAAAATTAATAGTAAATTATTTAAAATTATAATTATATCATTGAAAACTAAGATTTGTAACTATCAATTTTTATTACTTCAATTGTTGATTATAAAAAAAAGTTCTCAATTTAGGGGACATAATAAAAAAATATTTTGTATATCTACTAGGTTTTGCTCTCTCTGTGGCAAGGGTTTGTCATGCTTTCTGTGAGGCATGTCTCGATGTTTCAACCTGACAATTCGAGTTAAATGTTGAGATCTAGATAGTCCAGACCTTTCAAAGTCCTACAAGTCTTCCCTTATTGTCACACCTTATCCCTTATAAGGCACGACATGTTCCCGTATCATACCTAATGAATTACCAAACTACACCTATCGATAACCCATTAGTTATGCTACAAGGGATTTTAAACAAATCATAGCTTTTTATCTTATCAATTCTTTTACGAAAAACTGCATAGGAATAGTTAAAATTCATTGTAAACATTTATTAGAAATAATGATGACTAAATATTGCAAAGGTTACATTTCCATAAGTCTCAAAATAAAATATAAATAGTTACAAACTCAAAATACTTTAGTAATGTAGTGCTTTTTAATACAAACTGCTCGATGTCCGTACATCTATACATATAGGTATAACATACATCCAAAGGAATCACAAGTGTCACACCCTACCCTTTTGTAAGGCATAACATGATCCCGTAGTATACCTAATAAATTACCAACTTTGTCTACTGATAACCCATTAAATACACTACAAGGGATTTTAAAACTTTTCTTACTTCTTTTTACAGCGGTGAGCACTATTTACAGGTGTTAAAAATTTTTTGAACTAAAGGGAAACATCTAACACATTTGAATTATTAGAAATTTCTGTAAATATTTTGGCGAAGTGCTATTTGTATTGTGAATAAAACAGTTCTTTAAAAACCTGTAAAAAATACTTCAATATATTTCTCAATCTCAAACTCCATCATTTAATCAACACAATATGTTTCTCAACTCAAATCCACAGTAATTTTTCAATATTTCCAAAGGCTGAGATAAAAGAAATATATTACAAAATTTACAAGCCAAAATAATTTACAATTTATTTTATAACTTCAATGTACAATTTTAATTTATAACTGCTCAAAACTAAAAACACTATATACATATAGTGAACATACATTACAATACAAAATGCAAAATACGGTGTACTCAATATACTCGATGATCTCTCAGTACTGCTCTAGCAGCCTAGTCTGCTGCCCTATCAGTCTGTCTACCTGCGACAGTAATAAAAAGCTATCGCTGAGTAAAATTTACTCAGTGGTACACAATAACAATTTGAAATGCGATATATAAATCTTTTATTGCCAATTCACAAATCAAATAATTCATAATTCCATTTCACAATTTACAAAGTTCATATAACACAAATTTGATTAAATAACTGAATAATACAGTTTTGCCAATCAATAACACCATTTGATCAAATAACTGAATAATATAGTTTTGCCAATCAATAACACCATTTGATCAAATAATTGAATAATATAGTGTTGCTAATCAATATCACAATTTAGGCCATAACACAATTTTTCCGCACATGCCGTATTGTACACCACGACAAGACACACTCACCCCAATAATCGAAATCAATGAGGGAGGAAGCTAGCTAGATAATGAGTACTCATCCACACTCACCTCAGACTGACAAGTCAAAGAGGGAGGAATATAATCACACTCACCCCATAAATGGAGGAGGAAAATAGTCACACTCACCCCATAAATGGAGGAGGAAAATAGTAACAGTGTCATGCCAAGTGTAAATCAAAACAATTCCAAATCATAATATTTCATATAATTCCCAAATCACATTTTATCTCAAAATTTCCATTTGCAAAGTAGGCAACACAATAATTTCCAAATAAGATTCTCAAAGCCAAAACAATAAAAAATTATTCATAACTCATTTCTCCAAATAAATTTTCTAGTAAAAGCAGTGATTATAAAAAGTATTGTGCACAGACACAATTTAAAACTATAATGTTCAAATAAATTTTTAAGTAGAAAAAAAGAAATCAAAATTATTGTGCACAAACATAATTTAAAACAATAACATACAAATAATCATAATTTATTTCAATTGAAAAATTAAAAAGAAATAACTATCAAACACAATTTAAAACAATAACATACAAATAATCATAATTTATTTCAATTGAAAAATTCAAAAGAAATAATTATTATGCACAAACCTCTGATAACTGTCTTTCGGCTCTGACTCAGTGTTTCCTTCACCTTCCCTGAGTCTTTGCTAACTGAAACACACAATTTGAAGTGTTTCAGTACTTATTTAAACCGTCTCTAATAATAAGGCTTAATACTTAATTTATTGAATTCTATCATTTCCTTAGTCAACCTAAGATGTTGACCCTCGATGCAGTCTAGGTAAATTAGGTTTTCATGTTACCAATGTGTCATATTTAATAGCCTTTTAGTGTTGGTACATGTTACCCAATTCATTTTCATGTATATTGCATTTTATTGCAATTTGTCAGATTTCGGTATACCGATTTGACCTAACCGGATGACCTAGTTCCCTCAGTTTTCAGGTTTCAGTCAAAACTACAAACTTGTAGATCTATGTCTTATTGCACGCGGAGCAAAATTTCAGGTAATTCTGAGTTTACTAGACCAAGTTATGGTCATTTTACTATTGCTAGTTAGAATGTACCAAAATTGATCACTTTAGGTCATTTTAGGTTAGGCCAGTTTTTGGACCTGAAGTTGTGTAAGCTATTTGACTTACTTATGGTCATTTCTGGGCTTTGGTGTCTTCATAAGACTTGTAGATATATGTCTCAACTATTCATGGTAAAAATTTCAGGTCAATTGGACCTGTTTTGAGTGAGTTATGGCCAAAACACTGACTACTACCCAAATGGTCAATTTTCAGGCCTTAAATGCACTAATCCGGATTTGGTCATTTTTCAAGTTACCTTACAAGTAGAATTTTGGTAAGCTTCCTTCATGAAACTTAGCACTTTTTGTGCCTAGTTTCACCTTCAATTGGAGCCACACACTTAAGGTTCTAAGCCAAATTACACACTGCCCTATTGCACATTGTCCATCACTCAATCAAAGAACACATTTAACATTACCAAGTTACACATTCATGCCATTTCTGTTTTGTACCATAGCCTAAACACATTTCACAACATATTTTTGGTCACTTCGGTAGCTTATAACCACACTCAACATGCACCTTATAGTATAGAATTTACCAAGTCCAATTTACATACAATTTAACTACATAATATGGCTCATTTACATGTCCAAACTCAAACTCTTATACACATCTACATGCTGCCATAACAAGTACCATAATTCAACCATACAATTCCATAAACCAAACCATGAAATAATATTTTTTTGATATACACTTCAAGTTGCCGATTCATACATCCCTCTCAATTAACTTTCAAGCTTCCAAAATCAAGTGTACATTAACATATACTTAGTATACATCACCCAATTTATTCCTACACACATAAACACTTCATCAACACTTTAATCTACCATTTACATACAAGGATAAACTGCCCTTAAGGAATTTCCATGGCTGCCAAAAATATACATCTCCCTTTAAACATCAAACTCCAAAAATCTTTTCACAATCCAACTACCCATAACACCCACACAAACTTTAATGAAGCAAGCATCAAAAATACCTACTTACCACTTTGGAAACTCTTCAAAACCTCACCAAAACTTGATCTTCTTGTTGCCTATCTACTGCCCAAGGTGTATGGACAACTTTTAGTGAAGGGAGTTAGTGAAATGGAGGTGGGATTCATGGTTGCATGGAGCTTCAAGGTGGACGGCCATGGAGTTCTTCATTGGGAGCATTTCAGCTGGTTCTTTGAGAGGTGAGGAAGAAGATGATCTGCTGTCCAAATGAAGAGGTAGTGGTCCACTTAGGTGAGTTAGTGGAGCACTATGTTAAAATTAAATGTTAGTTTAATCTAAAGTTTCATTTTCCCACATTTAACTCCCAATTTTTGCTATTTACATTAGGTACCACCAATTTAATTTTTCATGACATTTTCTAAGCGTAATATCATTTATTTTTAATGGAAATTTAGGTCAAAAGACAACTCGGGGTGTCAAATGACCACAATGCCCCTATTCGGGTTGCATTCCCGATTTTTCGGTAACACTGAGTTTTATCGTTTTTCGATTTCTCACTTTTCTTTGTACTAATTAATTAATTTTTCTTTGATATTTCTAATGGTATTTATACTTCAATAGACATTTATTTAAGTCCTAAAAATATTTTCCAGGGTTTCCCACAGTCCAGGGCTAGTCAACAGTCCACGCCGCAACTTCCCGGTGCGGTCACCCATCGCTACGGTTCTCGACTCGTTTAACTTGGTTACATTTCATTGCTATTATTTTTCCTTTGTTTTTCTTGTCTTTCCTTTTCTTGTATTTCATTATTTTATGTCTCCTCACTAATATTTAAATATAGTTCTAGGCATCCTAGCTGTCCGGACAACACTAGTCACTGGAACAGTAGAACGCATTACCGAACATAGGGGTGTTACAACAAGGGTTTACCTAACGTAAATACCCACAATCAATACCAAAATGTTGCTTCCAAGTCTCTCACTCGGCAGCCTTCTCCTTTTCCTTATCTGCGACAGCATAAAGAAGTTATTGCTGAGTATATCACTCAGTGGTGTATAACTAATAACTTTAAAACTTAAGGTAAAACACAATTTGTCAAAGCATAATAAATCACATTTTTCTTAAGCATGAAAACTTCACAATAGTTCTAAGTCCATAAGAGCCATTTATTGGAATAACATTTCAAATGAGAAATCACACTTCATAATCACAATTCACAAAGCATTAGTGTTGCCAACATTAACACACAGTTTAGCCTATGACACAAAATTTCATGATCAGTGCGGTGTTGTACACCACGACAAAGCAATCTCAACCTCACTAACCGTTATTAATGAGGGAAGGGCTAGCTAGCTAATGAGTACTCATGTAGTCTTACCCCACTAACCATTATTAATTGAAGACATAATCAATATCAATTATCAACCCCAAGCAGCCGTTACTACTGGGGAGTTTTGAAAGGGACTGTCATGCTAACTGTGATTTCAAAACAGTTTCCAAAAATTTCTCACTCAACAATCACATTTATAAATCAATAAACACATTTAAATTCATCATAATATCCATATAAAGGTGGCAATTGTTAGTAGTATGCCCTAGAGTATATCATTTAGTATGTATCTTATACATGTTTTATTAATAAAAAGGTATTTTTACTTTTCCGTTTACATAATATATTTATGTGTAATCGAAAAGGTTCATTGATATTGTAACACCCTTACTGTAGCAATTCCGTACATTCTATTGTTCCGGTGATCGGTGTCAGTCTGGATAGCTAGAACATCTGGAAAAATATTTAGAATAGAGTGAAGAGTCATAAATAACTCAAATATGGTAAGAAAAATTTAGAAAAAATTTTAGAAATAAAATACAACCAAGTTAAATGAGCTAGTGCCCTAGCGATGGGTAACCCAGTGGGAAGTTGCAATCCTCGCAGCTAGAAGCCCTAAACCCAAGGAAAAATTCATAAAATAATTTTTGGGACTCCAGAGAAAAGTCATTGAGGTTTCTATGGCATTAGAATGCCAAGAAAAGGCCTAGAAAAATTTTTCAATTGGTACAGACGATTTTGGCTCAATAAGCCAAACAGAGGGCATATTCATCATTTCGTCTTCAGAGATAATTTTTGGCCGACTTGTCCAGTTAAGTAAGTAATTATTATGACATAAAATATAAATAAATATTGCTAAAAATTTAATTAAAAATGAGTAGAAAAGAAAAGAAGGGAAAATGAAATTAAATCAAATAATGACATAAGCATGATGCTATTAAAATGTTTCTACTCAATCAAATTTTGACAAGTCATCTCACGCTACTTAAAAAGAGAGGAAATGAGTTAAAAATGAAAAACAAATTCTGCCATTCATCTCCTTCTCCAGCCGATTCCCATTTTCTCTCCTTTCACCATTGTTATTCCAAACTTCTCACTAGAAATTGCTTGAAAAATCACCATAAAATCATAAGCTTTCTTCACAAAAGCTCCTCCTCACACCTTAAACCATCTCTAGGTAGCAATTAGAAGAAGAAATTAAGGAGATTTATAAGCTCAAGTTAGCTCCCAAAAGAGGTTAGTGCCTAATATTTCATCTTTCTTTTTAATTTCTTATTTAAGAACATGATTTAAGTTGAATTAGTAAGAAAACAAATGAAAATTATGTGTACATATATATATCCCATGATTTTAGTAGCCATAGATGGGTTAGGGTTTGATGAATTCCTTTGAATTAAAAATGGCTTCATAGCTGCCCTTAACACTAATTTCATGATTAGGATAATGAAATGTAAGTTAAAGCATGAATTAAAATGGTAGAGTTAGGGTTTGGGCACAAATTTGAGATTTTTTTTTACGTATTGATGAAAAAAAGTTGTAATGGTCAATTAGTGACCATTTGGTCATGTTTGAGTAGGAAATTGAGTGAATGGTGCCAAGGGAATGGAGGTTAGGCATGCTGTCCAATGTGCCCTGCAGGTCTAGATGTGAGTCCAGCATGTTTGGGCAGCTATAACTTGAGTTGTGTAGGTTTAGTTGGTGTAAAGCTAATTGGACATGAAATTAGACACATAATGGCACAATTTTGATGAAGGAACCCTGTCCAGAAACTAAACTTAGGATGCCCTAAAAATTGATCAAATCCGGGTAGCACCAATTCTGCCTGTGCAAAATGACCAAATGAACAGTGTTCATTCATTTGGTCATAACTCAGTGTAGAAAGGTCCAATTGATCTGAAATTTATATCAATGAAAAGCTTAGGCAATTTAGAACAACTTTCATGTAGAACACAAACTCAAATTCTGGACTTAGCTAAATGAAATTGCTAGCCAAATTTGGACTATCAAATCTAGCAGAACCAAAAATTGCCCAGAAATTCTGGGTAAAGGCAATCCTACTAGTTATGGTGCAACAACCATAACTTGAGCTAAAAAACTCCAAATGGGGTGATTCAAAAAGTGAAATGTAACTAGATACAATAAAGAACAACTTTGATTAAAAATACTTGGCCAAATTCTCATTGCAGAATGGCCTAATGGAACAGTGAACTCTAGCATCCAAAAACTGAAATTTTGATTTATTCTCCATTGGTTAGAAGTATGGATTGGCAACTAATGCCAACACTTTTGGAAACCAAAATGTGGTAAATCTATGTGATTAAAACTTATGTAACTATTATGTTTGAGAAAGTCAATATTTTGACTTAAATGACTAAATGAATAATAACCTTACATGTTAAGTGCAAATATTCAAGAAATAACTTTGTAATATGCCCTAGTAGGCCTAGTGTGATTGGTTTGGATAGGTTGGCGTGCCAATAGGGTTCTGATAGCAGTACTGCGTATGGCTTCATGCCATTTTGTGATATGATAGCCTATGGCCATACTGATTATGATGTTATACTTGGCTTTATGCCTCATTACTTTTATGGCTTATTAGCCATTCTGTCTGCACACCGGGAGACACATTGTGACCGATGGTGTGACGGCCTGAGGTACCTGGTACCCAGTGCTAGTTTACCCGTTTATCCAGTCCGGTCAATTTGTATAGGTTACTTGGGCATGGAAAAGTATAGATGTAATTGAATTGATTATTAAAGGAAGTAAGGAAATTAAATATCAAGATAAAGAACAAGAATGATTACAATAAAATGAGGCTCAAAATCATCAAAGAAAATGATTAATAAAATGCTAGAAATAATTGAAATAAACTGGACTGATGATAAAAAAAAAAAAGTTATCTATTATTGAATGCATTGAGAACTTTAATTATTATGAAATAATTTAAGATAACCTAGAAGGTATTGAATTAAATGATACAAAAAGATTAATAATAGAAATATAATTTAAATAAATGTTACAAATGTACATTTCATAATAATATTAAGTTAAGAATAATGCTATTAGAATATTAGTATATTGTATATTCTTACTGTAACCTTATAAACGAAGCACATCCAAAGATGACTAAATTAGGAAAAAAAAAAAGAGATATTAAATTTTAGAAACCTTATTGAAGTATAATTAGATCTAAATTATCTGAACCATGTTTTATTTTCATTTGTATTTTGTATATTATTTTCTTGTTATATTATTGCACCACTAAGCAGTAATGCTTAGCGCGATGGATTTATTTCCTCGCGCAGGTATTGAAGGTAAAGCCCAGCGAATATTAAACAGAGATTTTGGAGTTCGACCGCGTATGTCTGAAGTATTCAAGGTTGTCACCTCCTCAGCAATGCATGCAGATAGGGCCCATATAGGTCATAATTTGTATGTTGTATGAAATGCTTAGTTATAGTATTGTAATGTAAATTATGAAAATGTAATTAATAGGTATGTGATATAAATTAATAAATCGGTTAACTCATATGTGATTAAATTGTATATCATGTACATTAATGAAGATTGAAAATTTTCATATACGAGTTGAGCATAAATGGGAATGTATAGAAATAGATATGAATGAAATTGTATAGATTTGAATACGGAATTGAAATATATAGATGATTCATGAAATGATGAGATTTTTATTTTAAAATATTATTGAAATTTTCAAACAGGTGAATAGTGAAACACGTCAAACGTTAATATAATAGGGAAACTCCGTTAGTTTCTTCGTCGAAAAATAATTAATATTAAAAGATAATAACTTGAAAAAGATTAAAGGAATAAAGTAAGATAAGATAGGGTGCTTCAGCACCGAATGTAGCACGCCTTGCTCGACTACACTATAGTCGGGTGAGAGGTGTTATAGATATTTTGTTAAAAATTCTATTCTTAAGTTGTTAAGAATATGAGTGACAGTATTTCTAGCACAAAGTATCATAAATTGGTTCACAATCGAGGATACTGCACAATAAGGACATGATTTATCTAGAAAGATTGTAATCATGTTTGTTCCCAAGTTATTTATATGAAATGTAAATAAGATGGAATGGTGAGTCTCATGCCATATAACAAATATGATAGACACTTATGCATGATAAGTAGGCCGAACCAGTGACATTTATGACAACCACATGGAGTTTACTCTTGTCAATGCATTGTTATAAATCATATCAGTACATGTCGATACCATATTTTGGCCGATCCCCAGAATCAATAAATTTCAAAACCGATCTCCAGCACTAGGTCTCTCTTTGCCAGCCAATTACATTTCCAATCTCCCTTTGCCAACCAATTACATTTCCGATCTCTCTTTGCCGGACAACCACATTTCCAATCTCTCCTCAAAAGGAATCAAGTCAATACTAAGTCCCCATGTCATTTTAAAGCCTTACCGACCTCTCGGACCAACTGTCAAATCTCACGACTAGTCAATTACATTCCCGATCTCTCTTGACAAACGAAATTGAACCAATACTAGATTTATGTCACCAGTTTTATTGCCAATCTCCCTTTTAAAAGTTTAGGAATAATCAAGTTAAGGTTCCAATCCGGTTTAATGATTGATCCCGATCTTAAGTGTTCAAGCCAAATTTCCAATTTTAATCAAGTCCCATTTAGCATTGGTTCCCTATCGATCTCATGCTTATTGTGTTTTTTGATCTCTTACACTTAGACTAATAATCACTTTTAGATGTTTTAACGCTCAGCCAATCAAGTGCTTAAGTAATTTAGAGATTTTTCGATAACATCCATTCACTGAACAAAAAGGGAATTTCATTTCATATTAAAATTTGTACAAGTCATTCAGTAATGTAGTTCTGAGCGGATGAGAGTTGGGATCGGAGGGAAGCCACTTCATGCCCCATCTTCTCGACCTCCTTACCTAGGCGGTGAGCCTTCTCCCGAATGATGTGCTGATTCACCAAACACTCCACGTTCAGGCTCTTGGATCGGGTCAGGATGTCATCAAGATTATCCGGAGACAGCCTATCCCGATCCTCTCGGAGGCAGATGGAGGACCCCAAGACCTTAGCAAAACCCGAGTTCTCTCGAACCGTGCGGTTCTTCTCCAGCGAATGGATCAAGATTTAGGCACCATGGGAAAGGGACCTTACAGGAGGCTGGGAAGGACCCCCTTTCGCACTCGAAGCGACTGGAGGAGGTGGAGGCGGCTCTTCTTGGCGAGGAGGAGATCGGACCACTTCTATGACTGGCGGTCCTGTGGGTTGAGATGAGCCTCCTTGTATTTCCCCAGGTTCATGACCGGGCGTTTGAAGCAGCTCGGAACGCTTCATCTCTCGCACCTTCCGGGAGACCTCCCTCTTCCGCTTTCGGTTCTCCTTCGAAGCTTCGCCGCTTGCCATACCTACACAAAGAAGAGGTCAATGAGATCGCTAAGGTCCAAAGATTTGAGATATAGGAAAATACCGATGCTGAGGTCAGAGAGCTGAAGCCCCCGATTTTCGCCAGTGATCAACTCCATTGTCCAGTGATGCAGTTCGGCAGTCACTGCATCTAAACAAGAAAACTTCTCTCTGCCCGCATGATCTTTCAGCTCCATCACCATCAGGCCCTCTTCCATATTTAGGGTGAGATGCTTCGGAAGTACGGGGCCCTGGTGCAGCCAGCTACGAGGGAAAGCTTCAAAGCCATTCGGAATTTTGCTCCTAAGGATAAAGAAGCGGTTCTTCCAATTCTTCAGGGAGGAAGGCAGATCGATGAAAAGCCCGCAATGCGGCTTCGCCTGGAAGAACCAATACTCGTCGTCCTTTCGACGAGTTAATCTATGTAGTTCGGTGAATACCTTAGCTGTAGGACGGAATCCCTTAGCTCGGCAGAGGCCTCTGAAGACTACAAGGATCCGCCATGAGTTCGGGTGGACTTGGGCTATGCACACTTGGTGAAATTTTAAGAATTCCTTGAAGAAGTCGTGAAGAGGGAACCGCAGCCCGACTTTTAGCTTTTTTTCATATACTATAATCATGTCGTTCTCTTCAAAGAAGTGATCGGCTCGGAGATTGCCGTGACACCGGATGAGTTCGAATGAATCAGGATGAATGTTGTATTCTTGGCTGAATGATTAAAGGTCGGTTTCTTGAAGAATTGATGGCAGCTCGTCCATGAGAAGATTTTCCCTCCCTGAAGAAGGTACATGCCTTGATGGCACTGCTTGCCCCCGAACTGGAGCAGAGACCCTAGGAGGTTCAGGTCGCACGCTTGGTCCGACCACCTCCACTTCATCAGATGACCACGGGATCTGAACGGAAGGGGGGCTTGGTGCTCTCTAACCCTCGGCGCCGCTCATTTTCAAAGGAAACAGAGAATTTAAACTAAAAGAAAGATCAAAACCCTTACCGAAGTCTGATCGGTGTCGGAAGAACTTGAGAAAATGAGAGAATTTTGAAGTTGTTCGCGAGAGGCTGAAAATGACATAAGGGAGCAACTGGCTAACCCTTCCCCTATTTATACCCGTCCGAGCATTTAATGCTCATGGTGTCCCAAGCAGCGCATCGGTTAACGAGATCAGCCAGTCTTTTCTGACACGTCTCACGAATATTCTGGAGATTTCATAAAGAGAACGGTTAACTATAGAGCGGCAGATTAAGGTGTTTTGAATTACGGATGGGATAAGGTCATTCAAATTAAGAGTCAGATCGGGTAAATCCTTCAAAGATCAGAAAATAACCATTGAAATAATAATAAAAATGATAATTGACAAAATAAAATTTTATTCCCAGAAGGTCGAATTACATCATTTGGGCGATCTCTAGAGATTGGATTACATTGAAAGTAAAATTACACCATTTGGGCGATCTCTAGAGATCAAATTACATTAAAGGTCTGATTACATCATAAGGGCGATCTTTAGAGATCGGTAGAACATCCTATCTAAAAGGCCTATGTCAAAGCCTAGTCTCGTGGCTGAGTCAAAAGATGTGTTTGACCAGGAGACCGGCTGTTGACATCGGATAGATGTACAGCTTAGATGGGGGGACTATAACTCTCATGAGAATGAGAGAGGTCGTCATCAAAGTTACCGCTCGAAATCGAGCCGCTGTCGGAACACCCAGTGTGGTGAGGAGCCAGATGAATGCCAAGGAGCAGTCACCGGTGTTAAGAGGAATATTAGCAGTCTTCTCACCGGAAATCAATTCGCCATTTGTATTGGTCAAATGATTCGAGATCAATGAGATCGAGGTCCTCGATCCAGGTCGGTAAATTAGTCCGGTTCTCTCACGGTCATCAAATGAAGTTATCATAATTTCCCGTTCACCAGCATCGTAAATTTTTAGGCAAGGAACAAAGAGGGCAACCGAAAAAAGATTAAAAGCGGTCATCATGTTCTGGATTGTTGCCGGAGCAGCTAGAACAGGAAAAATGAGGAGAAAAGGGGAGAAAATCAAATGCAGAAGGTTTCCCTGTTGAAGGTATATATATAGGGGATGGTCCGAGCATTTATTACTAAGCAAAAAACGAAGCGGATGCCTCAGAAATTGAGGGAATAAATGCTTTGACTGGACTGGACCTGATAAAGGAAAAGACCGGAGTAGGAGAGGTCAGAAGAGGGGAGTTCGGCATGAGGGATCGGAAAAGAATCATGTTGGAAAGATCGGGAGATCAGAAAACAAAGAGAATAAGACGCTTGCCGCTGTCATCATAATCAGAGCCGAGGTAGTTAAAGCTTTGTAGACGAGATCTCCACCGCACACCTGAGAATCGCCCACATTACTGACAGGTGCCAGAGCATGCCATGACAACCCTGTACATCCCAATCTCCACCGTTGATTTCACTTGTAAGGACAAGCTCGGGACCCTTGGATCAAAGAAGAAGGCGACAAGACCAGAGTCTTTTATTCCCGACCCTCGGATCGCCCCGGACAAGAGAATTTGGGACCGTCAGATTAGAAGAAGAAAAGGACAAATATTCTGAAGGGGATCTCGGCCGTCCGTTCTGATTCTCTTTAATTCCTGAGCCTCGGATCATGTCCTTTGAAATCCTAACTCTCCATCTCCCTCAAAATAGATCTTGACCCTTCAGGGGGAGTACCCGGTTCCTATAAATACCTGCATGAAAACTATTCAAGAAAAAAAAAAAAAAAGGTGGGAATTATAGCGGAAGAACTCTGAAACTCAATTCAGTTTGTTACTCTGCTATTTTTTTTGGAAAGATAGAAAAACTTCAGAAACCAGTTTTCTAAAGTATTTTCTTGAACGAGGTCTTAAATACTGAAACTCTTTATTTTCAGTTTGTTCATTGCTCCGTGACATTCTCACCATCAGGTCAGTCTTTGTTATCTTCATTTCCGTTCCCATTTTCCAAGTTGAACCTCGTCAGACCAGGTTACTGCTTCGGCTTGACTGCATCTTAACGAGATATTCATCATCTCAAGGCAAACCTCAGTCCTTACGATATCAGCCCATAACTTCACCACGCTTTTGTGACTCCATAGTTAATCCCATAGTTCCGATTCCCTATAGGTGAGTGTGCTTTACCGCTGCTTTATTTAGTGCTCATTTTTATTTTACGTATTTCTTTTGCTTCATGCTAGCAATGTTCGTTAGTTTCATATTGTGTTAAAAAGGCCCCCGAAGGAGGCTTTTCTCAAATTTCCTTTTTGTTCATCAGTTCACTCTTTTTGACTCCCAAATGTGAATGTTTAGTCCCGAGTAGTGTATAAGTTGTTGGACAAAATGTAGGTAATCGTATCTTAAGAGTTTCTTTAAAATATTGAAAGGTCTGAATAATAAGTCAGAAAATAGTAAAGTCGAATCACTAGAACAACACAGAAAATGATTGGGAAAGACGTCACAAGGCGGAGTAAAACCAAACCTTAAATAAGCAAATAGGGTAGATCGAGCGTCGTTTGCCAAAAGGTACTGGTAAGGTGACTACATAGGAGGTCGGTAAAATTCAGTCTAGTATCCCTTGTCAAGTCGCGGGGTACCAAGGAGCCAAAAGAAGCTTTATTCAGGTCCCCGGCATCTTTGAATGACAGAATCTTTAGTCTTAGGCTCTTACGATATGTAAAATTTCAAGAGATCGGAAAAGTCCTTATCCGGCTCCCATTCAAGTAAAGGAGATCGGAGGAGAGTTCTTATCCGATTCTCACTTAAAATTTTTAACAAATATTAAAAAGAAACCGGAGGAGAGTTCTTATCCGATTCTCACTTAAAATTTTTAACAAATATTAAAAAGAGATCGGAGGAGAGTTCTTATCCGATTCTCACTTAAAAATTTTTAATAAATATTTAAAAGGAGATCGGAGGAGAGTTCTTATCCGATTCTCAATCCAAAATTCTAATTTTAATCTAAAAGAGATCGGAGGAGAGTTCTTATCCGGTACTCACCCAAAATTTTAACAAATATTAAAAGAGATCGGAGGAGAGTTCTTATCCGATTCTCACTTAAAATCTTTAACAAATATTAAAAAGAGATTGGAGGAGAGTTCTTATTCGATTCTCACTTAAAAATTTTTAACAAATATTTAAAAGGAGATCGGAAAAATTTTTAATAAATATTTAAAAGGAGATCGGAGGAGAGTTCTTATCCGATTCTCAATCCAAAATTTTAACAAATATTTAAAAGGAGATCGGAGGAGAGTTCTTATCCGATTCTCAATCCAAAATTCTAATTTTAATCTAAAAGAGATCGGAGGAGAGTTCTTATCCGATTCTCAAATTGAATTCTGGCAAATATACAAAATGGCCCCTTAAACAAAACTAATATGCAACAGTAACTCACTAAGGGTCGACTCATTTATTTATGTATCTGGGCAACCCGAATTGGTGAAAAATCAAATATTCCTTTTTACTAAGAGGATTAACATCTCCGTTCGAACCTCCTAACTATCAATTCTAGTTTATAAAGAGCTTAAAGTTAAACCTGCTTACCCTCATTGAGGGACGAGGTGGGGTGCCTAACACCTTCCCCACCCGTTTACGGACCCTGAACCTAGAATCTCTGTTTTGGAAGTGGTTTCGTTTTAATTTATTTTTGCAAATGGTTTTCTTTAATTTCCCTCAAAATTAAAGTGGCGACTCCTCACTCTTTCCCACTTCGGTGAGTGTTCGTTCAGGCGACCGCAAAACACCTTGCGACAGCTTGGCGACTCCACTGGGGACCTGGTTTCATAATTTCCGCCCAGAGGTCCAAAAGCAGATTTAATTTTATGTTCCTATAAACTAGAATTATATTTAAATAGGTATAATTTACGAAACTCGAAAACCTTAGTTTATTAATGTTTGTTATTTTCGCTAACCGCTTTATTTATTTTTGTTTTATATCCTACAGCATTCTCCGTCTAAAAAGGAAAAATAAAAATCCCCCTGTATTGGGAAGAGGTAAAGGTGTCCCTTCACACACTGAACACTCACACGATGTCCTCACACACTTCAGCCCTATACCCGGGCTTTCTTACCCTTTTAGGAAAATAGGAGGGGGTCATGTTGCGGTACCCGTGGGTTTTACCCCGTTAGTATCCGTGAAGGCTTTTGCTCAAATTGAAACTCGTTCTATTTACTATGATACCCGTGGAATTTTCCCGACAGTATCATGGAGGATAGAATGGGGCTCTACTGTTTACAGTAGGGGCAATTTGGGAACCTGTGGCTTTTAGAAAATTAGACCTTGAGCTTAAACTATCACGATAGCTGGAAGCCGTAGCAAGCTACCCTATAAGATAGAACTATCCAATTAGGTAGCACCCAGCCGGTACTAGGATCTCCTTATTTTAGGACAAAAGGGGCATACTTACTCTTACCCTATTCTGTTTATTTTATTTTGTTCTTATTTTAAGGTTAATCTTGAATCATACTATCAGAAAAACCTACACATTTTCCTACTTCGATAAATGTGTAGGTATTGCTACGCCGACAGTATAATTCAAATTTACCTAAAATTACCCTGCTAATAAGTTTTTCCTGCAGGTATCACCAAATTAAGGTCTGTAAAAGGATAAGTATCATTTTTAACATGGCATCCTCGAGTCGGTCGGCAGAAGAAGTTCTTAAGTCAGAACAGAATGCTAAACCATGGCCCAAAAATAGTTCAATGCCCCCACACAGTGATACTAGCTCATTACCTCCATTGGACTTGAGCAAGATTGAAGTCAGAATGAACAGTCTCGTGGGTCTGGCTAATGGTTGGAAGTCATTTCCCGATCAGGTCAAAGCATAATTTGAGACAAAATATGGGAGGATTGCAACCTTGATGCGAGTTAAAGTTCAAATCCCGGCCCTAAAGGCCATGTTGCTAGTGTGGAATCCTAAGTATGGGGTGTTCTCTTTCAACGATATCGATACTGCTCTCACTATGGAAGAATATCAAGCATTGCTAGAAATTCCTTATGCAGCACAGAATCGGATCTACCTACACCTCGAGCATAGGCAGACCTAGAAATGGTTCGCACATATGCTGGGAATTCCACCAGAAGAAGCAAAGGCGAGTGAAACTGTCAAAGGGAACACACATGGATGGTATTGGACTTATCTCAAGAAAAGGTTGGATCAATGCATCCAAGATGAACAGTGGGATCAAGCTTCATTGATGCTCGCTTTAGCAATCTACGGCCTGATCTTGTTTCCTGGACCTTCCGGAATCATAACCTGCGATGTTGTGGAAATGTTCTGGGCAGTGGAGAAACAAAAGGTCAATCCAGTACCGGCAATTCTTGCCGAGACTTTCTTAACCCTTACTTACTGCAGACAACAAGGCAAGGGGTCCATTAAGTGTTGTTCTCAATTGTTGCATCTCTGGATCATTAGTCATATGTGTCCTGTGGAGACGAAGGGATTAACTTGGTACCTTAACCAGCCGCTCATCGAGAAAATGACCAGATTAGTAATCAGCCCGAAGGATGAGCCGCAGTGGCAAAAATGGATTTTGAGCTTCAATAGCCATGACTACTGCTGGAGGAAATTGTGGACGTCAGGTCAATCCATTTTGGTTAGCACGGGGGGTAATCAATCAGTATCCCTAATCGGAGTGACTGGATACACAAGTTAAACTCCGGCATTAGTAATGAGACAATTCGGGTCGACACAGTTCAGAGTCAACATTGAAGAATACCATCAAGGACATTTCTACCACGAGCTCAAAGAAGAGGAAGGGTTGAAAATAGCTCGCAAATCTTGGGAAAACATCACTCTGATGGAAAGATCGCCTAAAGGCTCGAGTGCCATGGGCGATTATCTTAAATGGAGGGCTGACAGGGATCAAGAACACTTGACTATAGATTCAACAAAATTCGAAGACAGCGACCTTCGCCGAAACGTCCTATCAAAAGAAGCTAATAATCATTTGGCCGATTCCCTACAAAAGGCCAACACCGAAAACTCGCAACTGCAAGAACAAATAAAACAGTTGGAGGACCAACAACAGATCCTCAAGAGAAAAGTAAGAAGGCTTAGGGAAGAGGCAAGGACCGAAAAGATGGGCTTCGAAGAGCAAGAGGTACGGTGGGAAAAGGAAAAAAGCTCTCTTCAAGCTGTGGTAAAAGAAGTAGAAGCACAGAATAGCAAGCTTCAGGAGAAAATGAGATACCAAGAGATACTCGTAGAAGAGTATAAACAAGAAAACAAAAGGAAGAAGCTCGAATTGAAGGAACAGGCACTACTCATCAACGATATTTTGAAAGAATGTGCTAAGGAAAGAAAGGAAAAAGAAAGACAAGCCGCTCTCTATTAAGAGCTGAAAGAGAATGTTGACCAGTTGGAGAGAACGATAACACAGGGAAAACAAGAACTCCTACCTGAATCCGAGTATGCTCTGAAAGCGTTTAACCCTGCCAGACAAGAAGAAAGGTTATATAAGTATCTCAGAAAATGTCATCTCATTATAAAGAACCTCCCTGAGCCTAGGCCGATGTAAAGAATGCTATGTACAAATTATTCAGTTAATAGAATGATTTTTGGGCCATTGTTTAGCAAAATTGTGAATGAATAGTATAACTCCCGTAGGAACCCCCTCGTTAGGGTTATGCGAAAAATTGGATGTGCCATATGGACAGGTATCATGGATGCGCATTCAATCCAGTCATTCACAGTCAGACTCTCGAATGATGCCATGATAAAATTGATGCAATCATCCTTCTGCAGATTTCATTTTGGCTCCCAAATGCCACTGTATCCTTTGTCCGAACCAGGACCTTTAGTTTTTTACGAAATTCAAAATTCATTAAAAGCTTTTATTTCCCTACAGAAAATCAACATTGCTTCAAATAAAGCAAGTCTGACCAGGCACACAGTTCAACCCAGACGAGTGTACTTAACAAGGTCCCGAACAAAGAAGATAATGGAAGATCAGGAACAAGTACAGAACCTACAAGGGCAAGTGTCCGAGCTGAAAGACCAGGTCTCAGAACTTATGAGACTAATGAGGGAGATGTCCCAAAATAAACCAGCTTCAGAACTTAACTTACCACTACCTCCCCCACCACCTACAACAATGGATCCTCATCAGGCTTCAACCTCTTTCACCTTCCAGTCACCTATCCCGGATTCGACAATCACTGTCAACCCGGCTACCATAAATAATGACCTACCTTTCTCCCATTACCCAGCCGTCTCAAATGCCAACCCCTACCCTTCAATACTAATTCCTCCAGTTCACTCCGCCCCTCATCTCCCAACTGGGGGAGCATTTCACGCAGTAGGAGGAGAAAATAAGACCAGGGAAAATGAGAAGCTGTCTACTCTGGAGGAAAGGTTGAGAGCAATAGAGGGGCTGAACATGTATGGTTCAGTCGATGTGTCGTCACTTAGATTGGTGCCAGATGTGGTGGTGCCACCCAAATTCAAAGTCCCAGATTTCGAAAAGTATACCGGGAACTCAGATCCCCGCATTCACCTGGCAACCTACATTGCCAAAATGTCTGCCTTGACAGAAGATGACAGACTTCTCGTCCACTTCTTTCATGAGACCCTCTCCGGAGCAGCCCTGAGATGGTGTATACAGTTGGACAGGAGCAAACTATGCTCCTGGAAGGATTAAGCTGATGCCTTCTTAAAGCAATATAAATTTAACTGTGATGTGGCCCCCACAAGGAGGGACCTTCAAAACCTGGTGCAGAGAGACAGGGAAAGCTTCAAGGGATATGCCCAAAGATGGAGGGAGAAGGCTGCAGAAGTATATCCTCCAGTAACCGACAATGAACTATGCTCCCTGTTCATCGAAACATTGAAGGCTCCTTACTTCAATTTGATGATTGGAAACACTTCCAACAACTTCTCGGACATCATCCAAGCTGGTGAGAGAATAGAGGCTAATTTAAGGATGGGACGGCTGCAGGAGTTGACTGAGAATCCTGCGAAGAAAACTGCCAGTTTTGGCAAAAAGAAGGAGAGTGATGTGCATTCCATCACCCGGCAAAATAATTACTCCCCACTTCCTCAAAATAACTACCGGCCATATCCTCCCCCTCATGGCCAAACCATTGCAAACGTTCCACCCCCTTTCCCGAATTATCCACACCTGCGCCCACAGTATCCACTGCCTACGAATTATCAACCCATGCTGCCTCCTCCACCTACCCAACCCAGACCACCTCAAAATAACCCCAGACCACCAAGAAACCCTGATCCACCCCTTCCCCTCCCACTCAGTGAAATATACCGATACCTCATCGGTATAAATCAGATAGTACCCGTTCCCCTTGACCCAATTCAGTGACCATACCCCAAGTGGTATGATGCCACTGCCCGTTGTGAATATCATGGAGGGGCACAAGGGCATTCAACTGACAATTGCGGGGCACTCAGAGGGAGAGTGCACGCTTTAATAAAAAATGGGTGGTTGAAGATTGAGGGAAATAGTTCCCTCCCCAATGTTACCTCAAACCCGTTGCCCAATCATAATGCGGGCAATGGTGTAAATATGATAGAGTCTGACGGAGAAGGGTCAACCCCAGAAGTAGATAATTTGATTCCTCACTTTGAGGCAATTTTTAGGATGGCAGTAAGGGAAGGTTACCTCTACCCTCAAGCACCAGAACCTGAAGATGGGGCAGGTTGCTCCTATCATGGAGAGGCAGCTAACCACCAGCTGCAAAATTGTGAAGAATTTAAGCAAGAGGTTCAGAACTTACTGTCCCTCAAAGTTCTGAGATGCCAGACAAGGTCAAAGATGGAAGGGGGAGTGAACACAGCTAGATTCAGCCAAAATGCTTCCACTTCTAAACCTAGAATCACCTTCTCACCCCCAGTAGCCTCACCACCAGTGACGATTATCCGAACCCCACCTCAGCTCCTGTCACTAATACCCATGCCATACCTTGGAATTATAACTTCCAAGTTTTCACTCAAGGAGCGTCAAGCAGTACATCAGCTCCTAATCTTGCTTCACCTTCGGCACCTCCAAAACCGTGCTTCACTCCTCATGAGCATTTCAAAATGACTTATGCCAGACCTACCAGCAGTACTACTCCCCTAGCTAATCCTCAGCCTATCACTGCCACAAAATCCTCCCCACCTGAGCAAGAAGTTGAGTTTATAACTCGAAGTGGGAGATGTTACGGGAACAAAGAGAAAGAAAAGAAGAAAGGGAAAGTAAAAACCTGGAGAGTCACAGAAGAGTACGGAAGAGGAGATTGAGAAAACGGAGGAAGTAGAACCCACCGGACCAAGAGAGGAAGAGGAGCTGTTGCTTCAAATAATGAAGCAGAGTGAATATGACGTGGTTGAGCAGTTAAGGAAGACACCCGCCAGAATTTCACTATTGTCACTAATTTTGAGCTCAGAGGTACACTGTCAAGCCCTGCAGAAAATTTTGGATCAGGCATTTGTGAACCCCGACATCACACCGGGGCAGTTTGAGAAGATAGTGGGACAAATCCAGGCATCCAGTTTTGTCACCTTTTCTGAAGAAGAGATAGACTCTGCAGGCTTAACGCACACTAAAGCTCTGCATGTGACAGTAAAATGTAAAGGTTGTATAGTGGCCAAGGTCCTTATTGATAATGGATCGGTGCTCAATGTACTGCCTAGTGCCACCTTGGCCAGGCTGCCATTTGACCGATCGAATATACGTCAGAGTGCTATAGTGGTAAGAGCCTTTGACGGTACAAGGAGAGAAGTGCTGGGAGACATTGACTTACCCCTCTAAATTGGCGCATGCACATTCAACGTCACATTCCAAGTGCTGAACATAGAACCTGCCTATACTATGCTACTGGGGAGGCCTTGGATTCATTCAGTGAACGCCGTTCCTTCAACTTTGCACCAGAAGATAAAGTATATTATGGATGGTAAAATCATCACTGTGAGAGGGGAAGAAGCCATATTGGTCACCAAGCCACAATCACTTCCTTATGTGGAAGCTGCCGAGGAGTCGCTGGAAAGCTCCTTCCAAGCCCTCGAATTACAAGAAACTATCTCAAAAAATGAAGGGGCTATGGCTATGGTAGCCAAAGTAATGTCAAGGAATGGGTATGAAAAGGGCAAAGGCCTAGGCGCCGCATTGCAAGGTATTGTCGAACCTATACCAGCTATCCAGAAGGTAGGCCATTGCGGTTTGGGTTATGAGGAGGACGCCTTCATGGATGGGCGATTCTGGATGAGAAATCAACTTCGGGATCAAAGATTTGATCAGAAAATCGAGAGGATGAAGGTAGTCCCGAGAATCACGAAAGTCTTCACTAAACCGGTCATTGAAAATCCGACAGAGGTGGAAAAATCACCCGATGAACCATCCATCGAGGTCATCCACTTGGATTCCTTATATGAGGCTCTGGTCTCCCCAATGGCTGAAGGGCAAGAACTGGACAACTGGACAGCAGAGGACATCCCTGTACTTAATTTCGAGTAAAGTACCTTTGGTTATCCACACTTGATCACTTTGTCCATGGTGGCAAGTGTAATATTGTAAATGGACCCTTTTCTTATGTCATAAATCTTAATGGATTAATAGCGCATTTTATATCCAATTCTCCTTTTCTTTCCTTTTGAATTCCATCCTTATAATATATTCTATTTTCGTTCATTCAGGACCATTCATCAATTAACACCTAATAATTCAATAGACTCAGAAATTCCTCTGGTTAATTTTGAAATCCCCATAACTGCCATTACTTCAAGTGATTCTGAGGTGGAGCTCACAAAAGAAAGGGATGAACCTTCCTTAGTGCCTTATGGAGACGAAACGCATACCATAAACTTAGGCACCGAAGAAGTAAAAAGGGGACTTAAGGTTGTAGAGAGTGAAGAATTGGGAGATATGATCAGTTTGCTCAAAGAATTCCTGGATGTATTTTCATGGAGCTATGACAATATGATTGGTTTGGACCCCCAGATAGTGACGCACAAAATTCCTCTAATTCCGGGGACAATCCCAGTAAAGTAGAAATTAAGAAGAATGAATCCTGACACACTGCTCAAAGTTAGGGATGAGGTCAAGAAACAGTATGATGCTGGGTTTCTGGAAGTAGTCAAATATCCCCAATGGATAGCTAACATTGTCCCAGTAATGAAGAAGGATGGGAGAGTTAGGGTGTGCGTTGATTACAGGGACCTTAATAAAGCGAGCTTGAAAGATGATTTCCCTCTCCCCACATTGATGTGTTAGTAGACAATACTGCAGGATTGGGCAGGTGTTCGTGTATCGATGGGGCATCGGGATACAATCAAATCCCAATGGACGAGGGAGACAAGGAGAAAATTGCTTTTATCACTCAATGGGGGGTATTTTGCTATCGGGTCGTGCCTTTCGGGTTAAAGAATGCTGGAGCCACCTACCAACGCGCTATGGTCACATTATTCCACGATATGATGCATAAAGAAGTGGAGGTGTACGTGGATGATATGATCATCAAATCTAGGGGAGAAGAGAGTCATGTGCAGGTGATGAGGAAAGATTTGAGAGACTCAGGAAATATCAACTGAAACTGAACCCTGCAAAATGCATATTCGGAGCTAGATCTGGGAAATTGTTGGGATTCATAGTGAGCGAGAAAGGAATAGAAGTTGATCCAGACAAAGTCTGAGCCATTCAAGAGATGCCACCCCCAAGAACAGAAAGGGAGGTGCGTAGTTTCCTGGAAAAGTTGAACTACATATCAAGATTTATTTCCAATCTCATCGCTAAAGCTGAGCCTATTTTAGACTACTCAAAAAAAACAACACCACTCAATGGGATTCAGTTTGTCAAGAGGCTTTTGAGAAAATCAAGCAGTACCTGTCAAACCCACCAGTATTGGTTCCACCAGTGGCGGGAAGGCCTCTGATTCTGTATATGGCAGTCCAACAAAGCTCAATGTAACACCCCTAAGTTTAGGATGCCTAGAACCACACCTTGTTATGAGAGAGGAGACATAAATAATGAAATACAAAAAGAAAATACAAGAAAAACAAAGGAAAAATCATAGCAAAGAAATGTAACCGAATAAGTGAAGTCACTGAGTGGACCGTTGACTGACTACGGGAACCCTGGAAAACATTTTTAAGACTTAAATAGACCCTTATTGAAGAATAAATATCATTAGAAAGATCAAAAAAAAATTAAATAATTAGTACAAAGAAAAGTGAGAAATCGAAAACAGACAAAAAAAAATTGGGAATGCCACATTATGGTCATTTGACATCCCAAATTGTCTTTTGACCTAAATTTCCATTAAAAATAAATAATATTACACTTAGAAAATGAAATGAAAAATTTGTTTAGTGGTACCTAAAATAAATAGCCAAAAATGGAGTGGAAATGGTGTAAATAACACATTAAACTTATAATATGGTTAAATAATGTGAGTGGGCCACTAAAGGAATAAACTAAAGACATAGTGGGGCAGGTGTACATCCATTATCCAAGGCAGAAACTTCATCTTCTCCATTGTACCAAAGTTGCCGTGAATGAAGGGAGAGGAAACTCCATGGACATTTTCATGCAAGCTTGATCCATCCCTCCATTTCAACTCCATTCACTTGGGTTCCTTCATGAAACTTTGTCTACTCATCACAAGGAAGAGTTTGATACTAAATTTGAGAAGTTTAAGCAAGGTTTAACAAGCTCCAAGCATAAGGTAAGTCCATAATTTTGAAGATAGCTTTGTTAAGTTTTGTGTGCATGTTATGGGTGTTGGTTTTGTGAAGGAAAATTTTGAGTTTGAAGAGTTATTGTTGTTTTCATTTTGGACAGCCATGGAGTCACGTTTTTGATGAGATATTTATGCATATAATTGATGAGAAATAATGTTGATCATGGTGATTTAATATCCTAGAGGATTATTTCACATATATATGGTGATTTATGCACTTGGATGGGAATTGGTAAATTGTAGGGCACTTTGATGTTGAAGAAGGTTTTCGGCAGCTTGGGGACCCTTGAATAATTGTATGTATTGATGGAAGTATTGGCAGAATGTTGACATAGAAGAATTGATGAATGTGTATGTAAATTAGTAGTGGAAATTATATGTAATGATTAGGTGTAATTATGTACATATATTGCTAAATTTGGACTTTGTGGTTTAGTGTATTGAGAATGTTTGTATTCTGTCCAAATTGACCATAGTAAGAAGTGATAAATGAATATGGAATGGTATAACATCAGAATTGGGTATGGGGATTTAAGGTAGAGCAAGTTAAATGTGTGTTTGAATTGGGGTTTGAAAGACACATAGAGGACAGTGTGCAAATAGACCTATAACTTTAAATGTGTAACCTCAATTGGTATGAGACCAATTGGAGGTGAAACTAGGCACAAAATGTGCCAACTTTCATTGAGAGAACATACCAAAATTCTGCTTGCAAGGTGATGTGAAAAATGACCAATTCGGATTAGGTACACTTGAGACCTAAAAACTGACCATTTGGGCAGCAGTGAGTGTTTAGGCCATAACTCACTCAAAACAGGTCCAATTGACCTGATATTTTAACCATGATTCGTTAAGACCCAGACCTACAAGTCTTATGAAGATACCAAAGCCCAGAAATGACCATATGCAAGTCAAAAGCTTGCACAAGTTCGGGTCCAAAACTGGCCGAACCAGAGTTGACCAAATTGACCAAAAATTGACCTCAATTGATACCATTTGACCAGCAATAGTGTAATGACCATAACTTGGTCTACTTAACTCGGATTGACCTAAAATTTTGCCCCGTGCAATAAGACATAGATCTACAAGTTTGTAGTTTTGACAAAACCGAGGGAACTAGAGGTCAAACCAGTATCAAGTTGCATTAAAATGCACTAAACAAGGAAACGAGTTTGGCAAAACGTACCAAACCTAAAACCCTATCGAATGTGACATATTAACGACACTAAAACCTAATTTACCTAAACGCAACGAGGGTCGGTATATTAGGTGATTAAGTGAATAATTGAGTTCGCATTATTTACTAAACACCATCGTTAGAGGCAAATTAAATTAAAACACTTCAAATTGTGTTTCAACAAGGACTAAAAGGGAAAGAAATGTCAAAACCAGGAGACAAATATCGAGGTTTGTGCACAACAACTATTTCTCTTGAATTTTCAATTGAAATAAATATTGACTATTTGTATATTATTGTTTTAAATTGTGTTTGTGCACAACAACTATTTCTTTTGAATTATTTTCAATTGAAATAAATTATGACTACTTGTATATTATTGTTTTAAATTGTGGAAATGTGTTTGGTGGACACTTATTGATTGAAAAACATTGTGAATGGTTTGAAAAAAATTGTTTGAATGATATTGATGGATACTTATTGATTGAAAAGGTAAATGGTTTTTGTGGAAATTTAAGTGAATTACGAATTGTGTTGCCATTTTGTGAATGAAATTATAACTTTGGAAATTTATTGGATTCTTACGGATCATTTGAATAAAATGTTTGGAATTGTTTTGACTCACAATTGGCATGACACCGATACTATGTTCCTCCGCCATTAATGGGGTGAGTGTGATTATTCCTCCCTCTTTGACTTAGGGTGAGTATGATTATGTTCCTCCCTCTTTGACTTCGAGGTGAGTATGGATGAGTACTCATTAGATAGCTAGCTTCCTCCTCATTGATTTCGATTATTGGGGTGAGTATGTCTTGTCGTGGTGTACAACACGGCATATATGGAAAAATTGTGTCATGACTTAAATTGTGATATTGATTGGCAACTATTCTCTTATTTGATCGAATGGTGTTATTGATTTGCAAACGATATTATTCAATTATTTGATCGAATTGTGTTATTGATTTGCAAACGATATTATTCATTATTTGATCAAATTGTGTCATTGATTGGAAAAAAATTTGATCAAATTGTGTATGAATTTATTCTTAAGCTATTTGACTAAATTGTGTTATTATGAATTTTGATAATTTGTGAATTGGAGTATAAATTCCTTATTACATTAATTTTCTTGAAATCAAGTATGGTTTTAAGTATCCAATAATGATATGATTTATGAATTGTGATTTAAAATTTTCTTTTGTTAATGTTGTGCACCAGACATTGTCTGTAGAGAGATGAGATTTTGGGTATAGTGAGTATAACATATGTGGCATTTTGTATTGTAATGTATATTCATGTATATTTTGTTCTTGGTTTTGTTGTAAATTTAAGTTGTACAGTAAAGTTGTAAAATAATTATGAGTTATTTGGCTTGTAAAAATTGTGTTATATTTTTGTATCTTAGTCTTTGAAAATCACTGTGGATTTGACTTGAGAAATGTGTTGTGTTGATAAAAATGTTGGAGTTGAGATTTGAAAATATATTGAAGTGCTTTTTTGTCCAAAATACAAATGGCACCTTGCCAAAATTTTTACAGATACTCCAAATAAATCAAATGAGTTAGTTGTTTCACTTCAGTTCACCAAAGTCTTTCACACCTGTAAATAGTGCTCATCACTGTAAAAGAAGAAAAGTTTTTAAAATCCCTTGTAGTGTATTTAATGGATTATCAGTAGACGGAGTTGGTAATTCATTAGGTATACTACGGGATCATGTTATGCCTTACAGAGGGGTAGAGTGTGACACTCAATGGGATGTGTTTTGGGGCAACATGATGATACCGGCCAGAAGGAAAGGGCTATTTATTACCTGAGCAAAAAGTTTAATGATTGTGAGTCAAGGTACTCTTTCCTAGAGAAAACTTGCTGCGCATTAGCCTAGACAGCAAATCGCCTCAAACACTACATGTTGAATCACGAAACATGGCTCATTTCCAGGATGGATCCTATTAAATATGTATTCGAAAGCCCATTCGTGCCAGGAAGGATAGCCAAATGGCAGGTCATTCTCTCCCAATATGACATCGTCTATATGACTCGGAAAGCGGTGAAAGGTAGCATGATCGCTGATCTCCTAGCAGAAAACCCTATCCAGGATTATGAAGCTCTGGATTTTGAGTTCCCTGATGAGCATATTAACGAAGTAGACTGCGGAGAAGAAGAGCCAGCTGATGTATGGGAAATGTATTTCGACGGAGCTGTCAATTTGTTCGGTAATGGAATCGGAGCTGTATTGGTATCCCTGAAGGGGAAACACTTTTCGATAGTTATCAAGTTGAGATTTGACTGCACCAACAACGTCGCAGAATATGAAGCTTGTGTAATGGGTCTACAAGCTGCTATCGAAATGAAAATCAGAAAGTTGGAGATGTTTGGAGACTCAGCTCTGATCATTTATCAAGTCAAGGGAGAATGGCAAACTAAGGATCCAAAGCTAATCCCATATCAGAAGTACTTACTGGAGTTGATTAAGAAATTCGAAGAAATCTCTTTCACTCACCTTAGTCGAGACAAGAATCAATTTGTGGATGCCTTAGCCACTCTGGCTGTTATGGCTCAAATGGAAGAAGGGCAGACAAGTCAGTTATTAAAGATTAAAGCAAGGAATGAGCCAGCTTACTGCTACATGATCGAAGAAGAACCTGATGGTAAACCTTGGTACCATGACATCTTGCTTTACATCAGAACCAGAGAATTCCCCTCAGGGGCAAGCAAAAACGAAAAGAGGATGATTCGAAGATTAGCATTGGGATACTTCCCCAGTGGAGAAACCCTATACAAAAGGAGCTCCAACGGCGAATTGTTGAGATGTGTGGATGCAAAAGAGGCGAAGAGAATCCTTTTCGAGACTCATGAGGAAAACTGTGCAACCCATGCCAATGGGTATATGATGGCTAAACAAATCATGAGACGAGGGTATTTTTGGACTACCATGGAAAAGGACTGCGTCGAGTATTTTCGAAAGTGCCATAAGTGTCAAATCTACGCGGATCCGATAAATGTTCTGCCTCACCAATTGTTCAACCTCGTCTCACCTTGGCCTTTCGCAATGTGGGGCATCGATGTGATTGGTCCCATCAACCCTAAGGCATCAAATGGGCATAGATTTATCCTGGTAGCTATCGATTACTTTTCTAAATGGGTCGAAGCAACATCATATGTTCACATTACACATAACACATTTCTCAAATTCCTCAGAAATAATATCATCTGCCGGCATGGCCTCCCCAATGAAAACGTCACTGATAACGCTAAGAATTTGAATGGTCCGAAGATTCAAAGATTATGTGATCAATACAAAATCCGACATCTCAATTCCTCACTATACCGTCCCCAGATGAATGGAGCAGTGGAAGCCGCAAACAAAAATCTCAAGAGAATAATCTGGAAAATGACAGTCACTTATAAGGATTGGCATGATATGCTTCCCTACGCCCCTCATGCATACCGGACTTCTGTAAGGACATCAACTGGGGCAACCCCGTACTCACTGGTCTACGGGATGGAAGCTGTACTGCCTATTGAGGTAGAAATTCCTTCTCTAAGAATTTTGAAAGAATCAGGGGTTGATGAGTCGGAATGGATCCAGTCAATGTTGGACTAGTTAAATTTGCTAGATGAGAAGAGGCTAGCAGCGGCATGTCACGGGCAACTATACCAAAGAAAAATGGCCAGGGCATTTAACAAAGGTGTTTGCCCACGTGAATTTCAACCTTGGGACCTAGTCCTAAAGAAAGTACTTCCGAATCAAAACGATCCCCGGGGTAAATGGTCACCAACCTACGAGGGACCCTATGTGGTTAAAAAGGCATTTTCTGGTGGGGCCTTGATCTTGACCCACATGGACGGTGAAGAATTTCCAAGACCTGTGAATACTGACACCGTCAAGAGATACTATGCGTGACCAAAAAAAAAATGAAAAAGAGTAGGGGTGAAAACCCGAAAGGGCGCTCCTAGCAAAATGTGTGAAAGAAGGAGAAAACCCTCGAAGGGCGTTTTCTGTAAAATGAGTGAAGGATGAAAACCCAAAAGAGCGTCCTGAAAGAGCGAGCCAAAAAAAAATAAAAAAAATAAAAATAAATAAAAATAAAAATAAAAAATCTAGGGGTGAAAACTCGAAAGGGCATCCCAAGAACCAATAGGGAGAAATAAGGAACAGGGCATGAAACTGAGAAGGAAAATAGACTGTCATGGCACGAGACTTCAAAGTACTGGAAATAATGGCAATTAAGGGACTTCAAAGCTAACCACAAGGAATTATGTGAGATCTATCCTTGTACCCATTTTCTTTAAAACTGTACCTTTGTTTCTTAAAACCATAATAAAGTTATACTTTATTCACTTTGCTTTTATCTTCTCGTACACTCACCTTTTAATATTGTCCTTCTTCAATCCCTTTATCTAATGCGCTATTAATCATTTAAAATTTTGCCATAAGATAAGGATTTGAAAATTGATAACCTCACGTACTTTGCTATGAGATTTACAGGAAATGGCCTAAAAAAAAAAAAAAACAAAAACTTGGAAGGGCGCTTCTAGTCAAATGGGCGAAAGGAAAGTGAAAACCCGCAAGGGCACTTTTCGTAAAATAAGAAGAAAGTCGGGAACAGAAAAGAGGCATCTGAAGAAATGGGGTCGTAGGTCAAGTCTTGCAACTCGTCCTCCATTAATCATCGGATTTCGTGATCCTTTTAAGTACACTTCATCAGGGAGGAACTTCTCGTGTCGAGATTAGACTTGCTTTGTAAGTTGATTTTAATTTTCAACATTTTAAATTTCCTGTTAATCAACCTCTGGTTCCTTGATCTAAGTTGATTTCAATTTTCAGCATTTTAAATTTCCTGTTATCAACCTCTGGTTCCTTGATCTAAGTTGATTTTAATTTTCAGCATTTTAAATTTCCTGTTATCAACCTCTGGTTCCTTGATCTAAGTTGATTTTAATTTTTAGCACTTTAAATTTCCTGTTAATCAACCTCTGGCTCCTTGATCTAAGTTGATTTTAATTTTCAGCACTTTAAATTTCCTGTTATCAACCTCTAGTTCCTTGATCTAAGTTGATTTTAATTTTCAGCACTTTAAATTTCCTGTTAATCAACCTCTGGTTCCTTGATCTAAGTTGATTTTAATTTTCAGCACTTTAAATTTCCTGTTATCAACCTCTGGTTCCTTGATCTAAGTTGATTTTAATTTTCAGCACTTTAAATTTCCTGTTATCAACCTCTGGTTCCTTGATCTAAGTTGATTTTAATTTTCAGCACTTTAAATTTCCTATTATCAACCTCTGGTTCCTTGATCTAAGTTGATTTTAATTTTCAGCACTTTAAATTTCCTGTTAATCAACCTCTGGTTCCTTGATCTAAGTTCATTTTAATTTTCAGCATTTTAAATTTCCTGTTAATCAACCTCTCGTTCCTTGATCTAAGTTGATTTTAATTTTCAGCATTTTAAATTTCCTGTTATCAACCTCTGGTTTCTCGATCTAAGTTGATTTTAATTTTCAGCATTTTAAATTTCCTGTTATCAAACTCTGGTTCCTTGATCTAAGTTGATTTTAATTTTCAACATTTTAAATTTCCTGTTATCAACCTCTGGTTCCTTGATCCAAGTTGTTTTTAATTTTCTAGCATTTTAACTCCTGTTACCAATCTCTAGGTCACTAACTTAAGTAGGCTTTAGTTTCCTAACCTTGAACACCTAATCGCCCAAAATATGGGTCTGAATCTTTACATAATTCCTATACGGGAAAATTCTTCCCTTTAATAGAAATTATGTAAAGAGGGGCAGCTGTCGATACCATATTTTGGCCGATCCCCAGAATCAATAAATTTTGAAACCGATCTCCAGCACTAGGTCTCCCTTTGCCAGCCAATTACATTTCCGATCTCCCTTTGCCAGCCAATTACATTTCCGATCTCTCTTTGCCGGACAACCACATTTCCAATCTCTCCTCAAAAGGAATCGAGTCAATACTAAGTCCCCATGTCATTTTAAAGCCTTACCGACCTCTTGGACCAATTGTCAAATCTCACAACTAGTCAATTACATTCCCGATCTCTCTTGACAAACGAAATTGAACCAATACTAGATCTTTATGTCACCAGTTTTATTGCCGATCTCCCTTTTAAAAGTTTAGGAATAATCAAGTTAAGGTTCCAATCCGGTTTAATGATGATCCTGATCTTAAGTGTTCAAGCCAAATTTCCAATTTTAATCAAGTCCCGTTTAGCGTTGGTTCCCTACCAATCTCATGCTTATTGTGTTTTCCTATCTCTTACACTTAGACTAATAATCACTTTTAGATGTTTTAACGCTCAGACAATCAAGTGCTTAAGTAATTTTGAGATTTTCCGATCACATCCATTCACTGAACAAAAAGGGAATTTCATTTCATATTAAAATTTGTACAAGTCATTCGGCTGGAGGATCACCCCCAGCCTGATCTACATTTTGCTCACTTCCTCTCTCACCCTCAGCCTCCTCCTCGCTTTCCTCTTCGTCTTGGGGAGCCAGGTCGACCATCCAGGAGAAGTCCTCCTCGGGATAACGCTTCTTGAGCTCGGCCAAGAGGTCCCTATGAGCATTCACATAAGCGTCGGCCTCCCTTGTTACTGCCTCTTCCTCTTTCGATTTGAGCTCCTCAGTGAGGTGAGCAACTTCACCGGCTCGGAGCACCTGAACTTCCTCAAGAACATGATCTCGCTCGGCCAGAACATGAGCTTGCTCGGCCAGCTTATCCTCGTAGGACTTCATCCGCCCCTCAATTTCAGATATGTAGTTTTGAGCGGATGAGATTTGGGATCGGAGGGAAGCCACTTCATGCCCCATCTTCTCGACCTCCTTACCCAGGTGGTGAGCCTTCTCCCGAATGATGTGCTGATTCACCAAACACTCCACGTTCAGGCTCATGGATCGAGTCAGGATGTCATCAAGATTATCCGGAGATAGCCTATCCCGATCCTCCCGGAGGCAGATGGAGGACCCCAAGACCTTAGCAAAACCCGGGTTCTCTCGAACCGTGCGGTTCTTCTCCAGCAAATGGATCAAGATTTGGGCACCACGGGAAAGGGTCCTTACAGGAGGCTGGGAAGGACCCCCTTTCGCACTCGAAGTGACTGGAGGAGGTGGAGGCGGCTCTTCTTGGCGAGGAGGAGATCGGACCACTTCTATGACCGGCGGTCCCAAGGGTTGAGATGAGCCTCCTTGTATTTCCCGTGTTCATGACCAAGGCGTTGAAGCGACTGAACGCTTCATCTCCCGCACCTTCCGGGAGACCTCCCTCTTCCGCTTTCGGTTCTCCTTCGAAGCTTCGCCGCTTGCCATACCTGCACAAAGAAGAGGTCAGTGAGATCGCTAAGGTCCAAAGATCTGAGATATAGGAAAATACCGATGCCGAGGTCAGAGAGCTGAAGCCCTCGATTTTCGCCAGTGATAAACTCCATTGTCCAGTGATGCATTTCGGTAGTCACCGCATCTAAACAAGAGAACTTCTCTCTGGCCGCCTGATCTTTCAGCTCCATCACCATTAGGCCCTCTTCCCTATTTAGGGTGAGGCGCTTCGGAAGTACGGGGCCCTGGTACAGCCAGCTGTGAGGGAAACCTTCAAAGCCATTCGGAATTTTGCTCCTAAGGGTCAAGAAGCAGTTCTTCCAATTCTTCAGGGAGGAAGGTAGATCGGTGAAAAGCCCGCAATGCGGCTTTGCCTGGAAGAACCAATACTCGTCATCCTTTCGACGAGTTAATCTATGTAGTTCGGCAAATACCTTAGCTGTAGGACGGAATCCCTTAGCTCGGCAAAGGCCTCTGAAGGCTACTAGGATCCGCCACGAGTTCGGGTGGACTTGGGCTATGCACATTTGGTGAAATTTTAAGACTTCCTTGAAGAAGTCATCAGGAGGGAACCACAGCTCGGCTTTTAGCTGCTCTTCGTATACTATAATCATGTCATTCTCTTCGAAGAAGTGATCGACTTGGAGATCGCCGTGACACCGGATGAGTTGGAATGAATCAGGATGAATGTTGTATTCTTGGCTGAACGATTGAAGGTCAGTTTCTTAAAGAATTGATGGCAGCTCGTCCATGGGAAGATTTTCCCTCCCTGAAGAAGGTACATGCCTTGATGGCGCTGCTTGCCCCCGAGCTGGAGCAAAGACCCTAGGAGGTTCTGGTCCACGCTTGGTCCGACCACCTCCACTTCATCAGATGACCACGGGATCTGAACGAAAGGGGGGCTTGTTGCTCTCTGACCCTCGGCGCCACTCATTTTCAAAGGAAACAGAGAATTTAAACTAAAAGAAAGATCAAAACCCTTATCGGAGTCTGATCGGTGTCGGAAGAACTTGAGAAAACGAGAGAATTTTGAAGTTGTTCGCGAGAGGCTGAAAATGACATAAGGGAGCAACTGGCTAACCCTTCCCCTATTTATACCCGTCCGAGCATTTAATGCTCACGGTGTCCCAAGCAGCGCATTGGTTAACAAGATCCGTCAGTCTTTTTTGACACGTCTCATGAATATTCCAGAGATTCCATAAAGAGAACGGTTAACTATAGAGCGGCAGATTAAGGTGTTTTGAATTACGAATCGGATAAGGTCATTCAAATCCTTCAGAGATCGAAAAATAACCAATGAAATAATAATAAAAATGATAATTGACAAAATAAAATTTTATTCCCAGAAGGTCGGATTACATCATTTGGGCGATCTCTAGAGATCGGATTACATTAAAGGTCTGATTACATCATAAGGGCGATCTTTAGAGATCGGTGGAACATCTTATCTAAAAGGCCTATGTCAAAGCCTAGTCTCGTGGCTGAGTCAAAAGATGTGTTTGACCAGGAGACCGGCTGTTGACATCGGATAGATGTACAGCTTAGATGGGGGGACTATGACTCTCATGAGAATGAGAGAGGTCATCATCAAAGTTACCGCTCGAAACCGAGCAACTGTCTGAACACACAGTGTGGTGAGGAGCCAGATGAACGCCAAGGAGCAGTCACCGATGTTAAGAGGAATCTTAGCAGTCTTCTCGCTCGAAATCAGTTCGCCATTTGTATTGGTCGAACGATTCGAGATCAATGAGATCGAGGTCCTCGATCCAGGTCGGTAAATTAGTCCGGTTCTCTCACGGTCATCAAATGAAGTTATCATAATTTTCCATTCACCAGGATCATAAATTTTTAGGCAAAGAACAAAAAGGGCAACCGAAAAAAGATCAAAAGCGGTCATCATGTTCGGGATTGTTGCCAAAGCAGCTAGAACAGGAAAAATGAGGAGAAAAGGGGAGAAAATCAAATGCAGAAGGTTTCCCTGTTGAAGGTATATATATAGGGGATGGTCCGAGCATTTATTACTAAGCAGAAAATGAAGCGGATGCCTCGAAAATTGAGGGAATAAATGCTTTGACTGGACTGGACCTGATAAAGGAAAAGACCGGAGTAGGAGAGGTCGGAAGAGGGGAGTCCGGCATGAGGGATCGGAAAAGAATCATGTTGGAAAGATCGGGAGATCAGAAAACAAAGAGAATAAGACGCCTGCCGCTATCGTCATAATCAGAGCCGAGGTAGTTAAAGCGTTGCAGACGAGATCTCCACCGCACGCCTGAGAATCGCCCACACATCGACAAAGCCGAGTATGTCATGACAAACAGACATCCCAATCTCCACCATTGATCTCACTTGTAAGGACAAGCTCGGGACCCTTGGATCAAAGAAGAAGGCGACAAGACCGGCGTCTTTTATTCCTGACCCTCGGATCACCCCGGACAAGAGAATTCGGGACCGTCAGATTAGAAGAAGAAAAGGACAAATATTCTGAAGGGGATCTCGACCGTCCGTTCTGATTCTCTTTAATTCCTGAGCCTCGGATCATGTCCTTTGAAATCCTGACCCTCCATCTCCCTCAAAATAGATCTTGACCCTTCAGGGGGAGCACCCAGTTCCTATAAATACCTGCATGAAAACTGTTCAAGAAAACGAAAAAAAAAGGTGGGAATTATAGCGGAAGAACTCTGAAACTCAATTCAGTTTGTTACTCTGCTATTTTTTTTGGAAAGATAGAAAAACTTCAGAAACCAGTTTTCTAAAGTATTTTCTTGAACGAGATCTTGAATACTGAAACTCTTTATTTTCAGTTTGTTCATTGCTCCGTGACATTCTCACCATCAGGTCAGTCTTTGTTATCTTCATTTCCGTTCCCATTTTCCAAGTTTAACCTCGTCAGACCAGGTTACTACTTCGGCTTGACTGCATCTTAACGAGATATTCATCATCTCAAGGCAAACCTCAGTCCTTACGATATCAGCCCGTAACTTTACCACGCTTTTGTGACTCCATAGTTAATCCCATAGTTCCGATTCCCTACAGGTGAGTGTGCTTTACCGCTGCTTTATTTAGTGCTCGTTTTTATTTTACGTATTTCTTTTGCTTCATGCTAGCAATGTTCGTTAGTTTCATATTGTGTTAAAAAGGCCCCCGAAGGAGGCTTTTCTCAAATTTTCTTTTTGTTCATCAGTTCATTCTTTTTGACTCCCAAATGTGAATGTTTAGTCCTGAGTAGTGTATAAGTAGTTGGACAAAATGTAGGTAATCGTATCTTAAGAGTTTCTTTAAAATATTGAAAGGTCTGAATAATAAGTCAGAAAATAGTAAATTCGAATCACTAGAACAACACAGAAAATAATTGGGAAAGACGTCACAAGGCGGAGTAAAACCAAACCTTAGATAAGCAAATAGGGTAGATCGAGCGTCGTTTGCCAAAAGGTGCTGGTAAGGTGACTACATAGGAGGTCAGTAAAATTCAGTCTAGTATCCCTTGTCAAGTCGCGAGGTACCAATGAGCCAAAAGAAGCTTTATTCAGGTCCCTGGCATCTTTAAATGACAGAATCTTTAGTCTTAGGCTCTTACGATACGTAAAATTTCAAGAGATCGAAAAAGTCCTTATCCGGCTCCCATTCAAGTAAAGGAGATCGGAGGAGAGTTCTTATCCGATTCTCACTTAAAATTTTTAACAAATATTAAAAAGAGACCGGAGGAGAGTTCTTATCCGATTCTCACTTAAAAATTTTTAATAAATATTTAAAAGGAGATCGGAGGAGAGTTCTTATCCGATTCTCAATCCAAAATTCTAATTTTAATCTAAAAGAGATTGGAGGAGAGTTCTTATCCGGTACTCACCCAAAATTTTAACAAATATTAAAAGAGATCGGAGGAGAGTTCTTATCCGATTCTCACTTAAAATCTTTAACAAATATTAAAAAGAGATCGGAGGAGAGTTCTTATCCGATTCTCACTTAAAAATTTTTAACAAATATTTAAAAGGAGATCGGAAAAATTTTTAATAAATATTTAAAAGGAGATCGGAGGAGAGTTCTTATCCGATTCTCAATCCAAAATTTTAACAAATATTTAAAAGGAGATCGGAGGAGAGTTCTTATCCGATTCTCAATCCAAAATTCTAATTTTAATCTAAAAGAGATCGGAGGAGAGTTCTTATCTGATTCTCAAATTGAATTCTAACAAATATACAAAATGGCCCCTTAAACAAAACTAATATGCAACAGTAACTCACTAAGGGTCGACTCATTTATTTATGTATCTGGGCAACCCGAATTGGTGAAAAATCAAATATTCCTTTTTACTAAGAGGATTAACATCTCTGTTCGAACCTCCTAACTATCAATTCTAGTTTATAAAGAGCTTAAAGTTAAATCTGCTTACCCTCATTGAGGGACGAGGTGGGGTGCCTAACACCTTCCCCACCCGTTTACGGACCCCGAACCTAGAATCTCTGTTTTGGAAGTGGTTTCATTTTAATTTATTTTTGCAAATGGTTTTCTTTAATTTCCCTCAAAATTAAAGTGGCGACTCCTCACTCTTTCCCACTTCGGTGAGTGTTCGTTCAGGTGACCGCAAAACACCTTGCGACAGTACATATAATCTTTAAACCTGAGATAGCACAGTTATCTTGTATATAGGTGGTTTGAGTTTGATACTACTTTCATACTTGTACTGTGTATGTAACACCCCTAAGTTCGGTAGTACGTTCTACTGTTCCTGTGACCAGTGTTGTCCGGACAGCTAGGATGCCTAGAACTACACTTTGATATGAGTGAGGAGACATAAAATAATGAAATACAAGAAGAAAAACAAAGGAAAAATAATAGCAAAGAAATGTAACCAAGTTAAGCGAGCCGAGAACCCTAACGATGGGTGACCGCACCGGGAAGTCACGGCGTGGGCCGTTGACTAGCCCTGGACTGCGGGGAACCCTGGAAAATATTTTTAGGACTTAAATAAACATCTATTGAAGTATAAATATCGTTAGAAATATCAAAGAAAAATTAAATAATTAGTACAAAGAAAAGTGAGAAATCAAAAAATGGACAAAACCCGGTGTTACCGAAAAATCGGGAATGCAACCCGAACAGGGGTATTGTGGTCATTGACATCCCGAATTGTCTTTTGACTTAAATGTCCATTAAAAATAAATGATATTAATGTTTGAAAATGCCATGAAAAATGAAATTTTATGTGTTGTATAAATAAGAAAAATTGTGGGGTATAATGTTGAATAATTAAAAGTTTAACATTAACTTAATGTTTTAATTGTGTTAGTGGACCACTAAACATTATATTAAGTATTAAAAACCAGGTTCCTTCCACTATATCTTTGCATTCATCTTCTTCTTCAATTAAACTTCATTTGGCCGAATGAAAATCTCTCCCAAAGTTCATCCATGGCCGCCCCATTTGCATGCTCCATGCTCCCATGATCAAGCAACAATTTCTTGCAAGAGTCTTCATCAAAGTTGGTCTATACAACTTGGGCAGCCATTTGAGAGCAAAAAGGGAGAGGTTTGAAGAAGATTTAGTAAGCTTCAAAGATAGGTAAGTGCTTATTTTCCATTTTTGCTTCATTAAAACTTGTGAGGATGTTATGGGTACTTGAATTGTGGAAAGAATTTTGAGGTTTGATGTTGAATGGGAATGTGTAATTTTGGCAGCCATGGAAACACCTTGAAGGCAGTTTAATTGTGCTTGTAAATGGTGAATTAAATGATTGATTAAATGTATATTGTGTAGGAAATTGTTTGGGTAATGTATGCTTAGTATATGTAAATGTAAAATGAGATTTAAAGCTTGGAAAGTAATGGAATGTAAGTGTACCATTGTGGCAATTTGTTAACTCTTGAAGAATGCTTGGTTTATGGAATAATGATGTTAAAATGTGTTGGTTGTTATGGCAGTTTGAATGTATGTATAGTGGTGTGAAGGTTGGACATGTGAATGAGCTTGGTTATGGAGTTAAATTGTTGTAAATTGAGTTGGGCAAATTCTGCACTTGTTGGTGCACATTGAATGTAATTGTAAGCTGCCAAAATGACCTATAATGTGTTGTGAATTATGTTTAGGTCATGGTACAACCAGAATTAATTTGAATGTTAAGTTTGGTGAGTGTTAAAAGTGATGTTTGATATGGATGCAAGAATTGCAATAAGGCAGTTTGTATTTTAGGCCTATAACTTTAAGTGTGTGGCTCCAATTGGTATGAGACCAATTGGAGGTGAAACTAGGCACAAAATGTGCCAACTTTCATGAAGGAAGTTTGCCAAAATTCTGCTTGCAAGGTAGCTTGAAAAATGACCAAAATCCGGATTAAGTGCAATTGAGGCCTGAAAACTGACCATTTGGGCAGCAGTTAGTGTTTAGGCCATAACTCACTCAAAACAGGTCCAATTGACCTGAAATTTTAACCATGAATAGTTAAGACCCATATCTACAAGTCTTATGAAGACACCAAAGCCCAGAAATGACCATAAGCAAGTCAAACAGCTTGCACAAGTTCGGGTCCAAAAACTGGCCGAACCTAAAATGACCTAAAGTGACCTAAAATGACCAATTTTGGTGCAATTTGACCAGCAATAGTAAAATGACCATAACTTGGCCTACATAACTCAGAATGACCTGAAATTTTGCCCCGCGTTCCATAAGACATAGATCTACAAGTTTGTAGTTTTGACCGAAATCCGAAAACCGAGGAAACTAGGTCGTCCGGCTAGGTCAAACTAGTATCCCGGAATCCAGCAAATTGCAAGAAAATGCAGTATACACGGAACTAAAATTGGTAACATGTACCAACCCTAAAAGACTATCGAATGTGACATATTAGTAACATTAAAACCTAAATTACCTAGAATGCACCGAGGGTCGACATATTAGGTTGACTAAGTAAATAATAGAATTCAGTGAATTACTTATCAAGCATTATCGTTAGAGACAATTTAAATGAGTACTGAAACACTTCAAATTGTGTTTTCAGTTAGCAACGACTCAGGGAAAGGGAAGGAAACACTGAGTCAGAGCCAAGAGGCATATATCAGAGGTTTGTGCACAATATTTATTTCTTTTGAATTTTTCAATTGAAATAAATTATGATTATTTGTACGTTATTGTTTTAAATTGTGTTTGTGCACAATAAGTTTGACTTCTCATTTTCTACTTAAAAATTTAATTCAACATTATAGTTTTAAATTGTGTCCGTGCACAATACTTTTATATTCACTGCTTTTACTAGCAAATTTATGTAGAGAAATGAGTTATGAATAAGTTTTGATTACTTTGGTTTTGGGAATATTATTTGGAACTTATTGTATTGCCAACTTTGCAAATGGAAATTTTGAGATAAAATGTGATTTATGGTTTGAAATTGTTTTGATTCACATTTGGCATGACACTGTTGATATAATCCTCCCTCTTTGACTTATCAGTCTGGGGTGAGTGTGATTATGTTCCTCCCTCATTGACTTCCCAGTCTGAGGTGAGTGTGGATGAGTACTCATTATTCAGCTAGCTTCCTCCCTCATTGATTTCGATTATTGGGGTGAGTGTGTCTTGTCGTGGTGTACAACACGGCATGTGTGGAAAAAATTGTGTCATGGCCTAAATTATGTTATCGATTGGCAACATTGTATTATTCAGTTATTTGATCGAATTGTGTTATTGATTTGCAAAACGGTATTATTCAGTTATTTGATCGAATTGTGTTATTGATTTGCAAAACGGTATTATTCAATTACTTGATCAAATTTGTGTTAGATGAATTTTGTAAATTGTGAAATGGAATTGTGAATCATTTGATTTGTGAACTGTCAATAAAAGATTTATATATCGCATTTCAAATTGTTATTATGCACCACTGAGTAAATTTTACTCAGCGATAGCTTTTCATTGCTGTCGCAGGTAGACAGGCTGACAGGGCAGCAGACTAGGCTGCTAGTACATTTAGCGAGAAATCATCGGGTATATTGAGTATACCATATTCTGCATTTTATATTGTAATGTATGTTCACTGTATGTATATAGTGTTCTTGGTTTTGAGCAGTTGTAAAATAAAATTGTACATTAAAGTTGTAAAATAAATTATGAGTTATTTCGACTTGTAAAAATTATATTATATTTCTTGTATCTCAGTCTTTGAAAAATTACTATGGATTTGAGTTGAGAAATATGTTGTGTTGAGAAACATGTTGGAGTTGAGATTTGGAAATATATATTGAAGTGCTTTTTACAGGTTTTTCTAAAGAACTGTTTTATCCAAAAAACAGATGGCACTCTGCTAAAATTTTTACAGAAATTCCAAATAATTCAAATGTGTTAGTTCTATCACTTCAGTTCAAAAAGGTTTTTAACACCTGTAAATAGTGCTCACCACTATAAAAGAAGTAAGAAAAGTTTTTAAAATCCCTTGTAGTGTATTTAATGGGTTATCAGTAGACGGAGTTGGTAATTCATTAGGTATACTACGGGATCATGTTATGCCTTACAGAGGGGTAGGGTGTGACAGTGTATGGGTATATGGGCATTTGTTAGCTCCTACTAGTTATATATAGAGGTAGGTGTTGATTAAGATAGAATCTGTTAACCTAAGTAAATAGGGATAAAATCCTATGTTCATTTAATTGTTTTTGATGTTTCAAGTTCCTGGCCAGGATAGATAGATTTAATCAGAAAAGAGTTTCTGATGAGAAAATCTTTTTAATCAAGAATTGAAATTAAAAGAGAACATAATATTCATAGCAAATGGAGTTTGACATAAACCATGACTCCAGCTTGAATTAGAATTTTGTAATAGAGAGATTCTAGTGCATTGTAACATATGATAAAAGGTTCATTTAAGGTATTCCTTATTACTAACTGGGTGCCCATCGCATGCTATGCTAGGTGTTAACCATGATCTATGAGGTGCATAAAATGATTTAGAGAAATCATTTATGGTAAGAAAGAGTTCTGATGATATTAAGAGTTAATATCATATCTCATTGCCAATTAGCGATGAGCCTAGTGAGTCACACACATACACAAGTAATCACCAAGTTAAATGTGATTTAATTAATTAGTTAAAGATTTTAATTGATTAATTAAATAGGTTTGATTTGCAATAAGACTGCAAAGTCCCTAGCATGATTTGAAACCAAATCTAGGTTATTGGATGTATAGTATAAGTTAAATTTATACTTAAAGTGTTTAAATATGAATTTAATTATGAGAAATTAATTAATAGATATTAATTAATTAATTTATATTTGATATAAATTGATTAGAAGAGGAGAAATAATTATTTTGGATTAAGAACTCAAAATTACAACACAAGGGTAATTTGGTCATTTCACATGGTGACATGTGGCACCATGAGATGGTGACACATGGCGCCATATAAGCTTGCCATTTGTCTTCCAATCATGTAAGATGATCAAAGTCAAGATTAAACCTAGCTTTGACACTTGGCTTAATGTGATTAGGTCAATTAAAATTAAGGTGCAATCAGAAGATGACATGTGGCAAGGGTTTTAAGTGATGACCTAATTATATAATGTGATGTTATGAAAGAATTAAAAAAAAAACAATCTAATTATTTTCTCATATGTGCCGCCACTTCTAAGCCTCTCTTCCTCTCTTCTTCTTCAACTCTCATCAATTCAAAGAGAGTTGCCCATATTTTCTTGAATTAAAATTGCTAGAAATTGTTTCTAGTGTCCAATATACATCTACAACCTCTCTAAAGGCAAATTCCTATTTTGTAATTGGTTGGCAAGGCTTTAGAAGCTATTCAAGGGGCTGCCATTAGTGATTTTGGTGTGGACAAACTAGAGGAATAACATTTGGGGTCCTAGGTGCTTCCCAAAGGTACCAAACACATCTACAGTGCATCAAAAGGTTAGTGCACATATTCTTGAATTAATCTAAGGTTCTAATGAATTAATTTGTTAATTCTAAAATCTTAAATGGCAAATGTAGATCCAAATACATATTAAAAGTATTTTAATATGCAATTGAACATTGAAATCAATAGGTAAATAATGAATCTTGCATGATGTATGAGGCCCTAGAAGAAAATTTTTGAATTTAATGTTTTAATCTAATAATTTTCATGCTTCTGCTCCTTCAGCAACACTCAAATTTCTTAAATGTAAGAGAAAAACTATATTTCAGTTAAAGTAAACTTGTTCAAAGTAAACTCATTCAAATAAACACATTCCAAACAATTTACAAGTTTTAAAACGAAGAAAAGGTTAATTGTGCATAAACCTTCAATAATTCTCCTTCATTGTTACCTACTTCTCCTTGTCCATTCCAACTTCTTTTTCTAATAAAAATACATAAATAGAATACCTCAATAATAATCTCAATTGCTGCCAAGAACTCATTACATAAATGTCTAATGAATCCCAAGTTAGTTTTATAAATTTTAGAAAGTTTTGGTTTTCTAGCAGCTTGGTATATTGAAATTTGAACCCAATTTTTACCTAGTTTCAATCATAATTTGATGAGGTGTTCTTCATAAAAATTGTCCCTCTAGGTCTCATCTTTATTTCCCTTTTTGAATCACCTCATTTGGAGTTGTGTAGCCAAATTTATAGCCAAATGAATTTTACTGTTCATGTGCGGCTGATTGTGGCAGCTTTGGTGACTTAAATTTGGCTAATAATTTGATCGGGTTATGTTCATAATTTGGCTCCGAGTTCTTCATATGAAATTTTCTAATATGTTTTAAGTTTTCATCAGTTCAAGAATCACCAAAATCAGAGCTTTCTAGAGAGAGTTATAGCTATTTAAATTTTACTGCTTATGTTACTATTCATGTGCTGACAGATTTATCAACTCAATTTTTGCTCAGTAATTTGGTTGGGTTAAGTTCATAATTAAGCTTCAAGTTCCCCATACAAAATGTTCTACTATGTTTTAAGCTTCTATCGGTTTAAGAATCACCTAAATCAGAGTTTTCTAGAGAGAGTTATGACCTTGCAAAGTTTACTGTTCATATGGTTAATTTGCAGATTTCCAGATTTTTTGCAGATTTAGTGACTCAATTTTGCTTATCAATTTGATTGGGTTAAGTCCATAATTTGGCCTTAAGTTCTTCATATGAAATGTTCTACTATGTTTTAAGTTTCCATTGGTTCAAGAAACCTCTAAATCAGAGTTTTCTAGAGAGAGTTATGGACATGCAAATTTTACTATTTACATGCCTAATTCTGCAGGTTCCAGAATTTTGTCTCCAAGTTCAAGCTAAATTTTAGGCAATTTCTGGGCAGTTTCTGAGTTGGGTCTCTTCATGAAAATTCTAGCCCTATGTCTTAAGTTTCATTTCCAATTGGTTTCACGCCAATTTGAGTTGTGTAGCTCAATTTATGGGCTGTCAAACACACTGAACTCAGTGTGCAAAATTCTGCCCTAGGTTCAAATTTTCATTTCTTTAATTACTCCCACTAACCAACCTCAATTCACATTTAATTCACTCAAAATGACTATAATTTAGCATTGACACATCTATAGCACTCATAGCACAAAACCCAAAATTTTCAAATACCAAAGTTTGCAATTTTTCCTAATCCTACCATTTCATTACTTTCATTCATCAACCCAATGTCAATTCAAACTAAAGGAACCTCAAATGACCATAATTTAATACTACACACACCAATTTCACTCTCTAGCACCAAAGCTCCATTTTTCCCATGAACCCTAATCTTCCATTTTTCATTTTATGCAAATCTCATGTAATTTCTTTACCCCAAGCATGCACACTACTTCAACTAAGCTTGATTTCATCATCAATTTCATTAAAATACATTAAACCCTAATTTTATCCAAATTAGCCAAAACCCTAGTTTAGGTTCAATGTATGATTCTCATGCTTCTTCATGAAATTTTTCCATAATCAAACTTAATTCAAAGCTTATATAACTAATCTAACATGAAAAGAAACTTAACTCTTGTTGATTTTTTTCCAACTTCACTTTTCTTCCAATTCTTGTTCTCTTTGCTTTTAATCTCTCAATCAAAGATCTCTTTGATGTTTTCTTTTAGTGGACTATGGAATTTATGAAAGGAATTAAAACTTGGGAGGGGAAATCAAAGAGGGAAAGAAGTGGAAGAAGAAGAGAAAAAGAGAGAGAGAGGAAGAGAGAGGAGAGGATGGTGGCACCTTATGAGAAAAAAAAATGAAGAAAACATTTGTCTTCTTATATATATATATTTATCCCCAAAATTAGTTTATTAAAATTATAAATTTTAATTGTGTCATAAGGATAGTTAAACTTAAATTTTTATTCCCCTTTTTTTTTTACATTTACACTTAATTTTTCCTTTTAATTAAATAATTAAATTTAATTATCAAAAGCCCATAAGTCCTTCATTTTAATTTTGCAATAATGGAAATGAATGTTTAAGTTTTTATTTCTTAAATTTTCCCTTACATATTTTTACTTGAATTTTTCTTTAATTTTTACCCCATAATTCAATTCATTAATTTCATTTAATTTAATTGACATTTTGGTCAAAAGTCAACTCTTGAGATGAATTGACCAAAATGCCCCTTATCGGGTTATAATCCTTCTTTTTATAATACCCGATTAGTATTTAGATTTTTTTTTTCAGTTAAAATTTTATTGTGTCTATCTCAATTAATTTTCCTTTTATTTTTGGTCCTCAAGGTGTCTTTGAATAGTACTAGTCACAGACAAAAAATGATACTATTTATAACTTGGAGGTTCGGGGTGTTACAATTCTCCCCTCCTTAAAAATAAAATTTCATCCTTGAAATTTACCTAGTCTCAGTCTCTAAATAGCTGTGGGTATTGTCTCCTCATGTCCTCCTCATGCTCCCATGTAGCCTCCTAACCTGAATGATGGTTCCATAGCACTTTCATCAGAGGTATTTGCTTATTCCTCAGTTGCTTCACCTTGTATGCTAAGATCTCTAGAGGCTCTTCATCATATGTCAGGTTTGGATTTATCTCAATCTCCTTTACTGGTAAAATGTGAGAGGGGTCAGATCTGTACCTCTTCAACATGGAGACATGGAAGACATTGTGAATCTTTTCCAACTCTGGAGGCAATGCAAGTTTATATGCCAAGGGACTCACTCTTTCCAGAACCTTATATGGCCCAATGAATCGAGGACTTCGTTTCCCCTTCCTACCAAACCTCATGATCCTCTTCCATTGGGAAACTTTAAGGAACACCTTGTCACCCATGCTGTACTAAATATCTCTTCTCTTTAGATCAATGTAGGACTTCTGTCTATCCGATGCAACTTTAAGTTTGTCTCTAATGATCTTAACCTTTTCTTCCGTCTGCTGCACTAATTTTGAGCCAATCAACTTTCTCTCGCCCACTTCATCCCAACACAAGGAAGTTCTACACTTTCTGCCATAAAGTGCTTCATATGGAGGCACCCCAATGCTTGACTGATAACTATTGTTGTAGGCAAATTCAATCAAAGGCAAGTGTGAATCCCAACTTCCCTCAAATTCAATTACACAAGCCCTAAGCATATCCTCTAAAATCTAAATGATCCTTTCAGACTGGCCGTCTGTCTATGGATGGAATGCTGTGCTGAAGTTCAATCTAGTCCCTAGGGCTTTTTGGAGACTACCCCAAAATCTAGAAGTGAACCTAGGATCTCTATCAGACATAATAGACACTGGTACTCCATGCAACCTCACCACTTCATTAATGTACAGTTTGGCCAATCTTTCTAGGCTGTAATCCATCCTCACTGGCAAAAAGTGTGTAGACTTGGTCAATCTATCAACAATAACCCAAACTGCATCATGATTCTTTTGTGTACATGGAAGTCCTGTCATGAAATCCATAGTGATTCTTTCCCATTTCCACTCGGGAATTGGAAATGGCTGTAGCAACCCTGCAGGCACTTGGTGTTTTGTCTTTACTTGCTAACAAGTTAGGCATTTAGTAACATATTTTGTAATGTCTTTCTTCATTCCCCTCCACCAATAGTGCCCTTTCATAGTTTTGTACATTTTGTTTCCACTAGGGTGCATAGCAAAAGGTGAATCATCTGCTTCCTTTAAAATGATCCGCCTTAGTTCAACATTATCAGGAATGCACATTCTACCTTGATATAATAACAAGCTCTCATCATTTACCAACAACTCTGGTTTCTTGCCATCCCGAGCCTCTTCCATCAACTTCACATACTTATCATCATTTTGTGCAACTGCTTTAATTTGTTCTGTCAACATTGGCTTCACTTGCCAAGTAGCTACCATCTGCCCATCTTCATCAATCTCTAGATTAGCATGCAATGCCCTTAACTCATGCACCATGGAAAATGGATAAACCCTTAAACCACTCATAGTCTTGCGACTTAGAGCATCAGCTACAACATTTGCCTTTCCAGGCTGATAGTCTATCAAGCAATCATAATCTTTTATCAGCTCTAGCCATCTCCTCTGCCTCAAATTTAACTCCTTCTGTGTGCCCAAGTATTTCAAACTTTTATGATTTGTGTATATATAATATCTCTCTCCATACAAGTAATATCTCCAGATCTTCAAGGCAAAGACAATGGCTGCCAGCTCTAAGTCATGTGTAGGATAATTCCTCTCATGCGGTTTAAGCTGCCGTGAAGCATAGGCAATGATGTTTCTATCTTGCATCAACACATAGCCTAATCCGTTATGAGAAGCATCACTATATGTGGTGTACTCTTTACCCAAAGTGGGCAAGGTTAAGATTGGAGCTTCAGTTAAACGCCTCTTCAACTCATCAAAACTTTCCTGGCATCGATCAGTCCACTGAAATTTTACATCCTTCCTAAGTAGCTTAGTCAGTGGAGATGCTAGCATGGAGAATCCCTTCATAAACCTTCCATAATACCCTGCGAAACCAAGGAAACTCTGAACTTCCGTGACATTTTTGGGTGCCTTCCAATTAAGAATGGCTTATACTTTGCTAGGATCCACCTGGATACCCTCTGAATATACAATATGCCCCAAAAATGTAATCTCCTTCAGCCAAAACTCACATTTCGACAGTTTGGCATACAACTATTTCTCCTTCAAAGTCTGCAACACTATCCTCAAGTGCTTGTCATGTCCCTCTGCATTCTTTGAGTACACCAAAATATTATTAATGAACACCACTACAAGCTGATCCAAATATGGCCTGAAGATAGTGTTCATCAAGCCCATAAAAGCAGTTGGAGCATTAGTCAATTCGAATGGCATCACCAAGAACTCATAATGGCTATACCGAGTCCTAAAGGCAGTTTTAGAAATACTCTGCTCCTGCACCCTCAACTGATAGTAGCTCGATCTCAAGTCAATCTTGGAGAATACAGTTGCATCCTTCAATTGATCAAATAGATCATTAATCCATGGTCGAGGATATCTGTTTTTTATGGTCACCTCATTCAACTGTCTGTAGTCTATGCATAGACGGAGAGTACCATCCTTCTTCTTCATAAATAATACTGGTGCTCCCCAAGGTGACACGCTAGGGTGGATGAAACCCTTATTTAACAATTCCTGCAATTGCACCTTTAACTCTTTCAACTCAGTAGGTGCCATACTATAAGGAGTGATGGAGATTGGATCCACACCAGGCATAGTCTCAATTTTAAACTGCACCTCTCTTTCTGGAGGTAATCCCGACAACTCTTTCGGAAAGACAACCGAAAAATCCCATACTGTTGGAATATCCTTAAGATCTGAACTCCCCACCTGGGTGTCTATCACATGAGCTAGATAAGCTTCCCATCCCTTTATAATCATCTTTCTAGCAAGTGCAGCTGAAATGATATTGGATGGTAATAACTGCCTCTCCTCGTGTATCACTACGTCTGCATACTCGGGAAGACCAAAAGTGACTATTTTTAGTCTACAGTCGATCATGGCGTGATGCCTGGCTAACCATGTAACATCCTCACTTTAGTTAGTCCGTACAGTCTATTGTTCAGGCGACCAATGTCAGTCTAGGCAGCTAGAATGTTTGAAATTATAAATAAACTAGAGTGAGGAGTTATAAATAAACCAAATAATGCTCATAAAAATCAAGAAAAATTTTTAGGAATGAAATACACTAAGGTTAAATGAGCAGAAACCTCAGTGATGAGTAACCCGAAGGGGAAGTGACAGTGAAGGCCGTTAGCAACCGTAGACCCGGGGAAAACTTCATGAAATAATTTTTGAGACCTCAAGGAAGGATTATTTGCAACACCCCTATTTTCGGTAGCTGTTCCGGTGACGGTGTCTATCCGGACAGCTAGGATGCCTAGAACTACACTTAGATATGGGTGAGGAGACATAAAATAATGAAATACAAGAAAAGAAAATACAAGAAAAATAAAAAAAAATAATAGCAATGAAATGTAACCAAGTTAAACGAGCCGAGAACCATAGCGATGGGTGACCACACCGGAAAGTTACGGTGTGGACCGTTGACTAGCCCTGAATCGCGGGGAACCCTGAAAAATATTTTTAGGACTTAAATGAACATCTATTGAAGTATAAATATCTTTAGAAATATCAAAGAAAAATTAAATAATTAGTACAAAGAAAAATGAGAAATCTAGAAAACGACAAAACTCGGTGTTACCGAAAAATCGGAAATATAACCCAAAGAGGGGCATTTTGGTCATTTGACACCTAGAGTTGGCTTTTGACCTAAATTTCCACGAAAATAAAGTGGTATTAAAATTTGAAAATTTTATGAAAAATGAAATTGGAATGAAATGTAATTAAGGGAAATTAAAGGGATAAAGTTTTGGATAATTAAAAGTTTAATTAAATTATTATTATTTTAAAATTAGTGGACCTTAGTGGGACATATATAAGCATATGAGACAAAGTGGATAGCCATATTTCATCATCTTCATCTCTTTAATTTCACTTTGCCAAATTCATTTTTCTTCTCCATGAAAACTCCATAGCCGGCCATGGAAGGAAGCTTCATGCAATCATCATCAAGCCAATTTCCACCTAAATTTCTTCATTAATCCTTGCCTACACACCTTGGGCAGCATATTGGTAGTAATTTTAAGGAGGTTTGGTGAGGTTTTGGTCAAGCTTCAAAAGTGGTAAGTGAGTTTTTTCAATTCTTGTTTCATTAAAAGTGTAACCAAGGTTGTGGGTAGTTGATTTGTGGAAGAATTTTTGAAGTTTGATATTTTAATGGAGATGTACATTTTGGCAGTCATGGAGCTTCACTATGAACAACTTGTTCTTGCATGTAAATAGTGGTTTGAATGATGATTTAAATGTTTGATTGTATTGTACTTGAATTTCATGTGTAAGGTATGATTTGGAAGCTTAAAAAGTGAAAATGGCAATTGATGGGTATGTGTAAATTTGTGGCAGCCTCATGAAGATGATTGAAGTGTTTGAGTTCATGAAATATTGTTGAATTATGTTGTCATTGATGGCAGCATGTGTATATAAATAATTATTTGAAATTAGACATGGAAATGAGCTATGTTCATGTGGTTGAATTGTTGTAAATGAGACTTTAATTGTTGTAAATGGGACTTTGGAAAATTATGTATTATAGTGTGTATGTTGAGAGTGGTTACAAGCTGCCAAAATGACCAAAAATGTGAAGTAAAGTGTGTTAATGTTATGGTACAAACCAGAATTGGCAGGGATGTGTAACTTGGTAAGTGTTGAATGTGTCCTTTGGTATGTGATGAAGAGTGTGTAGCAGGGCAGTGTGTGTTTTAGCTTAGAACCTTAAGTGTGTGACTCCAATTGATATGAGACCAATTGGAGGTGAAAATAGGCACAAAATGTGCCAACTATCATGAAGGAAGCTTACCAAAATTCTGCCTAGAAGGTGACTTGAAAAATGACCAAATCCGGATTAGTGACTTGAAAGCCTGAAAATTGACCATTTGGGCAGCAGTTAGTGTTTTGGCCATAACTCACTCAAAACAGGTCCAATTGACCTAAAATTTTTACCATGAATATTTGAGACATATATCTACAACTCTTATGAGGACACCAAAGCCCAAAAATGGCCAGAACCAAGCCAAATAGCTTGCAAAAGTTCAAGTACCAAAACTAGCCAAACCAAAAGTGACCTAAAAATGACCTAAGCCTACCAATTTAGTGCATTCTGTCCAGCATTGGTAAATTAACTATAACTTGGTCTACACAACTCAGAATGACCTAAAATTTTGCCCTGCATGCAATAAGACATACACCTACAAGTTTGTAGTTTGGATCGAAACCCGAAAACCGAGGGAACTAGGTCATCCGGTTAGGTCAAATTAGTATATTAAAATTCGGCAAATTGCAATAAAATGCAATATACATGAAAATAAATTTGGTAACATGTGCCAACACTAAAAGGCTATTAAATGTGATATATTAGTAACATTAAACCTAATTCACCTAGAGTGCATCGAGGATCAACATTTTAGGTTGACTAAGAAAAATAATAGAATTCAATAAATTAATTATTAAGCCTTATTGTTAGAGACGGTTTAAATGAGTACTGAAACACTTTAAATTGTGTGTTTCAGTTAGCAAGACTCAGGGAAGGGGAAGGAAACACTGAGTCAGAGCCAAGAGGCATTTATCAGAGGTTTGTGCACAACTAGTTTTTAACTGATTTTGTTATGAATATTTCATATGATTAAATGACATATTTTTCTTATGTATTATGTTTAACAAGCATTGGATTTAATTCAATGATTATTGAAATTGTTATAGTATGTATGAATTTAGCTTTGTGAAATGGTATTTCCACAAGTATTAAGCATTGTTGTGGATTGAATAAATTATGTTTTGGAAAATTATGATAGAATATGTTTTGAATTGTGATGGGCAATTTGCATGGAAAAATGCAAATTTATAATTTGAATTGTGATGAGCATAAAAATTATTGGATATTGGAATTGACTTTGAATCGAATTGTATTGTGATTTATGCTCACTAAAAGGATTGTGATATTGTTTTATATCTCACTATAGATGCTTGACTAGGTTATTACCCGTCTCTCTCATTTGTTGAGAAGACAATAGAGTAGCCGGTGCCACTGAACCACTAATATTTTGGAGAGCTAGGGCTTCCCCTTGGGCCTCAGCCTCTACCGACTGCTCAACTGAGCGATCCCCCTCTTCCATTTCAGTTTGGAGTTAGGATATCTCCTGAACAAATAACACAAGGAGATTTCCCTCCGTTAGTTCATATTTATGATGTAATGCACTGTATGTAACAAATAAGGACATTGAGCAGTTGTACTTATCAAAGAAAAGACACAAATTCACAAGTCAAAACATACTTCAAAAAAAATCGCCCTGATACTACTAAAACATGTCACACCTTACCCCTCTGTAAGGCATAACATGATCCCGTAGTATACCTAATGAATTACCGACTCTGTCTAATGATCACCCATTAAATACACTACAAAAGATTTTAAAACAATATTCTTACTTTTTGAAAGTGGTGAGCTTTTACAGCAGGTATTAAAACATTTAATTGAGTTTAAAAACTAGTTAAAATTTTTATCTATTTTTATTTTTATGAAAATTTTGAAAAAATTTCAGCAGAGTGCCGTCTATATTTGGGAAAAATAGTTCTTCAAATACCTGCAAAAACACTTCCAATAATTCATTTCATCAAATCAACCACTAACACAACACAAATCAACATCATTTCTCCCAACTCCATAATTCAAAACAATTCTCAATTCAATTGTCTTCAAAAATAATGCTAAATAACTTCATTCATATTCCATTAAAGAAAAATTAATTTACATTCATCATTCCAAAATTTCCATTAGAAAATCCAAAATAATATTATTACAAAATCTATACAACTGCTCATTACCAGTTTATACATGTACATATATTTACATACACCAAAATAAACATTACAATCAGGGTACAAAATTATACCCGACAAAATCTCAAAGAAGTAGCTCCGAGATCCTCAACAGCTCACTCTACTACTCCATTAGTCTCTCTATCTGCGACAACAATAAACAGCTATTGCTGAGTACTTTAACTTAGTGGTGCACAACATACTAAAATAACATTTTATGCATAATTCAAATCACATTTATTCAAATATGGTACTGAACATGAAAAACGGATACAAAATACAATTTACAATTTTAGTCAAATAGTCTCATTTCGGAAGTCTTAAAATAATTTCATAAAAACACACAGTTATATCACGCCATTCAGAATAATATTCATCTCGATAGCCGGAGGCTTATGAGAAATCACAAGGTTAGCTATCTCAAACTATGGGTACCCATTCAATTTCTTCCTCTACTGGCAGACAACTCAACACTTCAGCCAAAGAGGGAATCAAAATTCAAAACTAATTCCTCCCACTTGTCATGCTAGTGAGGCATTCAAATATATGGTCATGACACTATGGTTTCAAAACTGTCTTAGCAATTTACTAAATATTTATTTCTAATTCAAACACATACAATTAAACTTTCAACAATTTAAGTCAAAAGCATAATATACATTTAAATCACCATTTTGCAATATAAGTAAATCATAATTCATTTCATGCACTTCGCATAGAAATTTTAAAGATTATTTATGTTGTGCACTAACCTTATGCGAGTCACCTCTTAGCCTTGACTCGATGCCTCGGGTTCTTTTTCGATATTTTTTTCAACTAAAACACATAATTTTACAGTGTTTCAGTATCATAATTTATTATAAGTCCAAAAACAATTTCAAATCTATTTATATCTAGCTTTAATATGCTTAACTTGATGTTTTTTAATATTTGTATTTCGGGATTACTATTCACGACACTATTCAAGTCAAATTGTTGACTTTCTAATGCTTAATAGATATGGGAATTTTAATTTCACCCACATATCACATTTTGGTTATCTAATTTGTTGGTTTTGGTTGTTTCCTCAAATTTCAAGTCTCTTAGGTGAAATTTCCAAATTTAATATTTGGTGTCCTGTTTTGCACTATTCCATTGGTCAAGTTGCTGTTGAAATTTGGCTAAGTTTTCTTCATAGAAGTTGTTCTTATTGTCTTAACTTTATTTTTCTTTTTGAATCACTTCATTTGGAGTTTTGTAGCCCAAGTTATGACTATTTGAATGGGGCTGGCTAGATTTGGTGTTACCCAGAATTCTGGGCATTTTCTGGATATTGGTAGTTTTTGGTGTGTTGACTACAGGTGGTTTTTCAGATAGGTTATGGTCAAAATTTGGGTTTATTTTCTTCATGAAAGTTGTAGGACAATGTCTCAGCTTTCCATCGGTATAAAATTCAGGTCATTTGGACCTTCCTAGACCAAGTTATGGTCATTCAAGTAACTACTATTCATTTGGTCATTTTTGTACAGGGCAATGTGCCCAAATCTAGATTTGGCCGAATTATTCACTAAGTTATGGTCATTTTCTGGGCATGATTCCTAAATGAAAAATAATCCATTTTATGTCTAGTTTCATTCCCAATTAGCTTCACACCAATTGAGTTGGTAAATTTTCAGTTTTGGTCCCTGAAAAAGACCTAGGTCAAGTTGTCTGCATACTGACCCTAACCAATCCGAATTGAAACTTGGTTCTAACAATTCACACACACCACAAATGGTCACAATTGACTATTTTATAACTCAAGTAAGGTTAATTACATCAATTGACCAATTTTCAACTTTTTCTTCAATTTTTCACTTGCTCAAAACCCTAATTACACAGAGTTCAAATCTAATGCATTCAAAGTGCACATTCAATGTCTGCATACTTCATTCAACCTAAACAACCAATTAAACACCTCAAAATTATTCATTTCAAACCCTAACCTAAAGCTAGCCAAAATTCTCTTTTGGTCCCCCAACAATTTTTTTCTTTTGATTTTAAGTTAAGATCTAATCTACTTACACTAAAAACATAAGTATTAAACATAAATTTTCAATTTAACTCACTAACCTCAAACTTTAAAGTTCAATCTTCACTTTCTTCCTTTTCTTCTTTTCTTTCCTTCTTCTAAAGCTTTCTTAAGTTGATCTAACAAGTTTTTATGGATTAGTTTGGGGTCAAAATAGGTTTACGTGGTTGAAATCAAGCTTAAACTCAAGCTTCCATGGTGGTGCTACAATGGTGGAGAGAGAGAGGAGGGCGGCCAGTTTGGGTGAGGGAAGAAGAATGGTATTTTCTTTTTAATTTGATGTATTTATGATTTATTTAAACTAGAATTAACTTGGTCAATTATGCAGGGAAAAATCAAATTTAGTTTTGACATCATGATGATGTCATCCAATGAGGTAAGCATGATGTAAATAAACTTTTCTTTTTTTTTTGGTATTTATTTTTCCATTAGTTCTTAAATTTAATTCCCAATTCTGAAATTTTCTTTTCTCCAATTTTATTGGACAGTTAGGTCAGGAGTCAGCTCTAGGGGTGAATTGACCAAATTGCCCCCGCTGGTTCAATCCGATTTGTAAGTTATTCGATATTTCTTCCGGATCCCTGACCTAATTATTTGACTTGCTTAACAACTCTTTTTCATGATTTTCTCTTTTTTACTGTGTTTACAATAGTCCTAAGGACTGCGGCGTCACATTTTTCTGTTCGAAATTTGAGTTAAGACTGACCTCGCAGTCATTTACTAGGAAGGTCACGCATCGCTGTGACTCCCGGCTCATTTAACTTTTTATGCTTTGTTTTTCTTCTTTATAGTTAACTATTTGGCAATTACTAATTATTTGTATTCAGGGCTTATCTAGGTGTCTTAGATGTGATTCTAATTCTCTTAATTGTCCGGACTGACATCGATCACCGGAACAGTAAAATGTACCAGGCTATGTAAATAGGGGTATTACACTTAGAAGCATTAGGAGTCCATCCGAGTCAAGTTAGAGCGAAGAAAAGTTGCATCAGAATTATTGTCAGGGGACTTTACACGGGCCGTGTAGTGATACACACCCAGTGTAAATTTCTGCCACTTCATTTTTCACGTTTTCTTCATTCCAGAGAGTTACACGAGGTGTAGGAAGTTACAAGGGGCAGGTTACACGATTTGTGTAATGTTTTTGGCATTGTATTCTTCACGTTTTGACCTCCAAATCTCTTCCAAACTCGTCTTTGATTCTAGAACCACATAAAAGCACCTAATAAAATATAAAAGTCAATGAATTGAGTTGAATTAACATGTTTTCTAAAATAATAATGAAAGCATATAAAAATAAACATAAAAGGACACTAAATGCTAACAAAATGCAATGCATGTTAACCTTAAATGTCTATATAATTTGATGCAATCAAATACCCCCAAACTCAAACCTTTACTTGTCCTTAAGCAAATTAAAACTTTATAAAAACTCATTGGGGTACTTAGAAACATAACAGAAAACTTAACTTGCACATAATTAGACACTCTTCAACCTTCATACCAATTCCAACTTTTAAGGCATAGGGACCTCAATAGTTGCCCGCTAGAATCTCACCCCCTTCATGGTGTTTTAACTAATTATTTCTATATACAAGGCCATTAATAAGTCATAAATAACCAGTTTTATCGGGATGGACTTAAGAAACACTTACTTCCCCAAGTTGCCTCTATTATGGATAATTGTGATGAAGTGACTCAATTCTAACTCCATAGGCATATCTCAATTTTCTATCTCCACTAATGTAGCATGCACTTTTTAAAAGATCAAAAGGTCTTTCAAAGGGTTGTAATGGGGCTAAGGGATAATGATTTGGTTGCCAATGAAAGGTTTTTAGGGAATGCAAATATGAGGATAGCATGTATGTATCAAGTATACTGAGTTTATTCTACTGATTTTGTATGGAGAGGAAGGGCTTTTGGTTTTTATAGTGCCAAGCATACTTTCATGATACTTATCTTGGGACTTCTTTTTCTTCCTTTTTTTTTCTTTTTTTTTTTTATTTGTGTCCCTTTTGTCCTCTCCCCCAAACTCATTGCTTTTGCTGGGTTTGAAAGGTAAATTTTTCTTTGATTTCAATTACACATTTGCACTCTTTCTTGAGTTCTACATCCTCTCTCCATTTTTTTTTTCTTTTGCACTTAATATACTTTTTACTTATGCATTTAGCCTCCTCAAAAGGGTAGGATAGGTGTTTAGGCTAGGGGCTAAGTAAATAATATGGGTAAGCAATAAATTCTAAGGGATAGATATAGGCTTCAAATTGGCTACAAGGGATGTATATTTTAATTAAGGGTGGCTAAGGCTTAGTGAGGTTGTATCAAAGAATGCCTTAATCATCTCTTCATCAAGCATAAACTAGGATTTCACCTCGATAGGTCCAAGAGACATGTTCTAAAGTTGGTAAGGCATTTTTAGATTTGCTTGTATTTCAAAAGTTTTCTGCTAATTTTACAAGTTCAATGTGACAGATTAATAGCTATGAAGGAGTTTAACTAGTTTAACTCTACTTAGGTGATTTAGCTTTTCACAAACAACATATTGAAGCCTTTTTGCTCATCCAGTTACATACATTCTCTTTCCCAGAGAGTCCAATCATTAGCTCATCAAGGTTTTAGTTATAATCCTAAGTTAAAAGCCTTTTTAAAAAGTTCAAAATTTGCAAAAATTTTCTGGATTTTTCATACACAAATATAATATAGACATAATAAGGTGATGCAGAATGAAATATAATATATGAATGCAATGCATGAAATGCTGCATCCCCAAACTCAAATTTGACATTGTCCTCAATGTCATCAAGATATCATAATCAGGTCAAGAGCAACATCATAAATGTAATAATAGGGAAAAGCTAACGGATATTGAATACTCTCATTTAAAGCGTGCCTTCCCTTGATAATTTATGAGTTTGATCTCCATTGCTCCTTTCAAGTGCTTTTTGAGCCTACAAAATGAGCAAACATCGAAATCAAGTTTGGGAGGGAGATAAAACAAAAGAAATAAACAAATGCAAAGATTAAATTTAAAACTTGGGTTGCCTCCCAAGAAGTGCTAATTTAAGGTCATTAGCTTGACCTCTTTTAGAATTACTGATCAAAAAGCAGTTTTTGCACATAGTAGTTATCATGTAACACCACATATGGGTCTTGATTTGTGATACCCTCAAGATTGGCAAGATTTGGAATAAGATTGCACATAGCATGAACAACACATGGTTTAGAGTTATATGCTTGGGATGAGGGCTGCTTTAGCTTATGGAGGATATATGATGATGAAGGAGGTGTCCATGATAGAAAAGGGTCTTCTGGTGGCGTATGTGTAAACATCGTTAATGAGCTCAAGTTGATAGTCTTGTCAATCTCTTCATCTACTACCTTCACCTCTGATCTATCTTCATATAAGCAATCTTCTAATGACCCTCCAACAATAAAGGAGTTGTTTTCTTTAACTTTAGGTTTCACTTCTTCTTCAAGTAACTCCTGTTTTTGTGGGAATTCTACTGGTAAGTCATCTTCAAAGGAATTTTGTTCTTTAGGATCAACTTTTTCTATAGGTTCAAATTCCCATGAAGCTTCTTCATTCTCCCAACTTTGTTCATTTGTTTCCTCCTCATAGAGTGATAGCTCATTTTTCATCATAAGGTTTTCAAAATTTTCCAATGGAGCTATCGCCTCTTCAAGTCCCACTCCCTTCTCTAATTGCAACTCAAATGGTTGGTGTGAAATATTATGTTGATAGATGTCTAGAGGGTATTGGTGACTCCAACCCTGCAGTGAAGGATCCAATACCAATGGTAATCAAAATCTGCCATGTCATTCAATAAGTGAATGGCATCCTCATGGTTTCTTTGAAGAACATGATCACCAGTAGTCCAAGCTCCATAATCTACCCAATTCCTTGTCACTTCATCCAAACCATTGTAGAAATTGAGAGTGAGTTCATAATTTGAAAGGCTATGATTGGCAAATTGCTATACCAATTCATTGAATCTTCTCCAAGCATTATAAAATGGTTCATTGTGTTGTTGAATAAAACTTTTGAAGACTTATTGATGAAACATCTCAATGTACCTCATAAGAAAAACAAGCAAAAATAAAATTAGACAAGAAATAAACTATAAAAGAAATAAGAATGTCTAGAGTAACCAAATCACTAATCGTTCAATATCAAGCACCGGTCCCCGGCAACGACGTCAAAAACTTGTTTCGCTGGTTTTACAACCACCGCAAGTGCACGGATCGCTAACAAGTAATAAAGTGATGGGTAAAGTATCATTCCTATAAGGATCGTGTTAAGTACCAAACTATTGTGATTTTAATTATCTAGATAATCGAATTGTAAAGAAATAATGATTATATCTAAATTGAAAGAAATAAAATCTAAATAATTAACTAAAATAAAATACTAATGGATAAAGGCATTCTAGAGCTAGGGGTTCACACTTCAATCAATTATAGAATCAATTTGATTCATTCAATAAATGGGAGATTATTACTTTAATGAAAATTAATCCTAAGTTATCTTAAGTCCTCTCTCAAGGCTCTCAAGGTGTATTTTAATTAACATCCCTACTTTTGTGGTGATTAAATTAATTAAAACCCTTTAAGATCCTTAATTAATTTTGGAACTCCACAAAGGTCATTAGCCTATCTCTAGGTCAGATTTCCTAGGTTTAAAATCCTGATTTTCTAATATTAATCTTCACCTTTCAATCCTTCAATTAATATCTATAATCAATACTAAGTGGGTACCAGCACATAGCATGCATTAATTTCACAAGAAATTAAATCAAAGATTAAAATACCCAATGTATTAAATAAAATCAAACCGGATCCATAATGAAATTAAGTGCTACACTCTAACCCTAGAATATAGAACCTACTCACCCATGGTGAGTTTTACAATCAAGTTTATAAAAAGATAAAGAGAAGACACGAGAAGAGAATAGAGTGAAAGAACCCAGAAAATGAGTTGCAGCCTTGGACTTTTGGAACTTCAGCTGAAAATCCCTTAGAGAAATCTTGCAGATCTTGTTTTCTCCCTTGCCTCCCTTGAAGTTGATGTGCATCCTTGAATGTAAATTCTATTCTTGGATGTAAATTCTCTCCTCCCCTCAATTCCTGACTTGTTCTATTTATATCTAGTATAAAAAAACCCTAATTTCAGAGTCCTAGAAGAATTAGGAGTCCATTCGGGTCGAGTTGGAGTGAAGAAAAGTCGCATTAGAATTACTGTCAGGGGACTTTACATGAGCCATGTAGTGATACACGCCCCGTGTAGATTTCTGCCACTTTATTTTTTACGTTTTCTTCAGTTCAGAGGGTTACACGGGGTCTAGGAAGTTACACAGGGCAGGTTACACAGCCCGTGTAATGTTTTTGGCACTGTATTCTTCACGTTTTGACCTCAAAATCTCTTCCAAATTCATCTTTAATTCTAGAACTGAAGGAGTGGAAGCATGAAAAATACAAGTTTAGATCATTGAATTTAAAAATTTTTTATCTAGGGTCACATGCATCATGCAAGATTCATTTTTATTAATTTGATTTCAATGATAAACAGCATATTAAAACTCTTTTAATATATTTTTGGATCTACATTTGCCATTTAAGATTTTAGAATTAACAGATTAATTCTTTAGAACCCTAGATTAGATTAAGAATAAGTGCACTAACCTTTTTGATGCACTGCAGTGTGTTTTGCACCTTTAGGATGCGCCTAGGACACCAGATGTTGTCCCTCTAGCTTGTCCACGCCAAGATCACCAATGGCAGCCCCTTGAACAGCTTCTAAAGCTTTTCCAATCAATTAGAAAATCAAGTTTTGCCTTTTGAGAGATTACAGATGTAAACAGGACACTAGAAACAATTTTTAGTATTTTTAATTGAAGAGATTGTTGTCTAATCTCTTTGAATTGATGAGAGATGAAGAAGAAGAGAGGGGGAGGCAGCCAAGGGTGGCGGCACCAAAGAGAAAACAGTAGCTTGTGTATTTTGTTCTTTCATCCTTACACTTATATAGGTAGGTCACCACTTAAAACCCTTGCCACATGTCACCTTCTGATTGGCTCTAGGTTTAATTGACCCAATCACATTGTGCCAAGTGTCAAACCTATATTTAATCTTGACTTTAATCATCTTACATGATTAAAAGACATATGGCAAGCTTATGTGTAGTGCCATGTGTCACCATCTCATGGTGCCACATGTTACCCTGTGAAATGACCAAAATACCCCTGTGTCTTAATTTTAAGTTCTCAACCCAAAATAATTATTTCTCTACTTCTAATCAATTTATATCAAATATAAATTAATTAATTAATCTCTATTAATTAATTTATCAATAATTAAATTCATATTTAAATACTTTAAATATAAATTTAGCTTATATTATACATCCAATAACCTAGATTTGGTTTCAAGCCATGCTAGGGACTTTACAATCTAATTGCAAACCAAACTTACTTAATCAATCAATTAAACTCTTTAATTAATTAATTAAATCATATTTAATTTGGTGATTACTTGTGTATGTGTGTGACTTACTAGACTCATCACTAATTAGCAATGAGACATGATATCAACTCTTAATATCATTAGAACTCTTTCTTACCATAAATGATTTCTCTAAATCATTTTATGCAGCTCATAGACTATGGTTAACACCTAGCATAGTATGTCATAGCCACCCAATCAATAATAAAGTTTACCTTAAATGAACCTATGATCATATGTTACCATGCACTAGAATCTCTCTGTTACAAAATCCCAATTCGAGTTGGAGTCATGGTTTATGTCAAACTCCATTTACTATGAATATTATGTTCTCTTTTAATTCCAGTTCTTGATTAAAAAGATTTTTCTCATCAGAAACTCTTTTCTGAATAAATCTATTTGTCCTGGCCAGGAACTTGAAACATCAAGAACAATTAAATGAACATAGGATTTTATCCCTATTTACTTAGAGGAACATAATCCATCTTGATCAACACCTACCTCCATATATAACTAGTAGGAGCCAACACATGCCCATATACCCATACACAGTACAAGTATGAAAGCAATATCAAACTCAAACCACCTATATACAAGATAACAGAGTTATCTTAGGTCTAAAGATTATATGCACTAATATGATTTATGACAATACATTGACAAGAGTAAACTCCATGTGCTTGTCATAAATGTCACTGGTTCGGCCTACTTATCATGTATAAGTGCCTATCATGTTTGTTATATGGCATGAGACTCACCATTCCATCTTATTTACATCTCATATAAATAACTTGGGAACAAATATGATTACAATCTTTCTGGATAAGTCATGTCCTTATTGTGAAGTATCCTTAATTGCGAACCAATTTATGATACTTTGTGCTAGAAATACTGTCACTCATATTCTTAATAACTTAAGAATAGAATTTCTAACAAAATATCAATGGACCTTTTCTATTACACATAAATATATTATGCAAACAGAAAAGTGAAAATGCCTTTTGTTAATAAAACATGTACAAGATACATACTAAATGATATGCTCTAGGGCATACTACTAATAATCTCTCACTAGCACTAGAGCCATTCATTACAATACCTTAGACCCATCTTCTCAAGATGTCGGTCTAACTAAACTTGTGATAAAGGCTTAGTAAATGGATCAGCTGGATTTTTCAGCTGATGCTATTTTCTGCATGGCTACATCGCCTTGCCCAACTATCTCTCTGATAATGTGGTAGCACCTTTCTATGTGTTTGGATTTCTAGTGAGACCGGAGTTCCTTATATCCAAACAACTTCTTTTACAGCATCTGGTGTAGCAATATACTCGGCCTCTATAGAGGAATCAGTAGTCGTACTTTGTTTGGAACTCTTCCAACTGACTGCGCCTCCATTACAAATAAAAACAAACCCAGATGTAGACTTTCTATTATCAATATTTGTTTGGAAATCAGAATCAGTATAACCATCCAATTGCAAGTTTCCACCTCCATATATCAAGAATTAATTCGTAGTTCTTCTCAAGTACTTAAGGATATTCTTGACAGCTATCCAGTGTTCCAAACCTAGATTGGATTGATACCTGCTAGTCAAACTAACAGCATATGCGATATCTGGCCTAGTACACAACATTGCATACATCAAACTTCCAATAGCTAAAGCATATGGAATCCTGGCCATTTTATCTCTTTCTGCAGGTGTCTTTGGAGACATCTCTTTAGAAAGGTGGATACCATGTCTCACTGGCAACAATCCTCTCTTGGAATTAAGCATGTTAAACCTCTTTAACACCTTTTCCAAGTATAGACTTTAGGATAAACCAATTATTCTTTTCGCTCTATCTCTATAGATGCAAATCCCAAGAATATAGGTTGTCTCTCCTAAGTCCTTCATGAAGAATGTATTTGACAACCATACCTTTATAGTTGTCAACATACCTGTGTCATTACCTATCAACAAAATATTATCCACATATAAGACAAGGAAAGTGATAGCACTATCACTAGCCTTCTTATATGCACATGGCTCATCCTCATATTTGATAAAACCAAATGACTTAATGGCTTTATCAAAATGGATGTTCCAACTCCTCGAAGCTTGTTTAAACCCATAAATGGATCGCTTTAGCTTGAGCACTTTGGAACCATCTTAGGATTCAAAACCCCTAGGTTGTTCCATGAAAATGTTTTCTTCAATGTATCCATTGAGAAAAGCTGTTTTGACATCCATCTACCAAATCTCATAATCATAGTATGCAGCTATTGCTAATAGAATCCTAATTGATTTAAGCATAGCAACAGGCGAGAAAGTCTCCTCATAGTCGATTACTTGCCTTTGGTGAAACCCTTTCGCTACTAACCTTGCTTTATAGGTCTCTACCTTTTCATCAGAACCAATTTTCTTCTTGAAAACCCATTTGTTCCCTATAGGTGCAATACCTTCAGGTGGGTCAACAACATCCCAAACTTGATTCTTATACATGGAATCAATCTCGGATTTCATAGCATCAATCCATTTTAAAGAGTCTATATCTGATATAGCTTCTTCATAGGTAAGTGGATCATCTCCATGATCTACTTCTTCATGAGTAAACAACTCTTGTTCTTCTTCATGAAGGAAACCATATCTCACTGGTGGGTGAGATACCCTTGTTGATCTACAAGGAACAACTGTAGATGTTTCATCAATAGGTGTAGGTTGACTAGATGGATCTATATCCATATGATCTGATGGTTAATTAGAATTCTCCAATTCTAACTCTATTTGCCTTCCTTTACCTCCTTCTTGAACAAACTGTTGTTCAAGAAATGTGGCATCTCTACTTATCACAACCTTTTGTGATGTAGGCAAATAAAAATAATATCCAAAACTATCTTTTGGATATCCAACAAATCGACCCTTTTCTGATCTGGTTTCCAATTTATCAGTGTTCAGCTTTTTGATATAAGCTGGACAACCCCAAATCTTAACATGCTTAAGACTTGATTTTCTTCCATGCCATATCTCATAAGGTATGGAAGATACTAATTTTGATGGAATCCTATTCAGAATATACAAAGCTGATTCTAATGCAAATGCCCAAAAGGAGATTGGCATATTAGTATAGCTCATCATACTATGTACCATATCCAATAGAGTACGATTTATCCTTTCAGATATACCATTCAGCTGTGGTGTTCCTAGAGGAGTAAGCTGGGAAACAATGCCATGCTCTCTTAAGTATTCATCAAATTTAGTACTCAAGTATTCACCTCCACGATCTGATCGAAGAGCTTTAATACTTTTTCTTGTCTGATTTTCTACTTCAGATTTAAATTCTTTGAACTTTTCAAAGGATTCATGTTTGTATTTCATCAAATACAAATACCCAAACCTTGATTTGTCATCAGTAAAGGTAATAAAGTAATGAAAACCATCTCCAGCTATTTCCTTAAATGGACCAGATATACATCACTATGTATAAGATTCAAAATATTTTTAGCTCTTAGTCTTTGTCCAACAATGGCTAATCTAGTCATTTTGCCTTAAAGGCAAGATTCACAAGTTAGAGTAGGCTCAGAACCCAATGAGGATAAAATCCCCATTTTCTATAGTTTGGTAATCCTATCTTCTGCAACATGACCTAACCTTAAGTGCCAAATATATTTTGAACTTGAGTTGATTTTCACCATGCATTGCATTCATTTAGATTGCTATACTGTGGGTAGTTCCTTTTTAGTGACCATCCTGCTGGCAGTGGAAACACTTTCCTTTGCCTCTATCATCTTTAGTCTTCCCTTTCTGTTTAGCTATTTTCTTGGAAGGACGAGGAATCTGAGGTTTCTTTTTCTTATTGCCCTTTTTCTTGTTGGACTTTCCAGCATGAGAAGGTGTAATCAAAGCTACCTCTTTTTCTTTATTGCCCGGCATATTCTTTTGCGCAATAACTAGCATGTTGAGTAAACCAGCCAAGGTGCATTCCTGATTAGTCATATAGAAATTTGTTACAAAATTCCCAAAAGACTCAGGAAGGGACTGAAGGATCAAATCCGTCTGTAATTGGAAATCCATGCTAAAGTCAAGATGTTCTAGCTGCTCAATCAACCGAATCATCTTATGGACATGATTACCAACATTCTGTCCCTCAGACATCTTCATGCGGAATAGTTGTTTAGATATCTCATACCTAGCATTCCTGCTGTGCTCACCATACAACTCTTATAGGTGAAGGAGGATCTCACTCGCACTCTGCATGTTCTCATGCTGCTTCTGTAACTTATTACTCATGAAAGCAAGCATGTAACACTTAGCTCTCAAATCATGCTCCTTCCACTTGTCCAAAGTTTCATGTTCCTCTTTAGTGGCCTCTGGAGGTAAGGGACTAGGAACATTTGAGTTTAGAACATATCCTATATGTTCAAGGCTCAGGACAAGTTTCAAATTTCTTAGTCAATCAGATAGATTAGGTCCTGTCAACCTATTGCGATCAAGTATGCTTGTAAGAATATTGGATGGTGGTGGTTGTTCTGTGCTCATTATTATCAGAAAATTAACTGCAGAAAATAACCAGATTAATTAGTAAATGTATCATGTAATTAACCAAAATGATTATGGTTTTTTAATCAAATTGGTCCTCCCACTAACTTAGCGAATCCTACACTTCCAAAGTAGAAAACAAAAATCCTAGTTGGATGGACTTCTAGTGGGTGATTGAATTCTTATAATCCTATTGATCATCCTCAGGCACATCCATTATTGGAATCACAATAAACTATAAGTGAGCAACTCCTTGCTCATCACATCTCATGTGGGGTTCAATCCTTTACCTAGCCCTTAATGCTCAAAATCTCAGGCACATCCATTATTGACTTATCTTGCATTAGTTAAGTTGATCCCATTGAGCCAGTAAACATGCAAATAATTTTAATGTCCTCAGGCACATCCATTATTGGCCACCAAACCATTTACATATTTACAACATCTCATGCTTAACAATTATTCTTAAGAAAATATCTTAAATTAATTGCATCATATGCAACTATTTAAAATTTCTTAAAATAATTGCCTCAATGAAGGGCTCATGTTATAATTACTTTAATTATAGCATATCCAACTTAATCATTTATTTGGAAGATTTTGTGGTCGTCCTAATTACTATTATGGTCTCACTTTTCACATTATCCATTTAGTATGCATATATCATATACTTGCATACATTCTCATACATCTCATGCATTCATGGATAAACAGTAAATATGGTATGATCATGGACTTTCTAAGGGTTTCAATTCTGAGCCACCAAGAATTGAATCAGGGCATTCCTAGGTGCATTTCATTCATTCATTTTACAAGAGTTGCTGAAGGAGTACATAATCAACACTTGATCTTGAATTCCTCCCACTGGTCCCACCAATGCTCTTGACCTCCTTGATCTTCTTGCAATCCAATTACATAGTAATCCTTGGCATACCAAGGCAAATTTACAAGAACTAAATAAATAAAATTACAACCCAAAATTATTACAACCTTAATAATACATGCCCAAAAATAAATTAAAATAATTAATTAATTTACAACCCAAAGAAACATAAAAGAAATAAATCCAATCACATTGGTCTTTTATAGTCCATGATCATCCATTATGCATATCACTATTTAACAATTAAATAAAACATACATACTTAAATTAAATTGAATATCTCATATTCAACTTAAAAATCCATATTTGAATATGATTTAAACAAATTTAAAAATTCAGATTTGAATCTTATTCAAACAAATTTAAAATTCAGATTTGAATCACATTCAAATAAATTTAAAAATTCAGATTTGAATCACATTCAAACAACTTTAAAAAATTCGGATTTGAATCACATTCAAGCAACTTTTAAAAGTCAGATTTGAATCACATTCAAACAACTTTTAAAATTTAGATTTGAATCACATTCAAACAACTTTTAAAATTTAGATCTAAATCAAAATTTAATTGTGTGATTAAAATACCTAATTAAACATTTTAATTAGTCATAGGATGAACCTTAGATCATACAACAATTATAGATTAAAAAATCCAAACCTTGTGCACACCATTGGAGACCACAAAGTGTGCACACCATTGGTATTCATCACCATACCGCCACCTTTCCTTTGCAACCTGCAATGGATCTATCATCTCATGATCAAACCACACAATTAAATCATATAATCAACAATCTAAATAGCAAATATAGTGGCTCTGATACCAATTGAAGGAGCGGAAACATGAAAAACACAAGTTTAAATCATTAAATTCAAAAATTTTTCATCTAGGGTCACATGCATCATGCAAGATTCATTTTTATCTATTTGATTTCAATGATAAATAGCCTATTAAAACTCTTTTAATATATTTTTGGATCTACATTTTCCATTTAAGATTTTAGAATTAATAGATTAATTTTTTAAAACTCTAGATTAGATCAAGAACAAGTGCACTAACCTTTTTGATGCACTGTAGTGTGTTTGGCACCTTTGGGATGTGCCTAGGACACCAAATGTTGTACCTCTAGCTTGTCCACAAATGTTGTTCCATGCAAGCTCACCAAACTCATCATTTTCAACTAAACTCAAGACTCCCTTTATTAAAATTAGTCCTCACATCATGGGAAGCCATAGGCAGCAAAAAGAAAGGAAACTTTTGAAGTTTCACAAGCTTAGGAAGTTCTTGAATTAAGGTTAGTGCTTAATCTCCCCATTTTCTTTCATTAGATCTTGTTTTAAGCTTTGGGTGAGTTGATTTGTGAAGAAATTGAATAAATTAATGTATATTTGGTGAGCCCTTCATTTTGGCAGCCAAGAAATTCATGGGATTTTGATGTGTTTAAATGATGTAGATGAGTTTAAAGATGATGTTTGATATGGATATATGTATGGGAAGTGATAGGAATTGAATTGATTGAAATTGAGAAATTTAAATTATGGTTTGAAACAATTTGAAGGAGATATGTTCAATGGGATAATTCGGCAACTTTAAAGTGTGGTTAGAAATGGGTAGTTTAATGGAATGGTTTGTTGAATTATGATGCTTATGGTGGCAGCATGTGTATATGTATAATTGTTTGGATTTAGACATGTAAATGAGGTATGTTCATGTGGTTAAATTATTGTAATTGGACTTTAAAAAATTCTGTGTTATAGTGTGTATATTGAGAATGATTACAAGCTATCCAAAATGACCAAAATGTGTTGTTTAAGTATGTTAATGGTATGGTACAAATCAGAATTGGCATGA